>NC_041214.2:110939519-110994261 GCF_002837175.3 Physeter macrocephalus | reverse complement strand
CCGTGAGCCATGGCCGCTGAGCCTGTGCGTCCGGAGCCTGTGCCCCGCAACGGGAGAGGCCACAGCAGAGGGAGGCCCGCATACCACAAAAAAAAAAAAAAAAAAAAAGAATACTCTGTCCAGCCAAGGTATCCTTCAGATCTGAATGAAAAATAAAGGCTTCTGAGACAAACAAAAGCTAAGGTAGTTCATCACCACTAGACCTGCCTTACGAGAAATGTTGAAAGGAGCTCTTCTACCTGAAATGAAAAGGCAAAAGTACACAAAACTTTGAGTAAGGTGATAAATAGACAGAATCAGAAAATTGCAATTTTATATCAGAATAGGCTGTTAAACACTTAATTGTATCATACAGTTTAAAAGGAAAGAAATCAGTAAGAATAACTATAGTAACTTCAGTTTGTTAACAAACTCACAAGGTAAAAGGGAATAATTTGAGACAACAAAAACATAAAAGGGGGAGAGGAAAAGGACAGAACTCATATAGGCAGTAAAGATAAAATGCTATCAGTAGGAAAAGGACTATTTTATCTACAAGACATTATATACAAACCACATGGTAATCACAAAACATAAATCTAGAGCAGAGACACAAAACATAAAAAAAGAGGGAACTGAGAAAACATCTTAGAAAACTACCAAACTAAAATGGCAGAAACACAAGAAAAAGAAAAATGGAGGTGTAGAGCAACCAGAAAACAGATAAAATGGCAGTACTAAGTCCTCATTTATCAACAGTCACTCCAAGTGTA
Source organism: Physeter macrocephalus (assembly GCF_002837175.3). NCBI lineage: Eukaryota > Metazoa > Chordata > Mammalia > Artiodactyla > Physeteridae > Physeter > Physeter macrocephalus. Next base: position 110,993,509 of record NC_041214.2, on the reverse strand, counting down.
AATGGATTGAATTCGTCAATCAAAAGTCACAGTTACTGGCTGGATTAAAAAAAAACCAAGAAGACCCAATGATATGCTGGCTCTGGGAGACTCTGTTGTAAAGATTAATATAGGCTCAAAGCAAAGGATTGGAAGATGATACTCCAAGCAAACAGAGGCCAAAAGAAAGTATGGTGCAGCCATACTCATGTCAGACCATCAAGCCAAAAAAGGTAACAAGAAATGAAAATGGATATTATATTATGATAAAGAGGAAACATAGGAAAGAAAACTTAACTGTCAGTAATATATGTGCACCTAATAAAGGAGCACCAGAATATCTAAAGCAATTATTAACAGACCTAAAGGGAAAAACTGACAGTAACACAATGTTAGCAGGGGCTTTAACACTCCACTTACAACAATGGATAGATCACCCAGACAGAAAGCCAACAAGGAAAAATGGCCAAAAATAAAATATTAGAACAGATGGATGTAATAGATTTATATAGAACATTCCATTCAAATGCAGCATAAGAATGCATTCTTCTCAAGAGCACATGGAACATTCTCAAGGAGAGATCATATGTTGGAACACAAAATAAGTCTCAACAAATTTAAGAAGAGTGAAGTAATATCAAGCATCTCTTGCAAACACAATGAAATTAGAAATCAACTACAAGAAGAAAACTGATAATGTCACAAATAGGTGAAGATTAAACAGCATGCTACTGAGCAACTATTGGGTCAATGCAGAAATCAAAGAACAAATCCATAAATACCTGATGACAAATGAAAATGAAAATAAAACACACCAAAATCTGTGGAATGCAGCAAAAGCAGTTCTAAAAGGGGAGTTTAGAGCAATATAGGCCTATCTCGAGAAACAAGAAAAATCTCAAATAAACAGCCTAACTTTACAACTAAAGGAACTAGAGAAAGAAGAACAAACAAAGCCCAAAGTTAGTAGGGAAAAGAAAATAATAAAGATCAGAGTGGAAATAAATGAAACAGAGACTAAAATACAATAGAAAAAGATCAATGAAACTAAGAACTTGTTCTCTGAAAAGATAAACAAAATTGACAAATCTTTAGTTAGACTCACTAAGAAAAAATGAGAGAAGACTCAGTTAAATAAAATCAGAAATGAAAGAAGAAAAATTACAATGGAAACCACAGATATACAAAAGATTATAAGAGAATATTATGAACAGCTATATACCAACAAATAGGACAACTTAGAAGAAATGGGCAAATTCTTAGAATCATACCACCTTCCAAGATTGAATCATGAGAAATAGAAAATCTAAAGAGACTGATCACTAGTAAGGAAACTGAAACAGTAATCAAAAACCTCCCCTAAACCAAATGTCCAAAACCAGACGGCTTTGCAGGAAAATTCTAACAACCATTCAAAGATGAAGTAACACCAATCCTTCTCAAACTCTTCCAAAAAATTGAAGAGAAGGGACTACTTCCTAACACATTTTACAAGGCCAGCATTTACCCTGATATCAAAACCAGAGAAAAACAACACAAAAAAGATAATTACAGGCCAATATTGCTGATGAACATAGGTGCAAAAAATCCTTAACAAAATATTAACAAATACAACAATACATTAAAAGGATCATACACCATGATCAAATGGGATCTATTCCATGGATGCAAGGATGGTTCAACATCCATAAATCAATCAACATGATACACCATATTAACAAAATAAAAAATAAAAATCACATGAACATCTCAAAAGAGGCAGAAAAAGCATCTGAGAAGATTTAGCAGCCATTTGTGATAAAACTCAATAAAATGGGTATGGGAGGAATGTGCCACAACATAAGAAGGCCATATATGACAACCCACAGCTAACATCATACTCAATGGTAAAAAAACGGAAAGATCAGGAACAAGACAAGGATGTCCACCATCAGTACTTTTATTCAAAATGGTATTGGAAGTCCTAGCCACAGCAATCAGACAAGAAAAAGAAATGAAAGATATCTAAATTAGAAGGGAAGTAGTAAAACTGTCACTGTTTGCAGGTAACATGATACTGTATATAGAAAACCCTAAAGACTCCACCAAAAAACTATGAGAACTAATACATTAAGTGAAGTTGTAGGATATAATATTAATACACAGAAATCTGTTGCATTTATATACACTAATAATGAACTATCAAAAAGAGAAGTCAAGAAAACAATTCCACTTAAAATTGCATCAAAAAGAATAAAATACCTAGGAACAAATTTAACCAAGGAGATGAAAGACCTGTACACTGAAAACTTAAACACTCTTGAAAGGAACAGAAGAAGATACAAAGAAATGGAAAGATATTCTGTGCTCATGGATTGGAAGAATTAATATTGTTAAAATGTTCATATTGCCTAAAACACTCTACAGATTCAATGTAATCCCTATCAAAATCCCAGTAACACTTTGCACAGAAATAGAACAAGACAATCCTAAAATTTATATGGAACCACAAAAGACCCTGAATAGCTAGAGCAATCCTGAGAAAAAAAAAACAAACAAAGGTAAAGGTATCACACTTCCTGATTTCAAATTATTCTAGAAAACTATAGTAGTCTATACAACATGGTATTAGCAAAAAAAAAAAAAAAAAATAGACACTGAGATCAATGGAACAGAGTTGAGAGCCCAGAAATAAACCCATACATATATGGGCAATTAATTTATAACAAAGGAGCAAAGAATGTACAATAGAGAAAGGATAGTCTCTTCAGTAAATAGTGTTGGGGAAAGCTAGACAGCCACATGCAAAAGAGTGAAACTAAAGCACTTTCACACCATACACAAAAATCAACTCAAAATTGCTTAAAAACTTGAATATAAGCCCTGGAACCATAAAATTACTAGAAGAAAATATAGGCAGTGTGCTCTTTGACATCTTACCAATATCTTTCAGGATGTCTCCTCAGGCAAGGGAAACAAAAGGGAAAATAAACAAATGGGACTATATCAAACTAAAAAGCTTCTGCACAGCAAAGGAAACCATCAACAAAATGGAAAGACAGCCTAATGAATGGGAGAATATATTTGCAAATGGAATATCTGATAGAGGTTAATATCCAAAATATGTGAATAACTCATATAACTCAACAACAAAAAGAACAATTTGATTTAAAAAAAAAACTGGCAGGGGATTTGAATATAGATGGCCAACAGGCACAGAAAAAGATGTTTGACATCACTAATTATTAGGAAAATTCAAATCAAAACCATAGTGAGATATCACCTCATGTCTGTTAGAATGGCTGTTACCAAAAGGGCAAGAAATAACAAGTACTGGAGAGGGTATGGAGACAAGGAAACTCTGATACACTGTTGATGGGAATGTAAATGTAAATGTAAATTGGTACAGAAACTATGGAAAACAGTATGGAGATTCCCCCCAAAATTAAGAATAGAACTATCACATGATCCAGCTATTTTACTTCTGGGTACTTATCTGAAGACTATGAAAACACTAATTTGAAAAGGTATATGCACTCCTAAGTTTATTGCAGCAGTATTTACAATAGCCCAGATATGAAAACAACCTAAGTGTGCATCAGTGGATGAATGGGTAAAGAAGATGTGGTATGTTATATACCAATGTTACCTCAATTTAAAAAAAAATAGAAAAAGAGTCAGTGTCTCAAGTCAAAGTTAAAGAGATTTAGGGAAAGAAAGAGAAGTATGTGGTCTCAAAAACAAAAGTCTGAAGGACATAAAGAAGACTAGCAGATTTTACCTGGAGTGTAGCTCCCTGGTCTGTTGGGAAAATATCTGTGATTGAGTGATGAGGATGAAGATTCCCTACTAATGATCAGACTGATTCAAGAAAGAGCTCATGGAGAGACACGTGAAAATGGTAGAAAAGATAATTTTGTGTCTTGAAGCATATTCAAATTTCTCATCTTGGGATAAATTGGAATTTTAAAGTTTTTCTGAAAATAGAGTTTTAAATATGATATTTGTCTCATTCACATTCTCAAGACTGATGTTGTCCCTTACAAGCTATTTTCCACCTTAAATAATTCCCATTATCTTCCATACACTTCGAAAACATTTTAAAAATAAATATTATCAGAAAATAAGTTATTTTATTTTCTAAAGTGTGGAGAAATTTATAATGCATTGCCTTTACATATGAACACTTCCTAAAGTTAAACTCTACTTTGGGGAAAAACAATTGCCTAAGAAGGTGGTTAAAATTTTAGGCCAACTTTGATCAACAATTTATGCCTGAGTTATGCTGCCTAGTGATAGAAGATCAAGAGTAAGTTTTCTTAAAATACCAGCTATGATTTCAGAAAACTGTCAGTCTCATCATGTTTGTATTATGGGAAGGAACCCTAAATGCAACAGAAGTAAAAAAAGAAAATAGGCAGGAGCCATATGGAACTTTACCATTTGCTGCCAAGAAATTATCTTCCATTTTAAAAGCCAAAGACATCCAAGATGTATAGAGGAAAATAATTATACATGCAATGATGCATTTGATTGAGTGGCATTGATTGGAAAGATGGAATGAGATGTTTGTTTTTAAGAAATTTTTTAATGTACTGGTTGTGAATTGAGTGATCCCAAATGAATTTTCTGATCATAATATTTTTATTTACTTTTGGTTAGCTTCAGATTTCCATTCATAAGCACACTTTAAGTTGGCCCTTTACTTGTTAACTTCTACAGGATTGTGTGCATGAGTGTGGGGGTAGAAGGGGAGTTTTTTGTTTAAACTAGAGAAAGCAGAGTGATATACTTTGTAAGATATTTAAAACATATATGAAATTAAGATGAAATAACTTGGCCCAAGTAACTCATGTTGGTTTGGAATCACAGAATGAAACTGAGTATTAGAATCAAATAACTTTGAGTTTTATTAAATTGCATTTGCCAACTCCTGACATGAAAATTATAGATTGAGGAACAGAGGAACAAATGGCTCATAGCTCCATGTGAGATGGTGGTGTTCATGGTGTAGTAGGCTTAGAAGAAGGGAATCTCTGGGCAAGAGGTCTCAGTTTTAGCTCTGAGGAGGATACATCTTTTTATGTTAGAAAATGGAGGCTGAAAAGAAGTCATTGAACAAACACACAGTTTTTCTCAGAAACAGAAGACCTGATTAGCTGTGGTCTGACTTAGTTCATCTATCTGTTGTATGTGGTTGCTGTGTTTTTATTTGTATTGAGGTATAATACACCTATAGAAAAGTACATCTGTAATAATCACACATAATTCAGGTTGGAGGTTGCCATATGAAGGGTGCATGGGTCTGTGGAGAAGTAAGAGAAGGTCTTAGTGTAGGGAAGTCTGGCCATGCTTTTAAGAAATAGAACTAGGCAACTTATAAATGCATAGTAGAGAAAAAAGAAACACAATTTTAATCTTATATGGCAGCCTATATATTTTGTTTGGAAGCTTAAATTCTTTTATCAGTTGGTTATGGCCATCACTACTGCTGTGGCCCTTCTGATATCACTCTGACTTTCATAGGTTTTTGGGAATTTACCACACTCATTTTAATGGCATTTTTCTTCTCCATAGTGAGGGGTCCTTGTTTTTCCTCCTGTCATCAAACAGATTAAGGATGGGCACTCTCCCCATCTATCTATTCATTCTTTCTTTAGAGCCTAGTATAGGGCCTCATTCTTTGTTTCTTATAAATAAATGTCCTTGTGCAAAACAGTTTTATTTAGCTCACTCTTTCAGTTTCTCACTGCTTCTCAGGGGTAGTTAGTCTTACGATACCTTGAGCAATGTTGTATAATTCAGCATCCCAGACCATCTTTTGCAACATGCAGTTGCAGATGACCCCACATGGTATGGGGCACCTGGTTGTTCTCTTACCTTAGGATGAGCTCCCTGCCCATCAGGTTAGAGCTTCTAGGAGTTAACATGGGGTAGATTAGCTCTCCGTGGTACCCTTGGGAAGACCTTCTACTACATCCATGGAAGAAAGAAATGCTAAAAATGATTAAGGTATAGGTTTGCTGTGCTGATTTTTTCCAAGTCAAATTCTCATTTTCTCTCTCTCCCCCAGTTAATGGGTATATGAATGAATGTGTATGTTTGTGTGGGTGACTCACACATTCTAATGTAGAACTTTATAGAAATGAATTTCAGTGAGTTTTTTTCTTTTTTAAACACAAGACCACATCAATGAAAAAAAAAACACTCTTGAGCTGTTGACTGGCTTTCACCACTTATTATGTGAGAAAGGAAATGTCAGTAACTTAAAAGAAATTTTAAGATCAATGTGTTTGAGCTTTTCTGATTTTAAAATCCTTTACAGAAACTTGTCAAAAAGGTTATATAATGGAAACAGGGAGGCAGAAACTTCTCAGGGCACTGGGAATTTTCTTTGTTTCCCCTGAGAGCAAAAGGTAGAGAAGTGGAGCCTTATTCTGGGGAGACCAATCCCCCACCCCCAACATGAGTATCAGTGCCTGTTCATTATGTGCAGTTATTGCTTTTTAGGAACTACTGCTCTGATTTACAGGGAAACAAAGATTGGGCTACACCATGTATTCACAAGAGCCATGGTGAAATAATTGGTGAAGTAAAGGTGGTAAATGAACCAATTGTTGGGGTAGTTCAGGCCTAAATGGACTTTCTGCTGAGGTGACCTGAAGTTGCCCTAATTCTTCCTTTGTTCCAGTTGTAAAGATCGGCTTAGAAATGTGGTAGAAGGTTGACATGTCAGACTGTGACTTTATTCTGTCCCTGGAATAACCAAGGATGTTTTAGAAAATCAATTTGCTGTTTCAGGAGGACTCCACTGAAGTATAGGAACATAGTCTTTTGGGAAAAAGTTCCTCTGAAGATGGACACGGTTTCATTTCTGTTTCATTAGCTCTTACTGCAGAGAAGATGATGGATAAACTTAGTTATTTGCTGCTTCTCTTATTAAGGGTTTTATCCATTTCTTTTCAATGTAGAAGAATATGGGAGCCTAAACGTGATTGCTGAGATTTGTCATTTTCAGTAGCTCAGAGTTCTCCCTGAAATAAACTAAAGGCATCTGCTTTCAACACTCATGTCTATAAAACCACAAGTGAGAGGGAAATGTGTGAACTTTCAAACCCCAGACAATGATGCATTTAAAAAGAATTGTTGCTATGACTGTGGAAATATTTTCCTCCCAGTCGCTGTTTATGCATTTTGTGTGTGTGTATGTATGTTTGCTCAGATGTATGTCACCTACTCAAGAATTCTGAATTCAGGAATTTTGCATCAGAACTTATTACTCACTTGATTAGATTAAGATGTAGAATTGTTAGCATTTTTTAAAAAGCTGCAAGTTGTCTACGTGATTAATGTAAAATGAAAAATTTAGCCAAATATCCTGTTAACACACACACACATTGTTTATAGAAATTAAAGCATATATACTTCCATTTTTGTGAAAATTTTTTACCTTAAAGCAATTTTAAGAAAAATTGATCTCTACTTTGTCATTCTAAATGTGCTTTATAAAAAATTATGACTTTTTTAAAAAAGATGTGACACTCTTAATCAAAGTGAAATTAGATAAAGTAAAATTCAAAAGCATGCAACCTTTCTTTTCCTTTAATTAAGCAGTGTTTGTGGTGGAAGTTGCCCTGGAATGAGTCTGAGGAGAGCAGTTCTGTGGAACGCAGGTGATGACTCTTAACCTTCTTTGGCCTTTGTTCCCTCTCTTACAAAGCTAGAGCCATAGAGAACTATCTCTGGGTTCCCTCCCCCATCTGCTCCTCCAGGTCTAAACGGTCTATTTTGCTTTCTCTGCTATGCACACACCACTATTTGACATTCCTTTGGGAATACTTGGGAATACCCAATACTTGCAGTGTGTAGTTCTGTTTTCAAATAGTATTCAAGAGAGAGAAAACTCCAAGGCGGCAGTTCCGGCATTCTCAAATTTTAAAGCTCAACTGAGAAGAAAAGAATTCATCCAGAGAAGCATGTAAGTTCCACTTGACTAAATCTTTGCACTTTCCACACACCTCCATTAGTGAAGGTGTGGACCCATCTCTAATGGCTGTGGTTGACAGTTTTGACTGTACAATATTTTGACTTGAACTTCAGAGTTCCCTCAACGTCTCCATCTATGTCCACGGGTAACTCTTGAAATACAACAACTGTGCCATCTATTTCAAATATTATTTCAGACCTTGCTGTTTTGGGATAAATTTCATAAAGTATGTTGCTTACAAACACATTTAATTGAACAAATGAGAAGCCTTTCCAGTTTAAAAAAGCTTCCTAAATGACAAGAAGTGTCCAATTTCCATTCAAATGGTTACTCTGGGGCTTTAAAATGTGTGAATTCATCTAACAGAGGCTGGTGGTGTACTTTGAGGCAGATGGCTTGATTCTGTGAAGAAAAAAAATTAAGTGGATTTTACTATCAATCATTTTCTTTTTTGGCAAAACACTGACATAATAAAGATGTATGTTACTGAGAATGCTTTTTAATAATGATTCTACCTTATGTTTTCCCCCAAGAATATGGTTAACTGGCTAGGAAAATCTATTTAGAGATTTTATGTTTATCTATAGTGATCAGCTTAGGAAAAAAAAAGAAGCCCACTAACCAAATTGCTGAAATACAAAAGGAAAATAATGCTCTACAGCTTTCTAAAGGAGTCCAAGAGGAAAGGAATGCTCAAGTTTATCTGCTTTTTCTCCTGCTAAATAGTTGTGAAGTCAGTAAGTTGACTATTTTGAAGGAAGGAGAAGGGATTTCATTTCATGTAAGAATGTCTTTAGAGAAGTATCTTCAGCGGGTGTTACAGATGTTTTGTCCAAGACACTTTGCATATTTAATAACAGCAGTTTTAGAGGTAAGTCATTGGAATGATTGCGTGTACTCTCAAATTTATACTCATGTTAGCAGGTGTCAAAATTATGTCAAAAGTTCTGTGCTCTTAAGGTCCTTTTAAATCTTGCCTGCTTTATGAACATTATAGTTTACCCCTGCCAAATCCACTCCACTTTTCTTCCATTTGTAGTTTGCAGAATTGCTGAGTTCTTGGTTAGTTCTTGATTAGTTAAAACCAATCATGTGTCTCATCCCTCTTGGAAATGATTGTTTAGCAGCCTAAGCCTAAGCCAATCAACCCATTGCTTTCTTTGGCATCAGTTATTGGTTTAGGACTAAGCATATGACTTAAGTTGTCCCAACTGGTCTAAAAGAAAAAGCATTTCTTTGATAGCTTGGAAAAGGTGCTTTCTTCCTTCCAGTGGACATGGATAAGGAAGCATATAGCCTTTACTGCTACTGACAACTTCTTGGAAACATAAAGAAAACTGACCTTAGGATGAAGTGAACAATGAAGATAGTAGGATGAAATGTAGGAAGAGCTTTGATAATATAAGTGAGACTTTGAGTTCATTGCTCTAAAGTCCACTATGCCCCTGGACTTCCCCTTGTGTTATCCAGTGCTCATGGTTAGAATAATTCTTATTGTTCATGCCAGTTGGAGTGAGTCTTTTTTTTTAAGTGTAACATAGGCAAAATTATGTCAATAAAATGTTATTTTAAGAAATTTCACATGTGTGATTCCTTCCACAGCCAATCATGTTAATTCCTCCAAACTTTGAGAAATAATCTTCAAGACAGACCTTTGAAAAATAAATTTTGCTTAATCTGTCATTGTCATGTCCATCCACAATTCTTTTAGTTGGACTTCTTTGATCTCCACTTGGGTATGGAACTACTTAAAACAGTCCCCACCTCTAATCTTTGGGGTCTGTTTTCGTCAAGCAATGTACTTTAGAGCCATGTTCAGGATCAGAGTAGATGGATGTGCCTGGTTCTCAACTGCAGACACTCTAACCATGAATAAGTTCAAATTACATTCACTCCTAAGCAATCACATCCTAGAGTAGTACAGATCATTGGGATATGCCAATACCTAAGATAAAAAAATTCGACTATTAGGTCTTTCATAGTTTCTGCAGCTCTGCCTTGTGGTTCTTTCCCATGGATCTAATACATACTTCTGTGAGTAAATAGAACCACATGTTTACTCTGTGAGGTGTTTCCAATGACGTGGGTCTTCAGCTAAGCCCCTTTGGGATAGACTTCAGCTGGAGTAAGGTTTTTTGATACTTGCAGCTAAAATTATCCTAACAGATACACCTGAGGATGTGGCTCAATTGTGTATGTCATGAGACTGTTTCCCAGTCATGGGTGGCAGGTCTTATTTCTCTGCTCTGATACTATTGTATTATTTTTGATATGAAGGGTATTTACTGGAGGCAAATAATGCTATAAAAATTTATTTATTTAATGGGCGTATTGGAGTTACTATGTAGTAGAGCCTAAAACATCCACATAATCTTTGATTGATTGAAGGTGGTTATTTCCTCACTAAGCCAGTGGTTCTCAAGTAGTCCCCCAAAGTCCTGATGCCTGGTTTCCTCCCCAACGTGCTTAGAAACTGTCACTCCTCACAACAAGAAACAATCTGAAGAAACTGGAAATCAATAACTCTTCTTAGATCCATTGGAGAATTGAGGTGACAGGGCAAATTGCTGCCTAGAAAACTGGAGAGACAAGTGAATACAGAGAACCACAGCTCAGCAGGAGCACAAGCCTGCTGGAGCCAGTTGCAGGTAGAAACACTTACATGGTAATTGATAAATTTCTAGAGGCTGATTGTGCACAAGCTTGAAAGTTAAAAACTCCCTGGGACCCAGTCTTAGGGGGAACCCTCACACTTTCATGATATGTACCCACAGGAACCCCACCAAGTTCTCACTGTGAAGATCAGAGAAAAACCCCTTTGTGCTCTGGGTAGGGCAAAAGTAAGGATTTTGAAAGATGCCCAGAGTGTCCTCCACAGCAAAGTCTTACCCTCCAGGAAAACAGCTTTACCAGAGCATCAACTAACATGGAGTGGGACAGTTAGACAGCTGGGCCCCCTGTAGCCTTTCTGCCTCACATAAGAGTAGAAAAAATGCTAAGAAACTCTTCTGAAAGTCACAGCTTAGGGACTCAGTGTTGCTGAAAAGCCAGGCCTCTGTTCACCGGTGCCAAATAGAAATGCAGAGACAAAGCTTTGGAGGAGTAGAAAGGAGTAGCTTTATTACTTTGCCAGGCAAAGGGGGCCACAACAGGCTAATGCTCCCAAGACTGTGCCCCCCTTCCTGGGAGATAGGAAGGGGTCTTATAGTTTTAGAGTGGAAAATAGGGCTGTGGATAAGGATCAGGGCTGATGTAGTCTTTTTAAAAAAATATTTATATATTTTACTTTATTTTTTATTATTTTTGGCTGTGTCGGGTCCTAGTTGTGGCATGTGGGATCTTTCTTTGTGGCACACAGGCTTCTCTCTAGTTGTGGCATGTGGGTTTTCTCTCTCTAGTTGTGGTGCATGGACTCCAGAACGCATGGGCTCTGTAGTTTGTGGCACGCGGGCTCTCTAGTTGAGGCGTGTGGGCTCAGTAGTTGTGGCATGCGGGCCAACCAGGGATTGCACCCGAGCCCCCTGCGTTGGAAGGCGGATTCTTTACCACTGGACCACCAGGGAAGTTCCAGGGTGATGTAGTCTTGCATTCTTCTTTCCTCCTGGAGACATTGAGATCATTAGGGCTGGTGTCATGTGGTTCTGGAACAGGTTCTTGTGGTCCTCGAGGTTATCGTTCTGTGACCTTCTTTCTAGAATGAAGAATGCTCACAAAGGAAAGGAGTGTTAGGGAGTGTTGTCTTGGAGAAGTAAACATCAGGTGCATAGTACAACTTTAGCTAGAGGGCAATCATTTTCAGAGTGCAATTAAGCAAGAAAGGAGGGGAAAAAACCGTCTGTAGGAGACCAGTTGAATGGGCAGAAAGAATAAGGGCTGAATAAGGGCTAACGTAATAGGGGTGCCTCAACTAGTTTCTGCTACAGCATCAGGGCCACTAAAAAATGGAGATTTAGTCATAAGATATAGAATGCTTCCTTCCTAGGACCTTAGCACCACATCAATAGGGCTCTGGTATAGTAACAGTAAATTACAACTGAAAGAGCTGAAAGAGACACAGACTCAATCTGAAGAGGAGATTCTAAGGAAACTCAAAGAAAACAGGGGAGAAAAAATAAGTTCACTAGAGGAAATTGAAGCCTCTAATAGTTATAGTCATAGCAGACACTATGCACAGCCTAACTCCTAGTGAGATAAACCTAAAACTTCACACTAAAGGCCTCAGTTCCCATTGTCCAATACATCACGTAGAGCTTTCAACAAAAAATGACAAGGCATTCCAAAAGGCACAAAACAAAACAAAACAACATCCTCTCTTCCCCAAATAAAACAGACCAAAGAGTCAAAATGAGCATTAGAACAAGACTCAGAAATTTTGGAACTGAAGTGTAGTCCCAGGATGAGCAGGATCTGCTTCCCATGTTAGAACTGCAAACTCTTGGATCCTACCCTCAATGTATTGAATCAGAAACTCTGGGTGGGGGACCCCATCAGCCTGAGCTTTAACAAGACCTCCAGGTGATTGTGTTTGAAGACCACTGCAGGAAGCATATCAAGCAGATGTGAAATTTGTAAACTCTTGTGTTTCTTTATATTCTCAGAAATAGAATAATAACATTTTTGTTATCCTAGTAGCAAGGTGATTCAAAATGTAAAGAACCCACTAAAGGCGTTGTTTATGACTTTGACTTTAATTTTGCCAAGCAATATCATTGCTAATGAATTATTTTGGGTGACTGCATGTGGTATAGAGTTCCCCCCGCTGTGTGTGTTTGTGTGACACTTACAACCTGACCTGGGAACCTTAATGCCAGTGGACAACGAGGCAGAAGATGTTTGAATCTGGATAAAGAGTACAGTACCTTTGAGGTTTTCTCAGGGCAGAATTGTCGGGCCCTGTGGCCTCAGAAGCTTTTACCTATGGTTAGTTTTTTATGAAGCGGGTTTAGGAAAGGGAGAGGGTGTTAACATGTGCCCTTCTAAAGGCAGATTGTGTTTTAATCTAGGTCTTGGCTAATTCAGTGCTCAGTTGCCCTCTGGCCTGATCACAGTTCTGCAGTCCCCTGAGAGTCAGTTGTTAAGCCTAATGATGATTATTTAGAATTTCCCTGAGACTCTGATGTCAAAGGTCTGCTCTTAGGTTTTTGATCACAGTTTTCTGTCTTAGGTTGCCTGTTATATGGTCACATACTACTGCATTCCTGCTTACACACTGGGAGCCTCTCTCTTCTTGGTGCCTCCTGTTAAGTGATGATAAATGTTTTCTATCCAGCTCAAGAAGAATCATAACTTGCTATTACTTGCAGAGGCCTCCTAATTTTACACTGGAGAAAACTGAAGTCTGCAGAGGGAAGGTAATTTACTTCGTTCATTCATTTGTTCAAAAATACTTATTGAGCACCTACTATGTGCCAGGCACTGTTTAATAATGGCAATGATAATAGCAAAAACATGATTGGAATAAAAGAATCATAACTACTATGCCAGTGCTCTCGTCACCTATCCTGCTTCTTAAAAGGCATTTGAATAAAACAGAATAAACTAAATACAAAGCAATGAAAAACTAAATAAGAAAAGAAAAAAGGGAAAAAAGAAAAATAACAAAGAAAATAGTCATTTGGGAGCTAAGTGCCATCTGGATGTCTGACTAAGCACACACATTTACAATTCTGTCCCCAAAGTTCCACTGGAATGAGTGAATACATATAAAAATAAGAAAATGTAACAGCACTAGGAAATGTGAAAGGTTAGACCAGCAGAAGCAAAAAATTTCTGGAAGATATAAAGCAGATGGGATTGGATCAACAGAGTAACCAAATAGAACTGATACATGCAGTTAATACAAACAAAAGAAAATACTAATGGAGGGAGAAGGGAGTTGTTTTTCTTTTTTTCTGGACAGAAATTTGGAAAACTCCAAGATCATAATCATTAGGAGCTAGGGGCAGGAATCATCTGTTGGACACTTAATAGGGAGACCAATAAAACTAGGACATTCCAAACACCTGGAAAAAGCACACCCACCCAGCTCTCACAGAGCTGATACAAACAGTTTGAGACCTAATAAAGAGGTGAATGGATTCGGCCATGGGGGATGGATAGGTGACACTTAAAGTGAGTATTGGTGCTAAAAAGAGAAGTTGGGTGGTGTACCTATGTAATATTATCTGCCAACATGGTAAATCTTCCCATATCCTGACAGCAAGCTCCTATCCACCCTAACACAGAGATATTTCTGATGACAGATCCCAGCTCACTTACCATAAGCATGGCTTCTGTCATTTGCAATCAAATTTACTATCAAGGGACTGTGACATTCACATTGGCCACCTATATTGATCATCTTAAACCCTCACTTATAAATAAGAAGCTCCAGAGTTTTTAGGAAAAAATGGACTACCAAACTGAACAAATTGAAGTAATTCTTGAGGAAACTGATTACTGGAGAAATATAGAAAATATCATTAAAATGATTAGTATCTTCAGAGAAATTTGGGGGGACACTAAATTCCTATAGCTAGAACAGGCTGCTAAGAAAAGGTAAACTGTAAGAGAGAATTTATAGACATTGAAAAGCCCCGACATGATTGTTGAAATATCAATAAATGTGACAGTGCAACTGATGTAGAATGCAAAACTCTTAATTCCCTAAAGCTTCTTCATATTTATGGACAAGACCAGTCATTCTGGAGCAAATATTTATTCAGAAAAAGGCCACTTGAGTAGACACAATTAACTCACTGCCTGGGTGAAAGAAGAGGACAATACGAGCTTCTTTGGCTAAAAAAAGTTACCTTTAAACTGTCTTTGGAATGCTGAGTTGACTACTGGAGAGGAGATGGGAATACTTGCCTAAGGAAGAATGGATTACTCAAGAGGAAAAGTCAGCTCTTTCCCTTTTGAGGTTCAATGTTGTTAGCACCACTCTGACTGATCAGGTCTGTGAAAAGTCCAGTGGCATAAAGGACTCCAACGACCCCAGGGAGGAACTCACCATAGGAGAAGGTAGAACTGGACAGGTGAGCAAGGGTCAATATTAAAGTGAAAGATTAACTTGGGGAGGCTTGGATATGGGATATAATGCAGCTGAGGCCAGAAATACCTATAAACCCAACCATCTTGGCAAACTGGTTATGGAGGCAAGTAATGATTAAGCTTGAATATGAGCTGAAAGGCCTATATTCTTGGAGTTTAAGTCTAGTGCATCAGTGAAACTTGTGGGGGGAACTGTACCTCTGTAGGCATAACTGCAGTGATGGACAAGGTGAAAGAATAGTTTTCAAAAGTGTTCCTATGTGCCAGTGACAGAAGCAATAGTACTAGCTGATTCATCACATTTAAGTTTTCTGTCAGCTGATTGACAAAAGGACTAAGACCTTAGACTGGAGCAAACTCTTCAGATTCTTGTGAAATTTATAGAGAAAAAGGGCTACCTCAAGAAAGGGTTAGTTAGTTGTCAGCTAAAGAGCAATTGAAAAAATACAAAAGATGTGACTGAATTCATACAACCCAACTGCTGAAGTAAATCACACAAATTTCCTAAAAATCTCAAAAAAAAAAAAAAAAAAAAAAAACCTGAATAGTAGAATAGAAATGGTTGAACACCAAATCAGTTTTATGGAAGATCAAGCCAAGAAGTTTTCTCAGAATGCGGTACAAAAGAGATGAAAATTGTGGAAGAAACTTGGAAGAAAGTGTGTCACTCAGTGTACGAAGTATACGTATTCACAAGGCATGTGAGATGTTCAGGAATCCCAGTATCTACCTAGTAAAATGCATGTAAGGAGAAACTAGAGAGACTGGAAGGAATGATATAATCAGAATAATAATAGAAGAATACTTTTTTCTTCAGCTGGGAGAAGATGTTGGCTTAGTTCCACATGGCTTTCATCTTCCCCTTGGGAAAACAGGATAGTTTGGACATGTCCTTCTCATTGCATGACAGAGTCACAAGAGAGCAAACCCAAACATACCCACATGTGCAAGTGCTTTTCAAGCCTTTTGTCCCATCACACCTGTTAACATTCCATTGACCAACTCACATGGCCACAGGAGAGGCAGGAAAGTCATATGGCAAAGGATGTGAATATAGGGAGGGGTAATGAAGTAGTTGCATTAATGCTACATGACGTCACCAATCTACCTCTTTCATAGTTGTTGCTTGGGGAAAAATCCTATAAACCAAACATGCATGAGGATTAAGGGTGTGTTGAGAACAGTGTAGATATTACAATCACACTAGTAACCACAGGGCCCAAAGAGTGTTTGTAAAATATTTTTCACTTAAAATGTTGGATGAAATAATAAATTATTTTTTACTCATTCAAAGAGAACCTTCCTTAACCAGAATGATCCTTTGAGGATGGGATGCTGGGATCCTTCTTCCAGTTTAGTATTAAGACTACCTTCTTTTCAATAACTAAGGGAGGAAGGTGAGGAGAGGCAAAGTTAAAATATCTAAGAAAATATATCTATACCTATACCTCTATCATCTCTATATCTGTCTCTATCTATATAACTGTATAGATAGTTATGGGATTGGCTCAATCAATGTTATTTTATATGTATATCTCCTGTCTTCAGATAGTAAAAAAATAAAATGATGAATGCATAATTTTGAATGAGATGTGCTTTTTCTGATTCTAGGTAGGTGTTTAGGAAGAAGTTTTACAAGTAGTGGAAAGAGAGCATTTGATGGAATAGTCTAGAAATTGCCTTTTTGCCCTAGGTCTGCCACTAATAAAAGATAAAATCTTGAACAAGTTCCTTAACTTTTCTGAGTGACAACTTTCTTATCATTAAAACTGAGCTGGAAGATCTCTAAGATTCTTTTCAACCCTAAGGATTTAAGATGGAAATTAAAGTGGAAATATGACAACAGTATAGATGGGAATTCATTGAATTGCATTTTGTAAAATTAGGAGCAGTGGCTGATTTATAAGAAGCAATAACATGTTCTCTAAAATGATTAATTATAATTGAGCAGTTACTATTGACATAAGGATGGATAGATCTCATGAATAAAATTGTAAAGCTCATTCCAAATTCGTGTTCTTTTTCGAACAAAGAGGAAAAGTAAGGTGTTTAAATGTTTTAAAATCAGTACTAGATAAATTATGAGTAGAAAAAACTAAAGGTTACAAAGCTTGCACTAGATTATAAGTCACTGACTAGTCTCTGATTCAAAGTGACATACTACTAAAGTATTAAAATAAGAAATATTATAGTGGCCCTGCCCTAAGATATATCCTTTCTAGTTGGCAATACTTCCTGTATTGTATTATGGCAGAGCCTAGTTACCATTTGTTGCTTCAACTCAAAAGGCTATGGCCATGTTCCAAGCATCTCTACCTTTCTTCCTTGAAGAAGAAGTTATAAATCCACAATCCACTAATGTATATGAATATACATTATAGATTAAGTTTACATATGCAAATGATTTACTTCACCAACTAGGAGTGGCAATATATCACATCTTCTTTATTTTGACAGCTAATTTTTCAAGCAATAGCATGTCCTTATTAGTGGGAAGTTCAGCATCGTCCATTTGAGTGCTTCTCCTTCCTTACTCTTCAAGTTGTTCAGGTGGTTTTCTCACACCAAAGACTGTCAATGAAATTTCAAAGATAATTGCAAGTTTACATTGGTCCTCTACTTATGGCTTCTCACTGGTGTCACTATTAAACGCTGGTCCTATCCACTTCCATAGATGTTTGTCACTTGATGGTAATTCCTTTCTAGTCTAAGTCCCTACGTTGACTTCCCTACATTCTTTTTTTTTTTCTCTAGCATGAACTTGGATTTTATTTTTTAATTAATTTTTATTAATTTAAAAATTAGTTGATTTACAATAGTGTGTTAGTTCCTGATGTACAGCAATGTGAATCAGTTATACATATACACATATCCACTCTTTTTAAGATTCTTTTCCCATATAGGCCGTTACAGAGTACTGAGTAGAGTTCCCTGTGCTATACAGTAGGTTCTTATTAGTTTATCTATTTTATATATGGTAGTGTGTATTCGTCAAACCCAATCTCCCAATTTATACCCCCCCCTTTCCCCCTTGGTAATCATAAGTTTTTCTACATGTGTGACTATATTTCTGTTTTCTGTGCCATTTTTTTAGATTCTACATATAAGCGATATCATATGATATTTGTCTTTCTTCTTCTGCCTTACTTCACTCAGTATGACAGTCTCTAGGTCCATCCATGTTGCTGCAGATGGCATGATTTCGTTCTTTTTTATGGCTGAGTAATATTCCATTGTATATATGTACCACATCTTCTTTATCCATTCTTTGTCGATGGACATTTAGGTTGTTTCCATGTCCTGGTTATTATAGATAGTGCTTCTATGAACATTGGGATGTATGTATCTTTTTGAATTATGGTTTTCGCCAGGTATATGCCCAGGAGTGGGATTGCTAGATCATTGGTAGTTCTATTTTCAGTTTTTTAAGGAACCTCCATGCTGTTTTCCATAGTGGCTGTACCAATTTACATTCCCAGCAGTGTAGGAGGGTTCTCTTTTCTCCAGACCCTCTCCAGCATTTATTGTTTGTAGATGTTGACTTCCCTACATTCTTGGGTTCAATGTATTAAGATTCTGAGTTGTAGAGTCATGTGAACTAGATTTGAATTTTGCCTTTGTTTCTTTCAAGCTGTGTGACTTGAGGCAAGTTATCTAACTTTCTGAGCTTCAGGTTCCTCATCTATAAAATAAAGAATAATAGAATTAATCTCACATAATTGTTGTGAAAATTAAATAAGACAACACATAACAAGCAGAGTACCTGGCACCCACAAGATCTGTAGAAAATGTATGCTCCTACTACCATTATGACTACTACTACTATTAGTACTATAGTAATAATTTCTAAAAGTGTAACAATATTGCCAGATTGCTGTGATGCAGAGCTTAATGGTCCCATTATTTTCCCTTTGGAAGGAACCTATGCAAATTAGTTTAACTTCACCCCAGAGCTCTGCATACCAAAGCAGTTCACGTCCTGGTTGAATGTGTCTCTAAGAAAAATGGGCATAGTTTATGAAAAGGCAATTCATGAGTAAATTTCAGTGGTCAATACATGTAATCTCAGGTAAATACAAATTAAGATAAAAATGAGATAATATTCTATACCCCATATAGCTACAAAAATAAATTTCTAATAACATCAGTCTGTGGGGCTGTGAAGCAGAGGTGACCCTCATGTGTTGAGGATGAGAGGGTAAATCATTACGACCAATTTGGTTCACACTGTCTTTATGTAGTAGGAAATGGACAAATAAACTGTGATTTATTTATAAAATAGAATACTACACAGAATTAAAATGAATGAAGTGTGTGTGTGTGTGTGAGTGAACATGGATACATCTGAAAAACAATGTTGAGTAAAAAAAAGGTTGCTAAAGGATATATAGGGTATACTATTTACATATATTTCTTAAAACAAATTGTATACAAACATGTCATAAAAATATTAAAACATGTAGGCTAAAGATACATATCAACTTCAGGATGTTAGCTACTTCTGGGGAGTGAGGGGGTGGACAAGATAGACAGAGGGGTTATAGATCTCTATTTAACATTTTATTTCCTTTAAAAATTTTAAGACAACATGGTTATATCGTAACATCTCTTACCTATGTGTGATGGGTCCATAGGTATCTATGAAATTATTATTTTTTGATTCTGTCTATAAACATAAGTATTTAATAATATGACAGTAGGTCAAGAAAATCAGAGGGAAAATAGTAGCTCATTTAGACTTTGGGATAATTAGAAAACATTTGGGGGAGAACAGAATTAGATTTCTGCCTTATGCCATATACAAAAGAAAATTCCCTATGGGGTAAATTTTAAATGAAAAGAAAATAGATCAGAAGATAATGTAGGTGACAATTTTTTTGATCACAAGTAGGGAAAATTATCTCTAAGCATGTAGTTGAAAGAAATCTAGACAAAAGAAATTTTGACAAAAGGAAAAAATTAATAGTTTTTTTTACAAGAATATAAATCTCTATGTTCTGGAACTATAAACAAAATATATGTGATGAACTAAATTGATATTCTTAACATGTAAAGGATTTTTAGAAACAAA
Organism: Physeter macrocephalus; assembly: GCF_002837175.3. NCBI lineage: Eukaryota > Metazoa > Chordata > Mammalia > Artiodactyla > Physeteridae > Physeter > Physeter macrocephalus. The sequence continues at coordinate 110,973,461 of NC_041214.2, read as the reverse complement.
AGATATAAAATCTTCTCAGGAGAGAAATATGAAAATGACCTGAACAGACAATTTGCAAACATATGAAAATGTTCAACAACATAGGTATCAATATATCACTTCTTAGCGCTAACTCACCCTTCAGTACCTGCACTGCAATAATGGATTGGATTGTCCACACATTTCTCTTTTGCAGTGAGTAAATGTTAAGCTTTGTCAGTAGGAAAAAATGCCCCTGGAGGGACATTATTAGAGTAAGGGATCTTCTCTTACTGAGTCTGGTGTGTTGTGTTTTGTTTTTTGTTAATGACTTAATTCTACAAATCTTAGTAATTTTAACATAGGACATTTTTAGAACCACGTTTTAAGATCCTATAATGAGAAAACATAAATGCTACTAGTAATCTTCACTTGAAGTCCTGCTTACTCATTTGTATTCTAACTGCAATAAGCAAATATTGACTGTAGTTGATATTAATAATCAAAATTTATTGATCTGAGATAAATATCGTCTAAAATAATGTCAAGGTCAGTATGTGCTCAAGAGACCATTGATCTTGTATGAAGGCCAAAAGGTCATCAATATCACCATTAATGAACCCCATGTATTATAAAACTTCTTAAAAATGCAGTTTTCAGGAAGTAAAAAGTTTATACTGAAGGAGGATGAGGAGACTAGAACCTGTTATCATTATGGCCATGGATACTAAACGATAGTGCAGTCCAATAGAACTTCACAAATTCTTTCCTAATACCACTTATCCAGCTTATTTGTACTTTGGTTACCAAATTTTTAGGTGGGTTGTGGCTGGAGCTAGGCTGATGAAAGCCTGAAGGAAGAAGTGGAAGGGGGGATTGATGGGTTCTAGAGATAGCAGAACAGAACTGGGAAGAGGAGCAGAATTGAAAAAACAAAAAAAACTCAAAACACTCATTTAGATTTTCACTTTTAATAACATTTCCCTATTGTACATAACTCTGTTATGTATGGTTCTACTGCAGTTAGCAGGGTAATGTCACAGAGTAGAAGAAGCAGAAACAACAGATACTGTCACCAAAACAAATTTATATTTTTATAATAGAGAAAAAATTGCTATGTGTGAATGAAAATAAGATTTTGATAGCTATGACAAATTCTTTTTTAGAGACCATGGGCTTATATTGAAATAGGACTGACTTCTGGTTAGAGATGATCAAGAACCATCAGCACTAGATCATTAGCAAGAAGAACCTAGGTAAGTTTAGAACAAAAAATTATTGGATCTCTCCTTCAGTCCTCCTACTGAACTCCTGCTGAACTTACTAAGAATTCTCAGTTCCAAATATTGCAAAATATGCTTTATTTGATTGGCACGGTGATCCTTCCAAAGTGGGTGATTCTAATTGTAAGTTTTCTAAAGAGATGCTGATATGATACTTTACAGTGGCCTGTTCTATTTGGCAGTAGTTAGAAAATCATTAATTCCTTCAACAGATTAATATTAAATAATTATGGACAAAAACAGGATTTATATATAGATTATCTCTATATATCTTTATATGTATATATTTAGTTTTACCAAGCCTATGGGGATTATTAAAAATATATAAATGACTCTCATAATTCAATAAGAAAATATATAATCCCAAGAGAATAAAAATACAAATACTTTTACACTTAATTCATAAAAGAAATACAAATTCCAATACATGTACTAAAAAGTTTACTTCAGCAATAATCAAATAAATGCTAATTAGCATTAATAATGTGATTTTTTAAGGAAACTTCCAAACTTTAAGAATAGAAGAAATTACCTATCATTGGTAAGAATTTCTGGAAAATGAGGTTTTTCATACAATCTCATAAGTGAAATATTTATCAAAGGCTAAAATAAACCAAAATTACTGATGATGCAATTCTGTTTTTAAGAATTTATCCTAAGTAAATACTGAGAAATATATTTTAAGTACAAGATAGTTTACTGTGGCATTATTTAAAACTGTAAAAAAATTAAATGCTTAAATGTCCAACAATTGTTGGGAGAGACAGTATGCAATGGGTTCCAAGCAGCCATCCCTCTATATTCTTGCAAAGTGTGCTAGATGGCCATGTTAATAATGTCTTGTGATATTAAACAGTTTCTGTAGCTAGTCACATAGGCAACTAAGTAGGTCAAGGTGACCATAGCCTGACTACCATGTAACAGCGCATTGCTCAAGATGAGGGTGACTGGTTTATCTGCTGCTGGCCACAACTGTTGCTTGTCACAAAGCCCTGGACCTTTGGCTTTGGGTTTCTCTTCTGTGTGTGTGGTGTCAGATGGAACCATGACACACCTTTGTGGGACTTGGGGGTGAGGGGAACCAATGCAAATCTGCTGATGCTCCTATTCCTTGCTGTGCTGTGAGTGGTAGTCTTTTTATCTGACCCAGGAGTCTTATGGCCTCTGCCAGCATCCATGAAACAACAATAGGCTAACTTGTTAGCTTACAAGGAGGGTAAAATCTCAGACCCTTCCTATTTCTTGACACAACAGGAATTTTGTTGGCAGATTCTGGTATGTGCATGGGATGGAGTTTTGTCTTAGCTCAGACTGCAATAACAAAACATCATAGACTAGGTAGCTTATACAAACAAACAAACAAACAAAAAACAAAAAAACACTTATTTATCACAGTTCTGGAGGCTGGAAAATCCAAGATCAAGGTGCCAGCAGATTTAGTGTCTTGTGAGGACCCTCTTACTGGTGTGTAGACTGCCGCCTTCTTGTTGTATTCTCACAGGGAGGAGAGAGAGGGCTCTGGTCTCTTCCTCCTGTAAGGACACTAATCATATGGGATCTCCACCCTCAAGACCTCTTCTAAACCTAATTACCTCCTGAAAGTGCCACCTTCAGATGGAGATTAGGTCTTCGACATATGAATTTTTGGGGGGAGATACAAACATTTAGTCCATAGCAAGTACTAAGCTGCCATTGTTATGTTCTCAAAAAATTATCAATGTATGAAAATGCTCATGACATATTGATTAGAGAACAAATAAATGACAAAACAGGTCAGTGTGATATACTTTTAAAAGAGTGTATACATGCTCGGAGAAAATTCTAGGAGTGTATATACAAAAAGATGAGTCTAAGATCATCTTAAAAATGATTGCATCATTTCTTCGTTCAGTGGGTCTCAAATTTTAGCATCTCTCAGCATCACGTGTCGGGCTGTTAAAATACAGCATACATGGTGTCACCTCCACAGATTCTGATTAAGTAGGTCTGGGATGGTACCCCCAAATTTGCATTCTAATGAGTTCCTGGGTGATGTTGCTGCTTGTCAGGGAAGCGCACTCTGAGAACCACTCTATTAGTCTATGTGGTAGTTTAGTGCAGTAATTATGAGCATGGACTCTGGAGCCAGCTTCCCTGGGTTTACAGTTGATTCTGTCACTTCTTAGTTATGCGCCTTTAAGCAAGTTTTGAAATTCTCTGTGCCTCATTTTCTCCTGTGGGAAATGGATATTACAATAGTAACTCACCCATAGAATGAAACCAGAAAAACCTTAACACAATGCCTATGATAAATACTCTTATGTTTTAGCTTGTCTGGAAATTATAAGTATGTTAATATTACACGAAGAATTTTACTCTTGGCCCTACCAAGTTCTTTGTGTTACACCTGTGCACCATTGTAGCGAAAAGAGTATGAGATTTTACAAGCAGGCAAACTGTGCGTACTGTCACCTACTAGCTTTAATTTCCTCATCTATAAAATGGGGGAAATAATTTTTCTTCTGCATTAGTTTTGGAAGGATTAATGCAATCATATGTATAAAATACCTGCCAAGTAACCTAAGTCAATTAATATTAATCCTGTTACTTCCCATACCACTTCTGACTAAGCATCTCTCATTTACCTAATAAAAATTAATGACTAGTTATTAAATTCTTCTTACTGTTTTAGGCTTCAGGAACACATCATTTCACAGGACCAAAAAGGCCCTACTTTCTTGAGGCTTACATTATATTGGGGAGAAATTTAAAAGAATGAGAGTGTTGCAATGGAAAAGCAATATCAGGAGCGAGTAAGTCTGATGTTCCTGCTATTCTGCTACGAATTTAATATTTACTGTTGAGCAAATTCTTTATCTGTGGCTCAGTAGTAAAGTGAGAAGATTGGGCAATATATTTGTAAGATCCTTTAAAGTCTAACATTCTCTCTATCTAAAACTTCTAAAGCTTTATAAATTAGGTGTTGAAAGCCTAAGTGCCTTTGGGGATCACCTAGGTAATAAATGTGTGTAAAATGGCTGGTTAACTATAGAGGGTGCTGGAGACACAGCAATTTGGAGAATTCATGTCTGCCTAAATATATTTACATTAAAATTGTTATTAAAACATTTACTTGTCAAATAACACACATTGGTATACTGGATTCTGCAACCTTTTGTCTAAATGTTAGACCTGATTTAGTCATTCAGAGCATTATACTTCTCCACACTTTAGTCTTCCTATTTTCAGAGCAGGCCCAACAAAAATTAATCTTAAAAAGAGCTTAAAAACCTTTGAGATAGTTATCTTCCAAATGTTTTTAGTTAGAATAGGGAGAAAGAATAATAATCTACTTTTAAAGATAAAAATTAGTTAATTCTGTAAAACAGAATATACTAGGACTGTTACAGACTACTCAGTTGTCTGCATTACTCATTTCAATGTAACCGAAGTCATAGTAAATATTGAGCAAGATAGATCATCTCTAGGCAAAGAATTTAAAAAATCTGACTACGAAGAGTCAGCTTGCACCTGGAGGTTTGAGGGGTGAGGTGGGGTGTTCTACATTTGTTCTACAAGTCACTGATAGTTGAGAAACACATTAATCATGTTTCGATGGGAAATAATAAAGAATGGAAGTGGGTTACATGTGTATAGAGATTATGACACAGAATTCGCTAAAGAAAGGATACCTTTTGAAAGAAGAATTACTGTAAATGTCAGGGATCACGAAAAGGGATTCTAAAATAAAAGATTTTGCTTTTTATTTTATTTTATATTTTTATTTTAAGGTCTTGCTTCTTATTAAAAGAGAAACTGTCCTGACAATTTTCTGATACAGTACTTTCCTGGACTTATGATTTTGGAAAATGAGACTAGAGATAAAATTATTTACTTGCATACCTGTTTTGATTTAACTGAGAATATTTGGTTAGGTTTTTACAAACCAAAGTGAATTGGAGAGTGAGAATTTCAAATGAATTTTGAATGTGTAAAATATGGGTTACTCAGGAGAAAAAAAAGTTCATTTTGAAAAGAGCTAAAAGGAAGGACTTGTCAAACTTCTAAAACACTGATATTTGGTATCATGTTTGGATTTCGTAAGGATAATAAGAAATCCAAACATTTTCCACTAAAATATTAAAACTTTAGGAAAATAATGAAAACACTATTAAGTTTAAATAGGTAAATTTGACTCAGGGGCTAGGAAGTGAATTAATTCTTGATAAAAGTTTCTTAATGTTGAGATCTTGTATTAAGCATATTTGATTATTTTTTCAAGACACCAAAACTTTTTAATTTTGAGAAATAAATATTTTGATATGGTTTAGAGCATGCTTGTTATCACACCAGCATATTGTAAGACTAATCTTTTCTGTTTATTTCTTAGAGCTTTATTGTGGTATAATTAACATGCAATAAACTGCACATATTTAATATATTCAATTTGATTAGTTATGACAAATATATGCATATATATATATCCATCCATCCATTAAAATATCAGCACAATCAATGTAATGAACATTATATCACACCCGAAAAGTTTTTTTGCATCTCTTGGTTATCCCTCCTTTCCACCTTTCTTGACTGTCCTTCCTTCCATCACTGTTCCTCAGGCACCATTGATAGGTTCTCTGTTGTTATAGGTTAGTTTACATTTTCTATTATTTTATATAAATGAAATCATACAGTATGTACTCTTTTTTTGCCTGACTTCTTTCACTCAACATGATTATTTTGAGATTCATTCATGGTTTTGCCTGTCTCAATAGTCCATTTCTTTATTTTGCTGAGTAGTAATTCATTGTATGGATATACTAAATTTGTTTACCCACTTGACATTTTGTTTGCTTGAAGTTTTTGGATATTACAAATAAAACTGCTATGAATATTCCTTTCCAACTAAAAAGATGAAATACTTGGGTATAAATCTAACAAAATATGTACAAGATCTATATGAAGAAAACTATAAAACTGATGGAAGAAATTGAAGAAGAACTAAATAAATGGATGGGTATTCCATGTTCATAAATAGGAAGACTGTTACTGTCAAGATTTTAGTACTTCCCAGCTTGATCTATAGATTTAACCCTGTCCTAATCATAATCCCAGAAAGTGCTTTTTTTGTGTGTGGACATTAACAAACAGATTTTTAAGTTTGTATGGAGAAGTAAAAGACCCAGAATAGCCAACACAATATTGAAGGAAAACAGGGTTGGAGGACTGACACTACGTGACATGAAGACTTACTATAAAGCTATGGTAATCTTGATAATGTGGTACTGGCAAAGAACAGACAAGGAGAACAGACAAAGAGTTCAATGAAAGAGAATAAAGAGCCCAGAAATAGACCCACAAAAATATAACAACTGATTTTTTGACAAGGGAGCAAAGGCAATACAATGGAGCAAAGATAGTCTTTTCAACAAATGGTCCTGGAACAACTGGGCATCAACATATATAAAAAAAACAAGAATGTAGGCACAGAACTTACACCATTCACAAAAATTAACTCAAAATGAATCATAGACCTAAATGTAAAATGCAAAACTATAGAAATCCTAGAAGGTAACATGAAAAAAACCTAGGTGACCTTGGGTATGGAAATGACTTTTTAGATACAACACAAAGCACAGTCCACGAAAAGGGAGAGAACAGATGAAAAGGAAAATAAACCCTTATTATACACAGGCTCTGTTTTATTTATCATGCTTATAATATTCCTATAATTCACAACAACCCCTAAAATATTCATTTAATGTGAGGAAAGACTAAAGTATAAACAGGTGAAATGATTACACAATCTCAGTAGGTAAGAAGTAGAAGAGAAGGGTTTTTAATTTTTGTTGGTCTGGTACCTAATCCCTTGTTTTTAGCACTAGACCAATGTGTTTCCTTATGAAGCAGAAACAGTGATAATGGCTGGCTGTAGAGCTAGGAGTTTTAGCAGAGCTAAGAGTAGTAGGTCAGGAATAGTGTAGATATCTCTTAACAACCTACAAACCACCCCATAAAAAAGAAAGCCAACCTTTGAAATAAAAAATGCCCATCTTACGTCAAATAAGAACTTTCTGAGCCTTGTTTCCTTTGCCTTCTTCTGTTCCAACGATAGAGAGACTGGATGAAAAACGATGAGGAAGTAGAATAGCAAGGTGGGGAATACTCAGCTCTACCTAAATGGCCATTAGTTGGAAGGAAAGGAGAATTTTGAATCAGATGATAGACTGAAAGCTATGTTATTATATTAGGACTTTTGTTGCCTAAAAGTTATTAGAAAAAGCTGTAGGTGTTAGCAAAATTATCATTTAGGGTGGAGAAGATAAAGTTAGGGGTCAGTGGTAAAAGAAATTAAATTTGTCCTATTTTTTTCTGAGTTTACCTCATTCTGTAAACTGCTACTTTCATACAAATTATTTCCTGTTACAGAAATATGAATAAGTACAGTAAGTCTTCAAATGATTCAGAGATTCAATTTAGTTTGGATGAGCATACAAATTATTTCATAGTGAAGAAAAAAATCTAAGATTCCAGCTTCCTCTAGTTCTAGAATTCCGTGCTAATTCCTAACCTGTACACTTTTGTTCACTTGTAACTACTCAGAATGTCTCACTTTTGGTGGGAAATTTTTTGCTGATTGTTATCTGTGCAGTGCCCTTTTATGTTGTGTTTCCTATTGTCTGTTCCACAATTTTATGGAGAATCAAGTAAATCTAATAAATATGAAGAGTAAATTTAGAGAGTTGAGGTCAAATATTTCTCCCTTCCTTAAATAGCAGAGCTTTATAGAAATATATTTAATAATGTTTTCAACTTTTCTCCTTGTATTGCTTTCATAGCTAAAGTCTGGGTAGCAAGAACATTGATTGCTTTTCTCAAATGGCACTGTCCAACAGAATTTGTCCTGTTATGGAAATGTCTTATATTTGTGCTGTCTGATATGGTCACTATTTGCCACACATGGTATGGAGCACTAAAATTTGGCTGTGTGACTGAGGAACTAAGAATTTAATTTAAATAGCCATATGTGGCTAGCGGCTACGGTGTTAGATAGTACAGCTCTATAAAATACATTTTTAACACTGAATAAACCTCTGACTCCCACAAAACCCCTCGTAGACTTCGCATTTTATTGCACATATTCATTTCATTTTAAAGAATATTATGAAGATTAGACTTCTTTCTTTTTCTTAAAGGTAAACAGATAAGCAATCCTCAGCTTAGGGAAGAAATGCTTCTGTGAAAGCTCAATATTTCAGGCCAAAGTGTCCATTTATCTTCAGTAATATCTAGCGTTGAAATGTTGCTGCTGTTAGCACTAAATGAAGCCTCAATTTCCATGCTTCAGAGATGGCATTGATGAACATTAACAGTGTGTGAGTGGTGCGCACAACATTAAGCAAACGGCCACATATGTTGAGGTCTGTGCTTAAGTCCTGACTCAGGATCCCTGCAGATTCCTTGAGTATCATTTTAAAGACACTGCTTTCTGTTTTAAGAGATGAGTAGATGCATCTTTACATATAATGCAATCAGCAAAGTTCAGGAGATGTAAGGCCAGACTATATTCATATTTCTGTCACAGTGTTGAGTACATTGGTGGTAATTAAACCAGATTTCTCAACAGCTAGCGTCTCTTGTTTTAAAAAAATTGGCTTCTGTTTTGGCTGTTTGAGATCAGGAACTATTGAGTTTTCATGTGAGTAAATTTCTTTCATTGTTTATAATCCTTTCTAATGCAGTGCTTTGAGGTACACTAGTATTTCTATTTTAAAACCTAATTTTCAGAAGTTTCTATCTTTATGAAGAAAACAGTTTCTTCTTCTTACTCCTTTGAAAACAAGACAATGATTTTAAATTAAAATAAATTCTTGGGCTCACAGTATTGTCTTTGTTTTGGAAGTAATATGCATCTTGAACCATGGATAAAAGTATGAGAAAAAATATCTATGTATGCACATATAACTTTTTACATATATTGCACAACACTTCCCCCCCACACAAACACACAAATCAATTCTACCCCCATTAGAATGCACCTGTATATTTTTATGCATGTGTAACTGTATAATGCAGACTTGTAGTTTCACTTCATAGATGAAATAAAATTGGGTAAAATACTTTAGATGACAAAAAGCTGAACCTCACTAAAATTTATTGTCTTAGTATATATTTTCTTAGAAGTCATACATTTAAATTCTCCATACAGTGCCAAAGTCTCCTTGACAATAGGTGCGATGGGTTGCTTTTAATCTGTCCCTTGGGCATTTCCAGTGATAGGGGGTTCACTACTTCACCTGGTAGCCTGTCTATTGTCAGCTAGCTACTGTTTTCAGAGAAAGTCAGTATAAGAGTTGGGTCTCCCTCTGTATATCATCTATTTACTGGTTCTATTTTTGACCATTTTAATACATATATTAAAAATACATATAAAGGATCAAAAAAATCTATGTCCATGTGGAAGGACAAACATATCTCAAACAAATGATATTTGTAGAAAGTTCTAGAATTCTTTGTGACTAAAATGTCAGTGAACCACATAAACTAAGGTTATACTTTGCACTAAGTAAAATTCCATTTATGAAAATATTAATTTGCAACACGGATAAAATGGAGGATGGTTATCAAATTTTCATAATAATTTTTCCATCTATACATGGATTTAGTGTAGAATTTTTCTAAATAATGAGTTGTTTTAGTGTACTAAAATGTAAATCAATTTATAAAAACTCAATTTATGCTCAATTTCCCTTATCTATTAAAAGTGTTTAATTTACTTTATATCAAAAGCTTGCTGATGTCTATGAAGCACTATCAAATGTTCTGTAATGGATGTCAGTGAAAAAGAATGACTTCTTATTCTGTGTTGGAACTTGAAGCAAAGAGAGCTTTTCTGAAAGACACTCTTAAAGACATGCAATGACAGCTCACATCTCCATCAAAAATTAATATTTTTGTTTTGATAGTAGGCAAATCTTGCCAGAGTTCTGGTTTATTACATATGCAGAGAAGGACACAAGCATGGGGCACAGCATTCAGAACTCCTTTGAAATTCAGTCACTTCACAAAAAATTGATATTTTAAAAACTATGCCAAAACCATTTATATGCATTGGTTTGATTATGACTTTTTATTTTTTAAGATTCATGGAGATGCTATTTATCTTAAAGATCTGAAAAATATCTGAATGAACAAATACATATGGTACCATTCACTTAAATTATATATGAATTTCTTTTTAATAGTGCTTCCTGCTGGGGCAAATTTTTGTACAACTTTGCTCAAAAAACTGTGCTACACACTAAGAAACTATTATAACTAATAAACAAGTTCATCAAGGTTAAAGAATACAAGATCAATATACAAAAATCAATTGTCTTTCTATACAATGGCAATGAACAAACCAAAAATGAAATTAAGGAAACAAATCCATTTACAATAGTATCCAAAAGAACAAAATAGTTAACGAATTGATTTAACAAAAAGAATGCAAAATTTATATCCTGAAATCTACAAAACATAGTTGAAAAATTTTAAAAGATCTAAATAAATGCCAGGAAAGGTATATTCCTTTGTATGTATATACCACATTTTATTTATTCATTCATCAGTTGACAGATATTTGGGTTGTTTCCACTTTTTGATATTATATATGATGCTGCTATTAACAGACGTGTATAAGCTCAGGTGTGGACATGTGTTTTAATTTATTTTAGGTACATAATGGATTTGTTTCATTAGGGAAATGCATATCAAAACCACAATGAGATATCACTTCATACCCAGTAGGACTGCTAAAATAAAAAAGACTGACAACAGCAAATGTTGTCTAAGATGTGGAGACACTGGAACCTCCATTTATTGCTGGCAGTATTGTCAAATGGTGTAGCCACTTTGGGAAACAGTTTGGCAGTTCCCTAAAACATTAAACTTAGAGTTAATACATTGCCCAGCAGTTCCTCTCCTAGGTATATACTCCAAATATGTTAAAACACATGTCCACACATAAACATATAAATGTCTGTTCATAGCAGCATCTTATATAATACCCAAAAGTGGACACAACCCAAATATCTATCAACTGATGAATGGATAAATAAAATGTGGTATATCCATGCAATGGCATATTACTTGATGATGGAAATGAATGAAGTATTGAAACTTGCTACAACATGGATAGACCTTAAAAGCATTATGATAAGAGATAGAAGTTAGGCATAAAAGACCACATATTGTAATACACCATTTATATGAAGTACCTAGAATAGGCAAATATATAGAGACAGAAAACAGATTAGTGGTTGCTAGGGGCTAGGGGAAGGAAGAATAAGGAATGCTTGCTAATGGATACAGAGTTTTGTTTGGGATGATGAATATGTTCTAAAATTAGATAAAGGCGATGGTTTGCACACTTCTATGAACGTAACAAAAATCACTTTAAAATATACTTTAAACTACACTTTAAAAGGGTAAATTAATGGTACGTAAGTTATGTCTTAACATGGCTGTTGTAAAAACCAAAAGAGAACTGTATTTTCTTTAAAACAGACAAAAGATGTAGTCTTTTAAACATTGAGGAGGATCTTGGTAGAGAAAATTACTGAATACAACCAATAAAATATTAATAAGTATTACAATGAAACTTCATACTGTGATAATAATATGTTTGTATTTAGGGAGGAGTAAAAAGGAATGTAAATTGAGTGGGGAAAAATTAATTCTTTTTCCTGGTTAAAAAGGAAATGGTCATGCAGTAGGATGCAAGAGAGAAGAACATTATTACATATCCTACAGAAATTTAAAGGACATTAAACTATTATAGGCATCTTTAGTCCAATAAATTTCACAACTCAGGTGAAATAGACATTTCTTAAATGACACAAATTAACAAAAGTCACTCAAGAAGAAATGGATAATCTAAATAGCCCTATTTAAATTAATAATTAAAACATCTCCAAGAACAAGAACTCTGAGTCTAAATTGCTTCTCTGGTGACTTACTATACATATTTTAAGGAGGAAATAATACCAGTCATATACTAAATCTTTCAAAAAGTAAAGAAGGAGGCAATAGTTCCCATCTCATTTTGTAAGACAAGGGTACCTTAGTACTAAAACCAACGTATTATAAGAAACAAAAAGTCATAGACCAATATTCCTCATTAAATAGATGCAAAAGTTCTTAACAAATATATTAGCAACTCAAATAAAAAGATATATGCAAGGCACAATACACCATAGTTTATCTTCAGAAAACAAGTCTAGCTTAACATTTGAAAACCAATCAATGTAATGCATTACATTAACAGAAAAAAAGAGAAGAGGAAAATTATCTTTTTAATATGTGTAGAAAATTTTTTGACAAAATCCTACACCAGTTCATCATAAAAATATTCAGCTAAGTAGGAGTAGAATGAAACTTTCTTAATTTTGTAAAAATTATGATACACTCTTTCTTACCAGATATAAAAGTAATGTTTTTTCTAAGATTCTAACATCTATTGGTTTCACAAAGACAAGCTCAATGGCAAATCACCGATGTGGGAGCTTCATGATTTTCATTATACAGGAAAGATGAAAAAGAAATAAATTAACAGTAGTTACAATGTGTTACTATTTACACATTTAAAACAGGGACAATATGGTGCATTTCACTCCATTTGGAAAACAATGAATGAGTTGAAGACATTCTCTTAGAAGATATGACTAGAGTATCCTTCAAAGACTCTTCTAAATACCTTCCATATTTCCTCCAATTGAGGGCAATTTTCAACAGTGAATTGGCTATGTCACGTCACAAGATATTTCATCTACTAAAACACATGTGAGAATTAAACACATGTGTTCAAATGATTGAACATTGACTACATGCCAGAAACTATGGTGGGCACTTTATATTCTTTATAATATTTCAGATTATACACTCTTGTTCAGAGTGGTGTGTACAGAAATAATCATTTTAAAGTAATTCTCTCAAAGAGAGTAACAGAAATCTTATAGTGCATACTTTGACTTTATTAGTTGGAAGTAAGTACACTGGCCAATATAATTTTTCAATCAATGGTTCTTATGATTCAAATGTTCTAACAAATTAGACATGTCATTTACAAATTTCTGAGTATTTACAGTAGACATAAAAACAACATTAAATTTACCTGTATGGAAAACTATCACTGAATAAAAATAACAAAGGTGGGAAAAAATTAAGATAATCTGTGATTTTTTTTTATAGTCCATGCTAATAGATTTATTTAGCTCACACCATACTTTTTGCTTAATGGCAAAGCCTTGAATACTTTCCCCTAAGATCAGTAACAAGGCAAGGATGTTTTTTATTTATTCCAATTCTCTTGCAAAAAAGAAAAAAATAAAACAAAATACATATTAGAAAGTAAGTAGCAAAACTATTCTAAGATGATATCATGTATGTAAAAAATCCTAATGACTACAGAGCAACTACTAGAACTAATACATGAATTTATACAGGTTTCAGGATGAAAGTTCAGCATGCAAATTCTATTGCATTTCTATATACTAGCAACAAACAATTGGAAAATAAATTTTTAAAATACCATTTATAACAGCACCAAATTACATAAAATACTTAGAAAAAATTTAACAAAATATATGAATGTTCATGAAAACCAATCTAAGACATTGCTAAGACAAATTAAAGAAGACCTAATAATGGAATGATGGACCCCGTTAAGATCACAGCAGGGCGTTTTTTTTTTTTTTTCTAGAAATGGACAATTGAAGCTAATATTTAAATGAAAATGCAAAGGCCTTGGAATAGCCAAAAACATTTTTTAAATAACAGTTAGAGGACATACACTACTTGGTTTTAAGACTTACTATAAAGCTATAGTTTTCAAGGCAGTTTGGTATTTTGGAAAAGATAGACATATAAATCAATGGAATAGGACAGAAAGTGCAGAAATAAACCCATGCGTATAAGGTCAAAGTGTCATGGTAATTCAATGCAGGAGAAGTATGATCTTTTCAACAATTGGTTATCCGTATGGAAAAAAAATTAACCCCAAACTCTTGCATACACTAAACACAAAAATTAACTCAAAGTGGATCATATATCTAAATGTAAAATTTAAAACTACAGTATTTTTAGAAGAAAAAACAGGAGAAAATTTTCATGACCTTGGGGTATACAAATATTTCTTACCAGTACACAAAAAAACCCCACTAGTCATAAACAAAACAAAACAAAATTGATAATTTGGGTTCATCAAATTACATTTTTTTTTGTTTTTTGACAGATAACATTAAGAAAATATAAATGGGAAAATATTTGCAATATATTTATATGATAAAGGATTTATATGCAGGCTTTAACAGACACTTGCTATTGATAATGAATTCAGAAACAACTCAACAAAATTTGGCAAAATATTTGAATATACACCTCACAAAATAGATATAGGAATGGCCAATAAACATATAAAAAGAGCATAATTAGTCACCAGGATAATGCAAGTTAAAACCACAATGAGATATAACTATACACTTCCTGCAATAATAAGAGGATTTTTTAATGTGTTGGTAAAGATGTAAAGCAATTGGAAATCACAGTCATTGCTTGTGGGAGTATAAAAATGTATTATTTTGGAAAGTATTTTGTCAAATTCTTGTCAAATGAAGCATACTTAACATAAGGCCCCCAAATCCCACTCCTTGGTATTTAACCAAGAGAAAATAAAGCATATGTCCACTCAGTGATCTGCATGACAATAATCATGGCAGCTTGAATAATAATAACCCCAAACCAAATACACCCAAATTTCAACAGGTAAATGGCTAAAAAAATCATGGCGTATTTACACAATTAAATAGTATTCAGCAAAAATAAGAACAAAGTAATAATGAAACAGCATAAACGAATCTTAAAAAGTCATTCTGGGTGAAAGAACTTAGACACAAAGAGTATATACCGTATAATTCCATTTATATTAAATTTTAGAAAAGACAAAACTAATTTGTAGTGATAACAGATCAGTGCTTTCCTGGGGCCAGGGAGTTGACTTCCAAGGTTAATAGCAAATGGTTTGGGATGATATTTAAATTTTACTTTAGTGAAATTGATTTAAAATAAGGTCAAATGTTTCATCTTTGACAGAAAGAACTTACAAAAACTTCATTTTGATTCCATGATTTGGATGAAATTATTAAGCCAATATTGGAATTAATTGATTTTCTGCTTGTAGCTTATGGATAACACTCATATATAACTGGCGTCATTGAACTATTTACAAGGTTTTACAGTTCATGGAGCTAGCTCACTAACAGCTATCATTTCACATTTCATAGGTTTACAAAAATAAGTGAAATTAATTTATAAGCATAATCTTTTGATCTTAATGTAAAGCTATGCTTAATAGAGTGGTACAGCTGTACATGTTAAATTATTGTCTTTGAGTGATTTTTCTTAAAATAGGTATTAACTTTTGAAGTGGATACCGATGCTTCTTCTGCAGATTCTTACATCTTCTGGTGTTTAAGGAGTCAATGGTATCGCCATCACAAATGTAGATGATAAACACTGACAAACACATTACAAATTACACAAGTACCATCAATTTTCTTGAGAAACAGAACTTTAGTGCTTATTTTTAAAAATAAACATGTACTTATGCATTTTTAACTCATTATCAATGATATGGTTTATTGAAAAACAAACTAAAAAGCATTACCAAACAACAAAATAAATAAGTATGTAATAAACTTCCCACCCATTGTGCCTGTAGTGTTCAGACTGTTCTTTATAGAGTAGGACAGCCCAGTCTGTTTCCCATCCATATTTCATGTACACACCTAGCCTATAAATTCCTACATTTCCTATAAAACCTACTCTATGGCAGTGTGGCAACTTATACACATCATGAAATGAATACCATGATAGGTTTAGTGAGAATCTATCATCGCATATAGATACAACATTAAAGAAATAGAAAAAAAATTTTTTCTTGTGATGAGAACTCCCTCATCACAAGAACTTAACTTTCATTTTTAACATATAGCAGTGTCAATTATCTTTATCATGTTTTACATTACATCTCTAGTACTTATAACTGGAAGTTTGTATTATTTTGACTACCTTCACCTAATTCTACAACCCCCTCTGGTAGCCACAAATCTGATCTCTTTTTCTATGAGCTTGTTTGTTTATTTTTGAAGTATAATTGACCTACAGCACTTTGTTAGTTCCTGGTGCACAAAATAGTGATTCGATATTTCTATACATTTCAAAATGATTACCATAATAAGTCTAGTTGTCTTCTGTCACCATACAAAGATATAACATAATTATTGACTATATTCCCCACTATACATTTCATACCTGTGACTCATTTATTTTGAAACTGAAAGTTTGTACCTCTTAATTTCCCTCACTTATTTCTCTCCACCCCCCACTCCCTCCCCTCTCTCAACGACCTGTTTGCTCTCTGTATCTATGACTCTGTTTCTGTCTGGTTAAGTTTGTTCATTATTTTTTATTAGATTCCACATTTAAGTGAATTCATACAATATTTGTCTTTCTCTTACTTACTTCCCTTAGCATAATACCCTCTAGGTCCATCTATTATTGAAAATGGCAAAATTTCATTCTTATGGCTGAGTAATATTCCATTGCATATATACACCACATCTTCTTGATCCATTCATCTATTGATGGGCACTTAGCTTTGCTATTGTAAATAATGCTTGAATACTGTATCTTGGTTATTGTAAATAATGCTGTAATGAACATAGGGGTGGGTACATGTATCTTTTCCAATTGCTGTTTTCATTTTCTTCAGATCAATACCCATTGCTGGATTGTATGGTAGTTCTGTTTTTAATTTTTTGAGAAATCTCCATGCTGTTTTCCATAATGGCTGTGCCAATTTACATTACCACCTACAGTTCACAATAGTTCCCTTTTCTACACATCCTTGCCTACTCTGGTTATTTCTTATCTTTTTGACATAGCCACTCTTATAGGTATGAGGTGATATCTCATGGTTTTGATTTGCATTGATGATTTGTGATGTTAAGCTTCTTTTCATATACCTGTTGGTCATCTTACGATTTCTTGGAAGTTTGTCTAGCTCCTTTATTTTGTAATTGGGTTGTTTGTTTGTTTGATGTTGAGTTGTAAGAACTCTTTGTATACTTTGGATATTAACCCCTTGTCAGATATATCATTTGCAAATATCTTCTCCCATTCATTAAGCAGCCTTTTTGTTTTGTAGATAGTTTTCTTGGACTGTGCAAAAGCTTTTTAGTTTGATATATTCTCATTTATTTTTGCTTTTGTGTCCCTTGCCTAGGAAAGGCTAATCCAAAAAATAACATTGTTAAGACCTAGTCGAAGAGTGTACTTCCTCTGGTTTCAGATCTTACATTTAGGTCTTTAATCCATTTTAAGTTATTTTTATATATGGTGTGAGAAAGTGGTCCAGTTTGATTCTTTTGCATGTAGCTGTCCAGTTTCCCCAGCACCATTTATTGAAGAGGCTGTCTTTTTCCCATTGTAAATTCTTGCCTTCTTTGTCATAGATTAATTTACCCTTTAAGTGTGGGTTCATTTCTGGGCTCTCTATTCTGTTCCATTGAGCTATGTGTCTGTTTTTGTGCCAGTACAATACTGTTTTGGTTACTGTAACTTTGCAGTATAGTTTGAAATCAGGAAGCAAGATTCCTCTTGTTTTGTTCTTCTTTCTTAATATTGTTTTGGTTGTTCAGGTTCTTTTGTGTTTCCATATATATTTTAGAATTATTTTTTATAGTTCTGCTAAAAATGCCATTGGTATTTTGATGGGGATTGAATTGAATCTGTGGATTGCCTTGGCTAGTATGGTCATTTTAACAATATTAATTCTTTTAATCCATGAGCACATATATCTTTCTATCTGTTTGTGCTCTCTTCAATTTCTTTCATAGGTGCCTTGCAGTTTTCCAAGTACAGGTGCTCTTTAGTTAGATTTATTCCCAGGTATTTTATTCTTTTTGACGTGCTTGTGAATGGGATTGTTTTCTTAATTTCTCTTTTTATAGTTCATCATTAGTATATAGAAACTCAACAGATTTCTTTTTTTTTTTTTTTTTTTGTGGTATGCGGGCCTCCCTCTGTTGCGGCCTCTCCCGTGCGGAGCACAGGCTCCGGACGCGCAGGCTCATTGGCCATGGCTCACGGGCCCAGCCGCTCCGCGGCATGTGGGATCTTCCCAGACCGGGGCGCGAACCCGGTTCCCCTGCATCGGCAGGCGGACGCGCAACCACTGCGCCACCAGGGAAGCCCCAACAGATTTCTTATATTAATTTTGTATCCTGCAACTTTACTGAATTAATTGATGAGTTCAAGCAGTTTTTTGGTAGTGTATTTAGTATTTTCTGTGTATAGTATTATGGCATCTGCAATGACAGTTTTTACTTCTTTCCAATTTGGATTCCTTTTATTTATTTTTGTTTGTGTGTCTGATTGTTGTAGCTAGGACGTCTAATACTCTTCTAATACTATGTTGAATAAAAGCGGAAACTGGGGGCATCCTTGTCTTATTTCTGATCTTAGAGGAAATGTTTTCAGCTTTTTACCATTGAGTATGATGTTAGCTGTGGCTTGTCATATATGGCCTTTATTATGTTAAGGTATAATCCCTTTATACCCATTTTGTTAAGAGTTTTAATCATAAACGGATGTTGATCTTTGTCAAAAGCTTTTTCTGCATGTATTAAGATGATCATATGGGTCCCATACTTGTTAAAAAATTCTGCTATTGCCCTCTTGAAATTCTTAATAATTTTATATTTGAAATTGTGTTTTGTAAGTGAAGTCTGAGGGGATAATGATGCATGTGTACAAGGAGAGGTGTAATAAATAACAAAATGAGAGTAAAGAAAATAAAAGCAACACATTTCTAAACATGGCAGAAAATCTTGATATAGTTTTCTTCCTAATCATGACTGTCAGTGGCTTTTGTCTTCATAGACTGAGGCATAGTTCAAAGGATATTTTAAAATTCTTTTATTGCTGGTTTCCCCAGGTTGCTGTGTCCTCACTGTTTTGTTGGTATGGCTATTCTAATGTTTGTAAAGCAGTGTTTCATATATTTTATGCCACCCATCATTCACTCTATAAAAGGGTTGCCATGTTGAAAACAAACTGGCCACTTTTTCAGAGAAAAATATTTGTCTGTTTCCTAGACATTTATTTTTTTAATAAAAATTGATGATTTTAAATTGTAAAAGTAGCACACATTTTTTATTAAAAAGAAAAGAGTAATATATGAAACATAAAAATTGAAAAGTCATACTCTTACCTCTCTCTACCCCATAATTCTTCTTCCTAGAGGGAACCACAATTAATGGCTCAATATCTGTCCTGTGTGTGTGTCTCATCTGGTCCCATAACAGGATTTTGTACTCTCAAGAACATATTGCAGCTGTCCTTCCATAGCAACATATTTACTTGAGGGTAAAAAATTATAATATATTAATACTGTATTTTTATTATTATTTATTTTATGTATTACAGTTTTTAAAACCAACCCCAAATTGGTTATTTCTAAATTTTCAAAATGTAAATAACCTGCAATGAACAGATTTTTTTACATTTATCGTTATAATAAACTTTAATGACATAAAATACAATACAGGACATAAGGACCTGAAATGTGTACATTTTGTTGTGAATTATTAGGTATATTATGACAACCATCCACCCTACTTGTGCATCCTATCAAGAATAGTATCTCTCCTTACCTACTAGTTGAGAATTACTGATTTAGGCTAATCACTAAATCTGAAAACAAAGTTTTTGTTGCATTGTTCTTAATACTAAGGATGATAATGATAATCACAAATTTACTTGGATTGCTGCAAATACACGTCATTAAAAGTTGGCCCCTGCTTCCCGCTTTCTTGAATTAGCGCCTCAGGACAAAAGATCAGAAACTCCCTTGCAGAGTTGCCTTAACAATATTCAATGACCAGTAGGAAAAACTTAGTTTTCTGTGCTTAAGCTTCACAACTTTTACTAAGAAGTAAGATCAAAAGGATCGCAGCCTAACAGTTGTTCTTCCTTATGACTCCTGTATAGCTTGATTCTGCAAACGTTGAACCTCTCATTAAGGTTGCTGTTGTGATGTTTGCCTAGGAGAGGATTGACAGTTACTTTGATTAACAAGAATTGTCAGTTTGGATTTTGGCTTTTGCGGTGGTGTTGGTATCTCTCAGATGCTACCTGCAATCACTAATTTGTAGACTACAGGTCTATCCTAGGCCCTGGCACTGGCTTTGTATTTCCTTTTTTTTTTTTTTTTTTTCTGCTTTGGGTCTTTGTTGCTGTGCGCGAGCTTTCTCTAGTTGCAGCGAACGGGGGCTGCTTTTCATGTGGTGCATGTGGGCTTCTCATTTGAGTGGCTTCTTTTGTTGTGGAGCACAGGCTTTAGGCGTGCAGGCTTCAGTAGTTGTGGCTCGTGGGCTCTAGAGCACAGGCTCAGTAGTTGTGGCCCACAGGCTTTGCTGTTCCGTGGCATGTGAGATCTTCCCAGACCAGAGCATGAACCTGTGTCCCCTGCATTGGCAGGCGGATTCTTAACCACTGCATCACCAGGGAAGCCCTAAAGTCATTTTAAAAGTCCTTTTATCCCTAGAATTTCATATTTCTCTCATTCTAAATAAGATAGGATATTTAGCCTGCATTCTACAGACCAGTCAAATGTCAAGAATTGTGCCAATGTCTGGCACACAGTGGATGTTCAATAAATTTTTCTGAATAAAAACAATTGGAATTTGAATTTATATTCACTCATTCAATCAATGAACAAGTATTTATGGAGTGCTTCCTAGTGCCAGACACAACTCTAGGTTGGTGTTAAAGCAGTGACTAGATGGAGCATGAGGGTCTGCCCAAGTAGGAAAAGACAGGTAATAAGAAGTAAGAGAACATGTATTCAAAATAATTATGGTAGGTACTATAATAGGACTAAATAAGGTAAGAAAGCCTTGGTGAATGGTTGTGATATTTGAGATGGAATGCTCAGAAAAGGTATCTCTTAAGAGGTAATATATGAGCTGAGCCTGCTGGAAGATAAGGAGCCTGCTGAAAGTAGAGCTGAGAGAGAATGTTCCAGGAGGAGGGAATAGTACAAAGGCCTTGAGGCAGAAACACTTAGAGGGCTGAGAAATGTAATGGGGCCATCTGAAGTCTAGTGATTGGATAAGTTGGAATGGTAGACAGGAGACAGAATATGAGAATCTTCTAAACCAAAGTAAGAATTTTTAGATTTTACTCTAGGTTTAATGTGACTCATTAGAAGATTTTTAAGGTGTGCAATGATATGAACTGATTTATACTAAAAAAATTATAACTGTATGTCTACTGTATCAAGAATGGACCTGACCGCTCTATGTACATCACAACTTACTCTCATCTGGCATTTCCCATTGCCTTTGTTTGCTTTATTTTTCTCCTTTGTACTCATCACTATCTAACATACTTTATATATTTACTTTTTGTTTATTGTGTGCTAGTCCCATTAGAATGCAAGTTCTATAAAAATTGGGATTTTTGTCATTTTTGTATCTTTGGCAGATTGAAAAGTTCCTAGTACATAATATGTTGTAATAAATATTGCTGAATTAATCAGTGGATTTTTTGGAGGCAGTGTGAGATAGGGCTTAAGTAGAGCAGTAAGATCAGAAAGAGATTACAATAAGAATCCATGTGGGATATATATATATATATATATATATATATATGTATAATGTTTTATATATGTTATATATATATATAATGTTTTAGACAAGAGTGGTAAGAATGGGGATGAAAAGATGTGGAAAAATTCAAACTTTATTTTGGAGATGTAATTGATGGTAGTTCCTGCTGGTTTGAATGTGGGAAAAGCGGGATATATGAGGACTCAAGAATGACTTCCTAGAGTTTTATCTAGCAACTGCATATGATTATGGTGTCATTCTCTAAAATGGGAAAGTTAAGAAGAGAAGCATGTTTTGGGGAAGAAGTTAGTGGGAATCAAGATGCTCAGTCAATAGCCCAGTGGAAATGTCAAGTACACAATTGGCTATATGTATCTGGTACTCAGACCAGAGGTACTCAGACAAAAGGCCTTTGGCTTTTCTGGTCATTAGCATAAAAATGACACATAAAGCTACAGATGTTGATGAGATTGCATAGAACAAGGGTATAGACTGAGAAAGTTAGAGGGCTCAGGACCAAGAAATGAGTCATTAATGTTTAGTGGCAAGGCCATCAAAGGTGATGGAGAAGGATGCTGGATTAGAGTGAGACTGGGCAGAGCTATGGAAGGAGAACATGGAAGATGAGTCAAGAAAGGCTTTGCTGAATGCACCTTAGGGGCAATAATATGAAGACATAGAAGTATCCACTGGTTCTCGATTAGAGTAAGTGAATTATAGTGCTTGGAATAAAAGCCAGATTAGAAATGGTTGAAAGTGAATTAGAAATGAGGAAGGAAACAACTGTCATTGTGGATAGGAACAATAAGTAAAGGGGATATAGTAATCCAGGAAAAAGGGGGGACAATCATGGGAGTAAATTCTTCAGCTGTGAGCAGATGGTGGGGAAGGTGCTATGTTGGCTTAAAATAATTGTTTAGAAGAGATGATGTTTTTATGTCTCTCAGTGATCAAGGCTATTTAATTACATTATTTTTCAAGGCATCTTCAACTCTAATGGTTCCAATGTTAGAAGGGTGACTTGTCTTCACGAGCAAAATGGCCTTAGGTAATTATCTGAATCTCAGGTACTGTGGTTTACTGTCACAATGGAGCTTTGCCTAGAATCTTAGCTCTTCTTGGCACTTGCCACATGACTCTTCAAGCCTGTGTTGATTTACGTACTCCATGCGAACAATAATGCTCACTACTTGAGGGTTGTTGTGGGCATGAAGTAAGATAATGTCTGCATGGACTGACTTATTTATATATGCACCAAAAGATAAGTGGACATTTGCTGAAATATAATACCCATTTGGTCATAGTGCAGCTATTATTTTAAGCTATAAAACAGTGCTAGATAATAAATGCCTTGAAGGAAGAAATTACATTTTAGCCATCTTTGTATCCTCAGTACCCAGCAGTAAACTTAACTCAGAGCTAGTGGTCAGTATATGTCTGTCTAATTAAATTTAAAAAAAAAAGAAGAAGAAACACAAAGCAACTTCCTGCAAATTGTAGAGTAAGAATTAGGTATGACTACATTCATTCTGGTTTTGTTTTTCTGCTCTTGGTACAGTGGGATGTGGAATGGTTTCCTTATGAAGGATCCATTTGGCACCTGAATTAAAACAGCTGCTTGAGAAAACCCATGTATAGATCTTTCATATCTGTCTGAAGTCATACAACTGTGTCTTAGCTTCTGATTTCCTTAACTGTTTCACTATTATTCATCCAAGACAGAATAATTTGTTGTAATTTTACCTATAATCCATATTTTGGTATGAGCATTTCATTTTGGTCCTGAAAGTTTGTTTAAAAAGGCTTTTGAGTTTGATTCCTACATGTTTTAGTACTTCATCATATGTTCTAAACTGGTCCATTATGTTCATGAGGATTTCTTAAAGCCCATGCATTAAAATTATCATGAAGTTCTAGGAAACATGACCCCAAAAAGTATTTCCCATTGTCTCAATTTATTGGAGTTAGGTCTGAAAAATGTCTTAAGATTTTGGTCTAGATGTATGACTCTGTGTGCTCATCTGTCTTATTTTGTCACTAACTCTCCTTTCTTGTACTTGCTGTGCTCTCTTCGTGGTTTCTCCTGTTTAAAGTCTTGGGGTAGTTTAAGAATTCAAAATAGAAGTTTCAGTAGATATGCTTCCCTCAGTATGTAAGGACAGGTTTGTAGGTTCATTGTGTCCTGAACAAGCAGATACATGGACCTCTATTAACAAATTAGACTTTTGATTAGATTAGCTTAGATTGAAGAGAAAATATCTTTTCATTTGAATGGAAACAATTGAAGTTAATGAGATGAAAAAATATTTAAGTTCAGCATTTATCTTTTGCCCATTGAAATGTTTCTGCATCTAATAAAATCAGGGTTTTAAAAAATGCCATGTTCTCTAAGAACAGAAAAAGGACAATTTACTGCCTTTTAGAGAATATTGGCATATCTATAAAAATTATTACAGAATTTAGTGGGGTTAAATTATGTATTAACAGATGAAAATATAAATTCTGGATCTATATCAAATCCGGGTGAGAGATCACTAGGGTCCATTAGGTTGGAATTGGTTTTCAAAGAGTATTATATACATGGGATAGGGAGTGGCTACCTCTTTATATGTCAGATTTATGAGGCTGTATAGTAAGTGGTAATATATACTTTTTAATTTCACTCCTGAGAATAAACCTTAAGTAAAAAATCTGAACTACCCATCCAATCTCAAAAAACCAACACAACTAACAAATTCCTCAAATTTCAGAAACAATTAAAGCAGCATTAATTTAAAATAGTAAAAACTTGAAAATAATGTAAGTAGTCAAAATGGGGGAAGAGATGAAATATATCATCACTAAGAGAATGTATAATGAGATATTTATAATAAACTAGAGGAAAAGCTCATGTTACAGTATTAGATATTAAAAATAGTACAATTTTTTATATCTAGAAGAGCTCAACTAATATACATAGAGAAAATATTTAGATCAGAAGGAAATTGACCAACATTTATCAGTGATTATGCCTGGTAATTTCAATGTTTCTCTTTACAATTTTATATGCTTGGTTTTTCGGCAATGAACAGTATTACTTTTATCATCAGAAAAAGTGAAATAAAGTTGTGTATAAACATCTCAGTTTAGCGATGATGATTTATCCTCTCACAGTGGTCACTTGTGTTAGCCTCTTGATGTGGAGTCTTCCTGTCTGAAAGTATTTCTTGTGTTCTTTAGACCCTTTGATCCCATTCATTTTGAAAGCAGCATGACCTTGCAAGCCCAGGGTTTACAGCTTTCTTAGATGAATGATATTCAGATGTGATTTTTTAAAAATCAGATGTGAATTTTGTAAAATGTTATTTCCCTTTGTATCTAGAAATACATTTGTGCTAAAGATTTAACCACAAGCCAAGTATGAAGTAATTTGGTTTGGTGTTACCAAGCTATTGATAAATAACTGACATTATTAAGTTGAATTTGCTTTTTAGTTTCATTCTGAATATGGCCCAACTTTTCTTGGAAAAGTAAACTTCATCTTTAGCTGAGATTGAGACCGTGTACTATGTGGCAAAATTGTAGTATAGCCCACCTACTTCCAAAAAGGATTTGGTACAGAATTACTGAATATATTACTGAACGGCTTTCTGGAAAGCCCTACTTTGTATACACACCTAATGAATCTTTATTACATAATAATCACTATTTCATTCCTCAAACTTTGGAACATTTATTTATCCATGCATTCAACAAACCTGTAATGAGTGCTATTATGTGAGAGATGCTATGGCAGCCACTAGGTCTAATATCCCAATGTATTTAGGTATATTAAGATTCTAATCCATTAGATGAAAAACATAATACAAGTTAAATATATAATTGGGTCTTATATGTACGCAAATATATTTAGCTATCTGAAGGCAGAGATTTTTGTCTGTTTTGTTTTCCCCAGCTCCTACAACAGTCCCTGGTAAATAGTAAATGTTCATTTAAGTATTTGTTAAATAGATGAATAAGTGAGTGGACTGATATAGAGCTCTAAGAGGCATATGGGTGACAAGAAGGAGACATTTTGTCAAAAGTCCTGGAGCTGCTGGGGCTTCCCTGGTGGCGCAGTTGTTGCGCGTCCGCCTGCCGATGCAGGGGAACCGGGTTTGCGCCCCGGTCTGGGAGGATCCCACATGCGGAGAGGCCACGGCAGAGGGAGGCCAGGGAGGCCCGCATACAACAACAACAACAACAACAACAAAAGAAAAGTCCTGGAGCTGGGATATAGGCAAAATGAATTTGAAGAATAATCACCACTGACTTGTGTCTAATTCCCAAGGAGAACGGAGAGCAGGTCCACCTCTGTCTCTGCTCCCGTAATTTGTTCTTGCTTTGCTCTCTCTCAGGGCACTGTTCCCCTAGTTCTCCTAGTCTCTGCACATTGCAGAGGTGCCTCTCTGCTAGCATGGAGAATTTATCCCACAACCTTATACACAACCTTGGTACAAAGGGATGCTGTCTGTTGCTCTTTGTCCCTCCAGAAACTTAGTGTGAAAACTAGTCTTTCCATTTCTGCTTGATCTCCATTCTCTCTGGGAATTAGACGCAGCTGATTTTTAAAAAAATTAGGTCTTAAGTTCCTAAACAGACTGGAAGACAAAGAAGCCTTTTGATTAATTAAAAACAAACAGTGCAATCCAGCAATCCCATTGTCTGGTATTTACACAAGAGAAATGGAATCATGTGTCCACAGAAAAAAATTGTAATGGAATATTCACAGCAGCTTTATTCATAATAGCCAAACATAGAAACAATCCAGATGTCCTGCAAGAGACGAATGGAAAAACAAGTTGAGGCCGATTCATGTGTTAGAGTGTCATACAGCAACAAAAAGGGATAAACTACTGATACATACAACAAAATGTTTCTCAAAAATATATGTTAAGAAAAAAAATCAAACACATAAGTATATATAGTATTTGGCATAAAATTATTCCCTTTATATGAAGTTCAAGAACAGATAAAACTATTATATGGCAACAGAAATCGGAAAGTTATTGCTTGAGGGTGGAAGGAGAGGAAAAAAAGATTGAAAAGGGATGAATTTTCAGGGGTGATGGAAGTGTTTTATATCTTGTTTGGGGTGACATAGGTGTATACAATTTCCAAAACTTACCAAAATAAACACTTAAGGTCTGTGTATTTTATTTTATGTAAATTATACCTTGATTTTAAAAAATAAGAGAAAAGGGTAAACTACTTTGAGAATTAAAATATAAGACAATTCAACACAAGTAATAAGTATTTACTAAGCACTTCTATCTCAGCCACTGTTGAAGGAGACAGAACTATGAACATGAATAAGAACGGGTACCTCCCCTGATGAATTTATAGTCTAAGAAGGAGAACAGATATGGAAAAACAGACATTAACAAATATTTTATTGATAAAACCTTTTCAGAGGTATGTTTTCAGAATATACCTAGGCATGAACTGAATTGCATTTAAGAATTATATAATATAATAATCATCTTAGGTAAAGACTATTTTATAAAAAATATTCAGTTGGCCAAATCCTGTAGTTATGCTGTGGTAGACAGCCTCCAACATGGCCCCCAATTGTATTCCTATCCTTGTGAAGACCCCTTCCACAATGCATTTATTTTGGTTTTGTTTTCTGTAACCAGTAGCATATGGCAGAAATGAGGGTAAGCCATTTCCAAGATTAGGGTATAAAAGGCTGAGGCTTCTGTGCATATATGGTTCTCTCTCTCTCTCATCAATCAATTTGGGACAAGCCAGCTGACATGTGAAAATAATCAGGCAACCACAGAGAGGCCCATGTAAAGAGAAATGGAGACCTATGGCCAACAGTCACTAAGGAAGTGGGGCCTTCCTACAGCCACATGAGTTAGCTTGAAAGCATATCCTTCCCTAATTAGGTCTTCAGATGAAACTGCAGCCCTGGCTGCCTTCTTGACTATACCTCCTGGGAGACCTTGAGTTGGACCACTGAGCTAAGCTATTCCTGAATTCCTGACCCACAGATATTATAAAATAATAAATATTTATTGTTTTAAGCTGCTAAATTTTGGGGTAATTCATTATACAGAAATAAATAACCAATACATATGTTCTCCCTAAAATGTAGAAGACGTGAGTTTATGGGTTAGTGAATCATTCCTGATTGTAAACTTATCACCTCAATTTGTCAGTTTCACTTAAATACTAATTAGTTAATGACTGTTTGAGAACCAAGATTCCTGAAAGCTTTGTACAGTTTAATCCCCAATTTATATTCATAGAATAGTTTCCTTACTCAAACAATCTAGCCCTTTGAATGAAGACTTAGGGTATATATCATTCTAGCTACCAAACTAAAGCATGCAAATTCATAATTTAATAAAATTTCATTGCTTCTCAAGTGTGAAAGGTCAATTTTATATTGTTGAATTTATTAAAGAAAAAGCAAATAAAAATTAAAATGAATTCAAATGAATATTCACAAGTAATCTTCACTTTGACCTTCAAAATATATAATATAGTTCTAAGTCATTATAGCTTAGAGACCACACTTAATTAACATAAATCACAGGGGTGATTTAGGCTGATTTTTAAATTAAGGCAACAGAATATGAAATTTTAGATTAATTGAGATTATTGCTCTACCATGTAGAGGTTACCAACCTTTACTCCTTGCATGTTTAAATGTTAATTATACCACCCATGACAGATATTAATAACTTAGTCTAAACTCATTTCTACATTAAGAAAACAGGTCTTGGTTACTGTCACTGGAAGAGTGTGATGTATCTTGAAGCATAAGCAGACCCTCTTTCCCTCTAGTTAAGCAGAAACTAGAGAGGATGCAGATCCTTGTTTAAGCCCTAACAGGGCTTCCCCTAGGGTTATGGTAGCTAAAGGAAATGTAAAGACTTGACTGGCAATGAAATCATTCATTAATTCCAGTAGGCTGGAGGGGGGTTATGGAAAACTACTAAGATAATGTGAAGTTTGGTCTTATTCCTCATCTGGTTTCAGACCAGTGATTCTTCAACATTGATGTGCTTCCACATCACATGGAGGACTTATTAAAACACACATTGCTTAGCCTCATTCCTAGAGATTCAGATTTGCTAATTCCAGTATGTGATGTAGGAGTTAGTTTCCTGGTGATTCTTTTGAGATTACATTTTGAGAACCACTGATAGGTTGTATTGTTTCTGGTTGTCTTTGGAAGAACTGTGTTTGTGTGTGTATGTGTCGGGGGGGGGGGACTGGAGAGAGAGGACACTCTGGTAGTTTGGACATTTATTGGACACTCTTACGTTTTGATAGGACCTTGAAAGTAAGTTTTGGCCAGTGAAATATGGGAATAGTCTTATATGCCACCTCCATGGCCCTAAAATGTCCCATGTGATCTTCCATATTCTTGTTGCTCTTTGGGCAGCTGAATGCAAAGGATTAACTGAGGCTTTGAGAAAAACTTTCATGCTTTCTTTTGAGGAAGACTATGGGACCAAAACTGCTCACTGTGTATCATGTGACCACCAAAGTCATGAATCTGGCTTGGACAACAGATCTGTGTCATTATGTAGAAGTGTGTATATGAGATCATCAGGTTCAGGCATGTCCTGAAAGCATATGTAAGTGGCAGGAGCAGGTGGCTCAGATACTTAAGCTCCTACTCTTGCTGCGTTGTTGCCTGTCCTTCAATGCATACCTGTGGCCCTGTGGGACATTTCCTATGACTAGCTGACAGAGAAAGAAAGAAGAATATTTGACCTTGTTTACAGCTCTGTCTGAAAATAAGCTGACACAACTTAGAGTCAACTATTTTAGCACTAATATCTCCTGAGCACTACGGGCAGAAATTAGAACACTTTGCATTACCTGCCTAAAAAGATGGATAGCCAAAGGTATATATCTAGCATGATCCCAGGGCAGTTAGTTAAGAGTTTGGTTAGAGGGTCAGGAATTTAGAAATCACAAGATTGGAGAATTACTGACAAAAATGTCTGGGGAAAGAATATGTGAATAGAACTCTTGAAATGGGACAGTTTTTGTTAAATGGGGGCAGGTATAGATAATTTTATGTGTCAAATTCACTGGGCCATTCTGCAAGTGTCTGGGAGAGTGTTTCTGGAAGAGATTAACATTTGAATTGGTAGACTGAGATAAGTAGATTGTTCTCCCTAATTTGAGTGGGCCTCATCCAATCCATTGGAGGCCTGAGTAGAGCAAAAATTGAAGTAAGGGAGAAATTTCTCTCTCTGCCTGAATGTTTTCCAGTGGGGACATTGATCTCCTGCACTTGGACTATGACTTACACCATTGGCTCTCCTAGTTCTCAGGCCCAGGACTATACCATCAACTTTCCTGGGTGTCCAGCTTGCAAACGTCAGATAGTGGGACTTAGCTTCCATAATCTTGTGAGCCAATTCCTTGTAATAAATCCCTATATATCTATCTATCTATCATCTATCTATCTATCTATCTATCTATCTATCTATCTATCTATCTATCATCTATCAGTTCTGTTGATTCTGTTTCTATTGGTTCTGCTTCTCCAGAGAATCCAGAATAATACAGAGCCTTAGAGAATATTTATATCACATGTGAGTGCTTGCCAATGGGAAACCCTGCAGGTGAGGCTTTTGGTTATCAAGATGATCTATCCATGGATGTCAGTCTTTTTTTCTAGTTAGGCTGTGCTTACTCAGTGGGTTAATGAACAAAGTGACTGTGGCTGCAAGGATGGAAGTTATTATTCATAGGCTCAAAATTACGGGCTTACTTTTACCAAGACTGAACTGACAATCATAGCTACTGAGTATCTAGCCTGCCAATAACAGGGTCCATTTTTTAGCCCCTGATAATGTACCATTGCTTGGGGAGACTAGCCAGCCACCAGGTGGCATATTAATCACAGTGGGTCTCTTCCATCATGGAAGGAGCAGCAATTTGTCCTCATGAAAAAAAAACACAGTCTTTCTTGCCCTCAGTGCTTCTTCCAGTACCATCATCCAGGACTAACTGAACGCCTCAAGGTATCTCACATAATCTTACTTTTGACTAGCAAAGCTATTGTACAATAAAAGAATAGAGACAATGAGCTTTTAAACTCATGGGGGTGGGCTACTGGTTTTTATCATGTATCTCTTCACCCCCAAATACAGGTGGGTCTAATAGAACAGTGGAATGGCCTAGTACATAGTTACAAAGCTGCCTGGGGGACAATCCTTATGGATTTGAGGATTTCAGTAGAGGGGGTTTATTCACTTTTACCCCAAATGATCCTTCCATAAAATTTATACTTCCTCCTACTGCATCTTTTGGTTCTGCTGGTATAAAAGAAATCTTATTTCCCAAGAAAGGAATGATCCCACTAGGAAACTAAAAAAGGTTTCAATTTAACTGGAAGCTGAGATTGCCATTTGGTGCCTTTAGCCACCTCAGGTCACTAAACCAACATGCAAATAAAGGAGATGCTCTCCTGACTAGGGTGACTGATCCTGGTTATAAAGGGGAAACAGGTTGCTGCTACACAACTGTGGTAAGGAAGAGTGGAGCCCATGAGATTCTGGATTCTTTTAGGTATCTTTTGGTACTTCCATGACCAGTGGTGAAAATTAATGAATGGATGGCTATAGTAACTTAATAGTCAAGGCCAAAAGATGTAAGAGAAAGATGATCTTTGAGAGCATGGAGTTGGATACTTGGGTTTGTATGTAAAATAAACGTGATGAATTAGGTGCTCACTAAATTCACATTCACGACTACATCTCTATAGCTCCCAAGCAGACCTTTATGCTTCTGATTCCATTTCATTATCATTACTCAGGGCATCAGGGTAACTGGGATGTATTTCTTCTCTTGAAACTCTGTCTTGTTTCTTTTACTTCTCTTGAATCTGACAATTAGCTAGTTCAAATGGGAATCTCAGATGTAAAAATACACGGTAAGTTGCATGGGAAATGTATTACAATGAATAAGGATCTTGAGTGTTAAGATTTGAAGTAGATTACATGGTAAGTTATAGCTGTACTGTTTTACCGTTGAGTTAATCTGAATTGATTTCTTTAGTAACTGGTCTCTTTTTTTTCCTTTTTTTTAATAGATTTTTTTGTTGTGGACCATTTCTAAAGTCTTTATTGAATTTGTTACAATATTGCTTCTGCTTCATGTTCTGGTTTTTTGGCCATGAGGCATGTGGGATCCTAGCTCCCCGACCAGGGATCAAACCCCCATCCCCTGCATTGGAAGGCAAAGTGTTAATCACTGGACTGCCAGGGAAGTCCCAATAACTGGTCTCTTAACAGACTGCAACTCTAATATTCTTACCAGGTTGATTAGATCACTCATTTGACAGACATGTTTGGGCTACTCAGTCTTTGCTTGCCGGTTCTCAGACTAACTCAATATTTAGTAAAAGTCAAATCTGTTCTCCTGTTACCTAAATTCTGACTTAGTGGTTTCTAAGAGATTTCCCCAAAATCTACCAAATGAAATCTCTTTGCAAGACTAATATGATTTATCGTGCAAAAAAAATATGTATTTCCCTCTTACATGTCTTTTCTAGCTGACTCACCTCTGGACAATAATATGCTCCTTTTGGTGGTTCCTATATGACCTGCCCCAACCATACTGTCCTTTCCTGTTGAGCTCCTTTGTCTCTCAGAGCTTTTCTATTTCCCTCCATCCTTGAACCCAGTGTTTGTGGAGCTGAGCTTCCCCCTCACTTACTTTGTGTCTGGTGACATAACCCAGGAGTCCCAACATAACCCAATCTAGTAATGAAAATAACTGTTTTTCTAAAACTAAATTTGTATTATGATTATTTGGCCTGGACCAAAAGTAAATTACATGGTAAAGAATTCAGAGAATGTTAAAGCTGGAAGAGATAAGGAGAGTCCAGTTTAGTCTGATCCTCTCATTTTATAGATGAGAATAATGAGACCCTCAGGATTGCTTAGTGCCCTGTTAGGAATTGATGTCCAAACAGTCTGATTTTGGTTCAGCACAAATTCCCTAACATCATGCTGCTGCTCTAATATTATTTTTAGGATGTAAATATAGTGTTGGTAATTTTCAGATCTCAAATTTTATGCAATAATTTTTCATATATACACAGTATATTATAGCTTTTAAAAAACTTGATGAGTACCTACACATAAAAGGCAATTATATTTTCTTTTCAAAATCCCCCCTTTTTTTTAAAGAAGAGCTTTTACTACATTTCCCTTTTCCCTGAACAACTGTTAAAAGTGTTCTAAGAGAAAAAAACAGATGATACTTTTTTAATTTTAGAAAGGCAAAGTCATTTTTGCCTTTAATTTCTTTCTTACAAATTTTATTTTTCTCCCTGAAAAAAAATTTTTTTAGGATGCCCTAGAAACTAATAGTGACTCAAAACAAAGATATCTTTTCTGAAAATGCCCCATTGTTTTGTCACTCCCCATTCAGGCCAATTTCAAATTTACAGATTTAAATTACATGAGGGAGAGTTATTGGAACTATATATTAGATTATCTTTCTTTGGTTTTTGGTATCTGAGACAGCAACCCTACTAATGAATGGAGTTTGTCCCGCAGTCTATTGGCAGCTATATATAAAAGTTAAACCTAATGCTGAGGGCTTTCAGTAAAAGGTGAAGTTTCCAAAATCTGTGTATTACTCTGAGGATATTCACAAAAGCCATATCTGGACATGGAGAGTGGAAAGCTGAAACAATTTGTATATCTTGATAATTCAGATAAACGTTTGAACATTTACCTCAATTACCTTGAACCTGCAAGAAAATGTGTTCTTATGTCTGAATTAGTATGAAAACTGCCTCAGTGTTTTATTCCAAATTACATGTCCAGATATAGCTTTTGAGTAATAATAATTGTGGCAGCTTCCATTATGTTCCAGGCACTATTAAGTGATTTTCATGTATTATTTCTTTTTTTTTTGTGGTATGCAGGCCTCTCACTGTTGTGGCCTCTCCCGTTGCGGAGCACAGGCTCCGGACGCGCAGGCTCAGCAGCCATGGC
>NC_041214.2:110933840-110939412 GCF_002837175.3 Physeter macrocephalus | reverse complement strand
GGGCACGAACCCGTGTCCCCTGCATCGGCAGGCGGATTCTCAACCACTGTGCCACCAGGGAAGCCCCTCATGTATTATTTCTAACCCTCATACCGACCCCACAAACTAGACATTGTTATTCACATTTTACCCATAGGAAACTAAGCTTATGGAGGTTACAGGATTTATGAAGAGTTTGAAGTAGTAATTTTCTTTGAAGAAAATTGGCAAAGTGATGAAAGAAAGCAATGCACTTTGTTAAGTCTCGGGAAATGAATAAATGCTAGCAACATTATTTGTCAGTTTGAAGAGATAAGAAGTCAAGTCCAAAGTTTTTGCTCCTCAGGATTAAAGTCTTTGCTCCTCTTGCATGGTCGTAGTAGTATGACAGTGATTTTGGTCTTTGCCTTTCTTTCTTTGTGACTTTAGGTCACCATTTCTGTGCTTGTCTTTTCTTTTCTTTTTTAAAGTTCAATTTAATTTTCCAAATCTTCAAGTCACTAAGTTGAAACCTAAAGGCTTTTAAAAAAAAGATATTGTGCTCCATATACAACAGCATATGTCAAAATGCCAAGTTACATCATCCTTTTAGGGCAATAATTTGCACAACCAAGCTGTACTCGAATACATTAACTTGCTACAATTTTGACAGAGGCAGCCTGTGTGCACAAATCCCTCGAATACTGATGGAATTGTGATTATACCCTGAAAAGAGAAGAGTCTGAATACAAATTTTAGAGGGCCAGAAAGTGTTTAATGTCTCATTGTTTGCATCGAGATTCTAAATCACATTGAAGTCGATGACTGATCTTCATATCAGTGCACAAACAGAACAGAATAGAAAAGCCAGGAAAGCTGTTTTCTGACTGAAACACTGATTTTGTTCTCATGTTACCAGCAAGAGACCATTTGGGATATTTAAGCCTGAGGTTGAGTGCTTCGCATTTGTTTGAGCTCCTCAGTGTTTGAAATGGGTTTTCCCTTTAGGGAGCCCAACCATTTGGGCAAGTGCTACATCAGATCAAAAGACATGGGAAGAGGTATTTCACTCACAGATTGAATTCTTTTCTGGCAAAATAACATAGCCTTTTAGCACAACATTGTCTATTCTCTACTAAGTGTCCCTTTTTTTTAATAGTTGGAGTCTGTTTTCCAGTAAGTGTCAGGGTTTTTTCATGTGGCAAATTGGCTAGCAGCCACCTGGAGAACTTTTGAAATGAAAGCAAGCGTTATGGGATTTAGTTTCTCAGTTCCAGTTGGTATTGTTTTCCAGTTTACCACTTGTTGATCAAATTGCTCATGGTATTGAAGTTATCATTCATCTGATTTTTGTGTCATTTACTATTTGAGAAACACAAATATTAATGTAAACTTTTATAACTTTTGGCTATAATGACATTCTATTGAAGATGTCATGGGACTACTAAAAGAAATCACATATGTAGTTTTTAATCTCTTTTAATTGGAAGAAAGTCAGTGTCATTAGCACCTTAAGTCTGTCATCACCTTAAAATTGTTTGAAGGGAGGTATAGTAAATCCAAATTGCATTTTCACT
Organism: Physeter macrocephalus; assembly: GCF_002837175.3. Classification (NCBI taxonomy): domain Eukaryota; kingdom Metazoa; phylum Chordata; class Mammalia; order Artiodactyla; family Physeteridae; genus Physeter; species Physeter macrocephalus. The sequence continues at coordinate 110,937,877 of NC_041214.2, read as the reverse complement.
ATAACAAAAGGTTAATCTAGCAATGGAAAGCAATGGCCACATTTTATTTTCAGATGGTGATACTGATCCATTTTAGTGAACATTGTTTACAAGAACCTTGAACACAAATCCTGGGACATGCTCTGCGATGGACCAGTACCAGGTGGTTGGAGACAGCACCAGGAAGAGCGCCACGGTGGGGAAGATTAGGGACTGGAGAAAATGAGGGAAAAGTGTTTTATCTGCTTTCCTCCACTATGGATTTAGGAGAGTCCCTGGCATGACCGATTTTCAGTTTTCCCCTGTTGTCATTAGCAATTGCTGCCAATCATGGCAAGTCATCTACTTCCAAAATGAAAAGAGAATTGGCCAAGGTGCAGTTGGAACTACTGCTGCTGCATCCCTGGGGATGTTCCTGGAAACTTTACAAGTTCCTGTTTCCAAAGTACTGTCTTCTGATACAACATAATGGAAAATTGGAGCAATTATTCAGAATAATATGTGCAAACAGTATATTTTCACCTTCAGGTTATTGAAGAAAAATCTCCATCTCTTAGTTACAGTCTTTCCTGAGTTTTAGCACTTCTTGCTGGAGCATTACCTTTTCTGAAATTTTACTTAATTTATGTTTGAATCCCTCTACATCTTGCCTTCCACAGTGCCTGGAATTCATCAGTTGCTGGATAAACATTCACTGTTTTTAAAGCTATTTATTTTCTTTGTAAATAAGAGACAGTAAAACATAGCAGTCAGGAGAACATGATCTGGTGTTAGACTGCCTAAGTTCAAATATTACCTCCTCTGCTCATTGGCTCTGTGACTTTGGACAAGTCTCTGGGGCCTCATTTCTTCATCTATGAAATGGGGATGATAATATTGCCAATTTCAAGGGCTGATATTCAGCTGATATCTAACTGTGTACCATTTGTTAAAACATTGAAATGCTTCCACACTGACTGGAATTAGCTGCAGCCTCAAGCCCCTGAAGGCCTCCCTTTCTCCCCACTGCCTCAGTGCAACTTTGCTCTTCCCAGTGGTTCTACAAGGGCTTGTTTGCTCTGTTGGGGGGCCTCCAGGATCCTGCCCTAGCACTATGCCCAGCATCTGTCCTCACAGGACATAATGTTTTACCTGTTAATAAATGTTTTTAATACCCTCTTTATAGAGTCGTTGTGAGTTTTAAATGAGTTGATATATTTAGAATAATACCTGGTGCCCTTTAAGCACTGTCCAAGTTACTATTATAATTAGATGGTAAGTTTTACAGGGCAAGGGCAATACCACCTATGTATTTTTGACATCTCTCTGAAGCACAGTGCCATAGGTGGGCAATCCATTCATTCTTTTTTTAAAAAAATTAAGTTAAATTAAGTTTAATTTAACTTAATTTTATTGTAGTAAGAACACAAACTTGAAAAACACCCTCTTAACAAAATTTTAAGTTTACAATATTGTTAATTATAGGCACAATGTTGTACAGAAGATCTCTAGAACTTATTCATCCTGCATGACTGAAACTTTATACCTATTGAATGGCAACTCCGTATTTCTCCCTCCCCCCAGATCCTGGTAACCACTGTTCTACTTTGCTTCTATGAATATGACTGTTTTATATACCTCCAAGTAGAATCATACAGTATTTGCACTTCTGTTTACTCTTACTTCACTTAGCGTAACTAACGTCTTCAAGTTTCATCCATGTTGTTGCATATTGCAGAACTTCCTTCTTTGTTAAGGCTGAATAATTTTCCACTGTATTCATATACCAAATTTTCTTTATTCATTCATCTGTTGATGGACATTTAGATTATTTACACATATTGACTATAATGAATAGTGCTGTAATGAACATAGGGGTGCTAATATCTCTTTGAGATCCTGATTTCAATTATTTTGGATAAACACCCTGAAGTGAGACTGCTGGATCATATGATAGTTCTATTTATAATTTTTGGAGAAGCCTCCATACTGTTTGCCATAATGGCTGTATGTACCATTTTTTAATTCTGACTAATAGCATGCAAGCACCATTTTCTCTACATCCTTGCCAACACTTGTTGTATTTTTGATAATAGCCATCCTGACAGGTATGAGGTGGTATCTCACTGTGGTTTTAATTTCTATTGCCCTGATGATTAGTGACATTGAACATCTTTTCGTATACTGTTTTGTCTTCTTTGGAGAAATGTCTATTTAAGACCTTTGTCCATTTAGAAGGTTGTTAATTTTTTATTTTTTGTTTGTTTTACTGTTGAGTAGTAGGAGTTCTTTATATAGTTTAGAAAATAATCCCTTATCAGATATATGATATGAAAATATCTTCTCCCATTCCATAGATTACCTTTTCACTCTGTTGATTGTTCTTTGTTGTTGTTTTTGCCCTACAGAAGCTTTTTCATCCCACTTGTCTGTTTTTTCTCTTGGTGCCTGAGCTTTTGGTGTCACATCCATGAAATCATTGCCAAGACCAATGTTATGAAGCTTCTCGCATTTTCTTCTAGAAGTTTGACAGTTTCAAGTCTTACTGAAATTTAATCCATTTTGAGTTGATTTTTGTGTATGGTGTAGGGTTTTTTTTTAAGCTTTAATTGGCCTTTATATATATATATATATATAGTTTTTCTAACTAGATAAGGGTTTAATATCATTTTCTGCATGTGAATATCCAGTTTTCCTAACACCATTTGAAGAGACTATCTTTTCCCTATTGTGTATTTTTGGCACCCTTATTGAAAATCAGTTGACTGTATAAGCATGGGTTTATTTCTAGGCTCTCTATTCTGTTCCATACAGTATGTCTTTTTGGCAGCACTGTGCTCTTTTAATTACTCTAGCTTTGTAATATATTTTGAAATCAGAAAGAGTGATGACTCCAACTTTGTTCTTTCTCAAGATTGTTTTAGCTATTAAGTATCCTTTGTGTTTCTATATGAATTTTAGAATTGTTTTCTATTTCTATAAAAAGTGCTACTGGGAATATATTTTTTGAACTTTATTTTATTTGTTTTTTTATACAGCAGGTTCTTATTAGTTATCCATTTTATACATATTAGTGTATATATGTCAATCCCAATCTCCCAATTCATCCACCACAACCTCTGCAACTTTCCCCACTTAGTGTCCATACATTTGTTCTCTGCATCTGTGTCTCAATTTCTGCCCTGCAAACCCGTTCATCTGTACCATTTTTCTAGGTTCCACATACATGCGTTAATATACGATATTTGTTTTTCTCTTTCTGACTTACTTCACTCTATATGACAGTCTCTAGATCCATCCATGTCTCAACAAATGACTAAATTTCGTTCCTTTTTATGGCTGAGCAATATTCCATTGTATATATGTACCACATCTTCTTTATCCATTCGTCTGTCGATGGGCATATATGTTGCTTCCATGTCCTGGCTATTGTAAATAGTGCTGCAATGAATATAGGGGTGCATGTGTCTTTTTGAATTGTGGTTTTCTCTGGGTATATGCCCAGTAGTGGGATTGCTAGATCATATGGTAATTCTATTTTTAGTTTTTAAAGGAACCTCCATAGGTTCTTATTAGTTATCCATTTTATACATATTAGTGTATATATGTCAATCCCAATCTCCCAATTCATCCACCACAACCTCTGCAACTTTCCCCACTTAGTGTCCATACATTTGTTCTCTGCATCTGTGTCTCAATTTCTGCCCTGCAAAAAGGTTCATCTGTACTATTTTCTAGGTTCCACATATATATGTTAATATAAGGTATTTGTTTTTCGCTTTCTGACTTACTTCACTCTGTGTGACAGTCTCTAGATGCATCCACGTCTCTACAAATGACCCCAATTTCATTCGGTCTTCTGCCCATTTTTGGATTGGGTTGTTTGTTTCTTTAATATTGAGCTGCATGAGCTGTTTATATATTTTGGAGATTAATACTTTGTCCATTGATTCTTTTGCAAATATTTTCTCTCATTCTGAGCATTGTATTTTCATCTTGTTTATGGTTTCCTTTGCTGTGCAAAAGCTTTGAAGTTTCATTAGGTCCCATTTGTTTATTTTTCTTTTTATTTCCATTAC
>NC_041214.2:110932528-110933276 GCF_002837175.3 Physeter macrocephalus | reverse complement strand
TTGCTTTGGGTAGTATAGTCATTTTCACAATGTTGATTCTTCCAATCCAAGAACATGGTATATCTCTCCATCTGTTGGTGTCATCTTTAATTTCTTTCATTGGTGTCTTATAGTTTTCTGCATACAGGTCTTTTGTTTCCCTAGTTAGGTTTATTCCCAGGTATTTTATTCTTTTTGTTGCAATGGTGAATGGAAGTGTTTCCATAATTTCTATTTCAGATTTTTCTTCATTAGTGTATAGGAATGCAAGAGGTTTCTGTCCATTAATTTTGTATCCTGCAACTTCACCAAATTCATTGATTAGCTCTAGTAGTTTTCTGGTAGCATTTTTAGAATTCTCTATGTATAGTATCATGTCATCTGCAAACAGTGACAGTTTTACTTCTTCTTTTCCAATTTGTTTTCCTTTTATTTCTTTTTCTTCTCTGATTGCCATGGCTAGGACTTCCAAAACTATGTTGAATAATAGTGGTGAGCGTGGACATCCTTGTCTCTTTCCTGATCTTAGAGGAAATGCTTTCAGTTTTTCACCATTGAGAATGATGTTTCCTGTGGGTTCGTTGTATATGGCCTTTATTGTGTTGAGGTAGGTGCCCTCCATGCCCACTTTCTGGAGAGTTTTTATCATAAATGGGTGTTGAATTTTGTCAGAAGCTTTTTCTGCATCTATTGAGATGACCATATGGTTTTTATTCTTCAGTTTGTTAATATGGTGTATCACATTGATTGATTTGTGTATTTTGAAGAA
>NC_041214.2:110931477-110932503 GCF_002837175.3 Physeter macrocephalus | reverse complement strand
GTTGTTACTTCTCCTTTTTCATTTCTAATTCTATTGATTTGAGTCTTCTCCCTTTTTTTCTTGATGAGTCTGGTTAATGGTTTATCCATTTTGTTTATCTTCTCAAAGAACCAGCCTTTAGTTTTATTGAGTTTTGCTATCATTTCCTTCATTTCTTTTTCATTTATTTCTGATCTGATCATTATGATTTCCTTCCTTTTGCTAACTTTGGGTTTTGTTTGTTCTTCTTTCTCTAGTTCCTTTAGGTGTAAGGTTAGATTGTTCACTTGAGATTTTTCTTGTTTCTTGAGGTAAGCTTGTATAGCTATAAACTTCCCTCTTAGAACTGATTTTGCTGCATCCCATAGGTTTTAGATCGTCATGTTTTCATTGTTATTTGTCTCTAGGTATTTTTTGATTTTTGTCTTATATTTTTTCAGTGGTCTCTTGGTTTTTTAGTAACGTATTGTTTAGCCTCCATGTGTTTGTGTTTTTTATGCTGTTTTTCCTGTAATTCATTTCTAATCTCAGAGTGTTGTGGTCAGAAAAGATGCTTGATATGCTTTCAATTTTCTTAAATTTACTGAGGCTTGAGTTGTGACCCATGATTTGATCTATCCTGGAGAATGTTCTGTGCATGCTTGAGAATAAAGTGTAATCTGTTGTTTTTGTCTCAGCTACTTCTTTTTTTTTTTTTTTTTTTTTCTTTTTTTGCAGTACGTGGGCCTCTCAGTGTTGTGGCCTCTCCCGTTGCAGAGCACAGGCTCCGGACACGCAGGCTCAGCAGCCATGGCTCATGGGCCCAGCTGCTCTGCGGCATGTGAAATCTTCCCGGACCGTGGCACGAACTCGTGTCCCCTGCATCGGCAGGCGGACTCTCAACCACTGCGCCACCAGGGAAGCCCCAACATTCTTTATTTTAAAGTCTATTTTATCTGATATGTGTATTGCTACTCCAGCTTTCTTTTGATTTCCATTTGCATGGAATATCTTTTTCCATCCCCTCACTTTCAGTCTGTATGTGTCCCTAGGTCTGAAGTGGGTCTC
>NC_041214.2:110909484-110931376 GCF_002837175.3 Physeter macrocephalus | reverse complement strand
TTGTGTTTCCTGCCTAGAGAAGTTCCTTTAGCATTTGTTGTAGATCTGGTTTGGTGGTGCTGAATTCTCTTAGCCTTTGCTTGTCTGTAAAGCTTTTGATTTCTCCATTGAATCTGAATGAGATCCTTGCCAGGTAGAGTAATCTTGGTTGTAGGTTCTTCCTTTTCATCACTTTAAGTATATCATGCCACTCCCTTCTGGCTTGTAGATTTTCTGCTGAAAAATCAGCTGTTAACCTTATGGGAGTTCCCTTGTATGTTATTTTTCGTTTTTCCCTTGCTGCTTTCAATCATTTTTCTTTGTCTTTAATTTTTTTCTGTTTGATTACTATGTGTCTCAGTGTGTTTCTCCTTGAGTTTATCCTGTATGGTACCCGCTGCACTTCCTGGACTTGGGTGGCTATTTCCTTTCCCATGTTAGGGAAGTTTTCTACTATAATCTCTTCAAATATTTCCTCTGGTCCTTTCTCTCTCTCTTCTTCTTCTGGGACCCCTATAATATGAATGTTGTTGTGTTTAATGTTGTCCCAGAGGTCTCTTCGTCTGTCTTCATTTCTTTTCATTCCTTTTTCTTTATTCTGTTCCACAGCAGTGAATTCCACCATTGTGTCTTCCAGGTCACTTATCCGTTCTTCTGCCTCAGTTATTCTGCTATTGATTCCTTGTAGTGTAGTTTTCATTTCAGTTATTGTATTGTTCATCTCTGTTTGTTTGTTCTTTAATTCTTCTAGGTCTTTGTTAAACATTTCTTGCATCTTCTCGATCTTTGCCCCCATTCTTTTTCCGAGGTCCTGGATCATCTTCACTATCATTATTCTGAATTCTTTTTCTGGAAGGTTGCCTATCTCCACTTCATTTAGTTGTTTTTCTGGGGTTTTATCTTGTTCCTTCATCTGGTACATTGCCCTCTGCCTTTTCATCTTGTCTATCTCTCTGTGAATGTGGTTTTTGTTCCACAAGCTGCAGGATTGTAGTTCTTCTTGCTTCTGTTGTCTGCCCTCTGGTGGATGAGGCTATCTAAGAGGCTTGATGGGAGGGACTCCAGAGTTTGTAATATAATAGGATTGGTGGAGAGATTCTTGGAAAGTAAACCTTTGTTTGATAAGTGTGAACAATCTATTGCCTGATAGGAGAGATAATTTTCAATATGAGTAAATTGTCTGACTTTATCAGTATGCAGTTCCTCAAGCAAAGAGCAAAGTTAATTATTCGATTGCAGCCTATCTTTAGGGGCAGAAATGTCCTGTGTAATGTTCGTATTGGGGCCTCAGGTCTCAGTCCTTGTGGGTAAGCTCTTTGGATGCAGATGGTCTCAATTCACAAATGCTATGGAAGAAAGAAAATAGAGAACATTAGGATAAAGTGACTGAGATACCAAGGAGGGGGCAAGATATAGTATTAAATTGGTGGTCACCATTGGCCTCTAGTGAAGGTAAGATTTGAATAAAGACTTGTACATAGTGAGGGCCATGTTGGATATCTGGTTTATTTTTCTACTTTATTGTATTTCTTTAGATTTTGCCTGGGTTGAAGTTTAACTTAAGCTGGGTTCTGTTTATAATGATCAAAATCCTATTTTGTCCTTAGGTTTTCCCAAATATTTCTAAAGAAAAATGTGTTTTGTGTTTATATTTTCTTTAAATCCCTCAATATGTAGCTTTATTCCAATTGGAGAAAGCTGGTTTAAATGTAGGTAAATAAGAAGCTCAAGGAAGGGTGAGATATTAAATTTAAACATTCATCATAGGGTCACTTTTGAAATTCTTCTTTCCTCCTTAGTTGACTGAAGCATGCTCAAATCTGCAAAGGAGACATTTTTTCTTCTTCTAAACTGCCTTACTTTCTCTCCATTAAGAATATCCCACTGGACACGTTCATTCAAACAACTAACTGTTAATTTTTGCTTTTGTTTAACACAGCGCTATATTCTCCAATTTTGCTGTGTTTTCATAACACTCTAAGAAATTTGTTTCAAGTTTTGCATTTTAAGAACTATTATTTCATGCTGCAGATAATCTTTCTTCTTTTTCAGTCTTACAATCTTGGTGACCACTTAGCAGGAAGACTTGGCATTGTTCCTGATGACTATCATGGGAAAATCTACTTTAAAATGGATATATTTAATTTTAGCAATAACTAATGTAAGCCAAGTGGATACTTGTTGTTCTTTCTATAAACCACTATATTCAAAAAGAACATAATTGAAAATGAATTATTATTATTTATAATTCAGCAAGAGAATTTTTTGAATTTTTCTTTCCTTTTCCTAATGAAGAGTAATTGTCATAGCAAAGTTAAAAACCAACACACTGCAGTGCAGTGTTAGATTTGTCTTTGAGCCATAAATGGACTTTTCTTTATTGAATAGATTACTAAGACATAGATGCATTCTTTTTACACACCATATTGTATTAAGACACTGTATAACACTGGGATTCCAAATGAAAGAGACAGCACATATGTTAAATCACATCAGATGTGGGCTCAAGAATAGAATTTCTGATTTTATTCTTCCTGTAGGTATAACTATATAAATTTATCCAAGGTCAATAACAAAAATTATCTTATTTGTCTCCCAGTAGAATATGAGTTAAAATACACTGCTGAACACAGAGTGAGTATTAAATATTTGTTGAGTGTTTGATTAATTGGCCACTATTCTTGTAGTTGGGGAAACAGACGAGTGATACATTATCCTGATTTTGTCCTTGGCTCTGCCACCTGAGTTTATGCTACTTAGTTTTCTAGTACCATGTACCTAATGTATATTTATGAGCCTGGGCTTGAGGTCAGAAATAAAGAAAATTTCATTCTAACATGAAAATATGCATTTTCAGACTTTTTCAATTCTCTTTAACCAATAGTTCTATATTTTAATGCTATTATTAAGTCTTTGGATTCATACTTTTTATTGCCTTGTAACATTTTACCTAATTTTTTTCCTTTTTGTCACTACCTGTGTTGCATTTGTGTTGATTCTCATATATGTAAGTACCATTGATCAGAATTTTTCTAAGCCTCACAGCCCTATCATTACTTGCATTTTCCAGATAAGGAAGTTGGGGATCTAAAATGGAAAGTAAATTTTCTAGTTTCATAAATAAAGCTATTGTTTTTTTAAATACTCTACGTCAGAAGACTTGACCTGAGTTGACACTGCTAATATGACTGTCCTTTTTCATACGCTAACCAACCATATTGCCTCTGAGCTCCTCAGGTCAGTGGAGCATTTCATCTGACTGGGAACTTATATTTCATCAGTGGACCACTCTTTATTTCAATCCTCTTTGGTGGACTGAATAAATTTCTCCTTTCCAATCAAGAGACATATCTTACATTAAAAATACAGAATCAATAAACTTGAGTAACAAGAGTCTCCTAATGTCCTCAGGATTTGTAGAACTCACACATAGCAGAGAGCTGGAATCCTTAGCACCTCCTAAGAGATTGTCTGCTAGAATTGAGTCTTTACACAGCTAGGCTAGATCACTGTACTTGTAGCCAGAAATCAGAATGATCTGAATCTCACACATGCTTGTCATGGTGTAACCTGTCAAAGGAAAGTATACAGCAATCTAGGCATCATCCCAGTCTATACCCATTGATAAAATGATTGAGTGGAATCTGTGACCCACTGCTAGCTAATTCTGTCCAGTCCTTCTGCAGCAAAAAGACTCAAGTGAAAGAATTCCTCAGGATAAGCTAAAGAAATAAAGGCCAATATTGATTCTGTTGCTTGTGTATACCAACAAAAAGGGAACTATTATGAAATTTCATATAGTTCTAAGCACTTGTTGGCTTAAAATAAAATCTATCATCTTACAAATTCCTTGACCAATTATTCCAACAAGAGAAACTGTTGCCAGGCATCTTGGAAAAAAAAAAGATTAATACTTTCACAAGTCATATTTTCCATATTAACTTGCATTCTATTTCTCCACTGATTCTTTTTGTTTGTTTAATCTAATTTACCCTTGTGCCCATGAGGCAATTCTAACGTACATTGCTTTGAGAAACCATCATAAAATTCTCTTGACATTAAAATTGCATATTAAAAATGTGATTGCTGCACATTCAAGTTCTGCATGGCTATAAATTCCAGCCCAGTAATTGCTCAAGCTAGACTTCCTATTAGGAACTTTACAGGGAGAGGTATTGACTAAAAAGTAAAGTAAGCAAAATACATTTTCATGTCAGAAATGGATTTTATCCTTGTTCCTGGATAAGTGACAATGAATAATAAACATGTGGGCAGAAATAACATGACTTATTTGCATTTAGGTAATCCAGTTATTGCCAAATGTGTCCACCTTTATTGAAAATTGCTCCTAATTAAGGCCTCTGAGTTCCAGGTCATCTGGGACAGCCCAGGACAAGGTGATAAAGTAGGTGAGATTTGCCTTGATGTAGAAATCATCCTTCTCTTACTCTTCATAGGACTTCTGCCCTAATTATTCATTCCTTTAATCTCTGCTTATTCATTTCTTGTCTTTACACATTAGTGTGAATTAAGTTCTTATATACCTTTTCTGGTTTATTTTCATTTTGATTTTTCTCTCTGAAGGTGTTATTGAAGACTTTGCCTCCAATCCCAGGAAATATAGGGATCCTGATCTGGTATCTGCTATGTAGTATCTGTTATGTAGACTGGGTATATTTTAGTAATCATTTCAAACTTCCTCCAATTTCTTTAAAAGGAGTGCATAGTATTAGCTTCAGTTTCTCTCCTAATATCCTCTTCTCATTCCAGATTACGCTATGACTAAATGCATATTTGTTTATTTTAAATTAAAGGACTATAGAACCTTCTAGTATATCATCACATCATTCATTGTTTTTCTCATCTCCCTTAGCATTTCACCTTAAAATAAAACTTTTCTTTTTCTAAACTTTACTTGTTACCCCCTTTATTACATTTGTCCAAATCTTATTTTTTAACGCTTTTTAGTGACAGACTGTATATTCTAAAGAAAAAGTGGCCTCTATAAGCAGATGAACCTGAATAAACTCTTGATGGTCAATAACACAGTGATAATGATGTAACTCATAATATTTGTATTTTTAAGGGAGGACATAATATATCAAAGGTAAATATCAGTGTAGATAAAAATAAAGATGCCATTGGACAAAGAGACACATTTAAGTTAGAAAAAAAAGCATTGAATTTTGAATGCTTTTCTATCTTCTCAAGTGGTGATTAACTTGGCATTATTGGTTATGAGGGCTGAGCAATTTGGAAAAAAATTGCCCTTCTTTCTCAGTGCTTTAATTAGAAGTGGAAAATAAGCTAAGTACTCCATTGAAATACAGTGAAGTTCTCTTCCTTCCCAACAGCTTCTGTGCTGGTGCCCACTTTGATTTCATTTCCCCCCTCAGGCATGGTTTTGTTGCTCTGATCGTTAATACTGACATAAAACTATCAATACACAAGCTTGGTTCCGTAAATTGGATTAATGAATTGCCAAAAATTATGGAAGATAAAATGCTACGTACAGTGACAGTCTTCAATTCACCCAGACTTTTTCTTTCTCTCCAGCTTTACACACACACACACACACACACACACACACACACACACACACACACACGTGTCATATGAAGGAGACCTTGAGAATATGGTAAAGCTCCAAGTTTTCTGTAAGATGGGGAGGTGATAGGCTGAGTGTACCAAGAAGCAGTCTTTGGAGGGTTAGCTAAGATGCTCTTAGAAGGGAAAGGACAATATCTGCATGTCACAGCTCTTAAACAAACTTCTGGGAATGTATTCATGCTATATCCACATATTCATCTCAGAGGTCTGCTCTGACTTATTTTAAGAACAATAGAAGTTCTGAAGCTCTGTGTTTCTTTCAGAGACTCAGCATCCTTTGTGTTTTCTCTTCCCAACTTAACACAAAGACACTGTTGCATCCAGTATTCTTAGCTGATGTAAAATATTCCTCAATGTGTCTGCACACAGTGTCTCTATGTCATTGTCACACCATCTACATTGGCTCACATCTCAATCTCCCTTCCTCTGCCTGCTCCAGTTTCTTCACAGGTGAGCTTACTGATCTCGCCACTTATAGGACTTTGGCATTTCAGATTATTATTTACCCCATTTGCCTCAGATTGCTCAACCCCTAGATACCATGCCTACCTTCCCAGATAGGCCATATCCTGGTTCCTTGATAAAAACATGTTGTAATTAGGAAAGAATTTAAAGAGTTCCAATCTATCGATTTCAGTTTGGCTGGGTCTTTGCATTGAACCACCCTTTTTACTGAACTGACTAGGATACAGTCACTGAGACATTCTTGCTGCCAAATTCATCTGGAACATCTGTTCTTTCTCTGATTACTAGGGCTGTCTCATGGCTCTTACATCACAGTTCCCTCTGCAGAGAATAAATAGGTTTGTTGCACTTAATTTCCTGAATCCAGGATCACTTTAGAGGCCTCCATTTACAGTTTTGGGCTTCTGTGTTGATCACCCTTTCACATTTTATACTAAAATCCTGCATCTTTCCCAAACACCTTTTAAAGCCTGGAAGCCTTGCCTCCTTCCTGGGTATGGAAGCCAGCTCCTAACATCCAGCAGCCCTCCCTGATGCCTACTGCCAATCTGGGTTTTAGAATATCACTATTCCTGGATTCTCTTATTGCTGGTTTTCACCCACCTGTTGGCACATTTCATACTCCTTGGAAATTGAGTACTTATTAATTACCCCGATTGTGCTTGAGATTGCATGATCCCTTGGCCACCAGGCCCTGCCTTCCCAGATCCTGCCATCCTCAAAGCTTTTGTCCATGCTTGCCCAGATCTGTGGATTTTGTGTCAGGGCACATCGCTTGTCTTACTGTGAGTGCAAAATTATTCCATGCCGATTAGACCCTAGGTATGAGAACACATATCTTAGTTTATATGTTGAAACATTGATCACAGATCATGTTTCATAGCAGTTTAAATGTATTCCTGAGATAGAGACAAACTTTTTATGAAACTCTTCAAAGAAAAGATTCATTGAGTGCCCACTTTGCTCTTCCCTGCCTCTCTTATCTCACCCTCTTCTTAATCCATACAACGATGATTTCCCTGAGTCCCCCATCTCTGATAATGTCTAGTGTCTGAGTATCAGTATCTCCTGTTCTTCACCAAAGTCAAAGATGCACACTTGCTAGGTGGGCAAGACCTTGCCCTCTTCCTGGAATGGAATTTGATTTAGAAGAATCTTTATCCTTCATTCAAACCAGGAGAACTATCCATTTTCCCGAGAATCATTTCAGTCTGTCTTGTTACTAAGCTGTCATTCTTTAAATTCAAGTCTGTGGTCTTATATTTTTAGCTGCCTAAGTTGCTGTGTAAATTGGAGGAAAAATATCCCAATAAAAGAAACCTTTTCCAGAAGGATAAAGCAGTTTGTATCTTCCTGCTCAGGAAACCCGGAAAATATGCTAGCAGAGGAAATTGAAATATCAACATACCGACTGCTTCATTTATTTGTACAAGGATTATTATTTTTCATAATTTTGAAAAATGCATTCATGAAAATTACCTTGGATGCATTTATTAGATTGACAAAGTATTCAATATGTTCTGATTAGTCAGATTATCATAATTATATATATAATATTTATAATATTATATAAAAATCTCAGTATTAGAGAAAGATTAAAAATAAGAAAACCTGTAAAACCTAATATCATTGAAATCTGGTAGCTGAAAATATAAAAGTATGTCTTAAGACAATACAGAAGCAAACTCATATTCTAGAATTAGAAGTTTTACCTCCTGTTTACAATTGCTGTATATGTATTGCCACCAAAATGGATTCTAAGTCATGGTTGGTCTTTATAAAACTGAGCATTTGTGAGATTCATGTATTGATAACACCTAGACATATCTCTGGTTACTTTCTATTCTTAACTATTTCTATTCTCTGCTACATTATGCCTATTGCCAGCAATCTTCTAAAAGCCCATTTAAGAAAAAAGCAATTTGATTAATTTTTGTCTGAGTTAGGTGACTGTTGAGTAAGTATATAATGAATTCATATATAATTTATAATATAATGAATTAAAGTTATAGAGCTTACTAATTTATCAGTATCTTAGTAAATTGTAAGATTAGTTGTATAGAATTTGTCAATTTATTGATATATCAGTAGTTGTGAAATTAAAAATATTTATTGGTGGCTACCATTTGTTAAGTGTTTATTATGTGTTAGGTGTTTTAACTGTGTGAACTTGATTCATCCACACAACCACACTATGAGGCAGATAATTAATTATTTTACAGATGAGGAAACTGAGATTTAGAGAGATTAAAAATCTTGACCAGATCACTCAGATAATAAGGAGGGGAACTGGGACTTTGCCTGATTCTCATGGTTTTTGTTTTTGTTTTTGTTTTAGACATCATTTACATCATTACCTCAAATGCTCAAAACACAGAGCCAAGGAATAAGGCTTGGTGATAACTTACTAAGTTATTGAGGACATCGACATATCACCATTTTATGTTAGAAATATGTAACGGTCCAATCTGGAAGTGATTATGATTCAGCACCAATATCAAGTAGGTAAAATGACAGTGTATAAAGCTACATAAAGATATGAGACAGAATAGCCAACAACATTCTACTCTAGATCTCATAAGTTTCACTCCGGATCAATATGTCAGCTGATGAACAGCACAGTTCACATGGGACTGCTCTATTAAAAGCAGTAGGGACTACACCCCTACCAGCCATTGGGAGGGAAAGAGTGGGGAGCACAGGAATGGGTCTGTTTGTCGGATCACTGCCCCCCTCCCCAATCTCAGGGACATCTAAGATAAATAAAGCCCACTAAATGGAGAAAACACAAAACGTCTTATGTCTTCACCATTATCAAGGCCATTAAAGAGATGTAAAAAGCACAGCAGCTAACCGTATTCATAAATAGCAAACTAGCATTTGAGTAAGAACTCAGTCTCATAAATAACTAGATGTATGTTAATTTAATTCTTTTGGAAGGGGAAGTAGAAGAATATAAAACATTAATCACCATCTCAGGAATGATTTATTTTGCATATATGCCTACAGAGAGAAGGAAAGCTGTTTGCTTTTGGTAGTCTTCCAGCTCCTGCTTTCTTCTTGATCATCAGGGGGCTGCATTCACATACATCTTCTATATGTCAATAGTAGATTGCCCATTCTCTGCTTTCATGTGTGCAGCCAGAATCCACAGACTTTCATGGGCAAACGGTGGTGAGTTTGCTGTTTGTAATAAAGCTATTATGCATCAGACCTCTGGGTCAGACAGTCTGATCCAAAGACTGTGGCAGAAGCCCAAGTTATTATTTCTCCCTTATTATAGATGAATGAGCCCCTTTCTTTTTATCTTCAGCTTTATTGAGATATAATTGACATATAACATTGTGTAAGTTTAAGGTGTACAACATGATGATTTGATATACATGCATTTTGCGATCTGATTACCACAATAAGGTTAGTTAACACATCCATCACCTCACATAGTTACTTTTTTTTGTGATGAGAACTTTTAAGATCTACTCTCTTAGCAACTTTCAAATATGCAATACGTATTGTTAACTACAGTCACCAAGCTTTAAATTACCTCATCAGAACTTATTCATCTTATAACTGGAAGTTTGTACACTTTGAACACCTTCATCCATTTCCCCCATTCTTCTGACCCTGGCAACCACCAATCTACTCTGTTTCTGTGAGTTTGCTTTTTTTTTTTTTTTTTTGTGGTACGCGGACCTCTCACTGTTGTGGCCTCTCCCGTTGCCGAGCACAGGCTCCGGACGCGCAGGCTCAGCGGCCATGGCTCACGGGCCTATACACTCCGCGGCATGTGGGATCTTCCCGGACCGGGGCACGAACCCGTGTCCTCTGCATCGTCAGGCGGACTCTCAACCACTGTGCCACCAGGGAAGCCCGAGTTTGCTTTTTTTTATATTCCACATGTAAGTGAGATCATATAGTATTTATCTTTCTTTGTCTGACATTTTACTTAGCATAATGCCCTATAAGCTCATCCATACTGTTGCAAATGCCAGGATTTCCTTCTTTTTAAAAATGGCTGAATAATATTCCTGTGTGTGTGTGTGTGTGTGTGTGTGTGTGTGTGCGCGCGTGTGTGTGTGACATGTCTATATATCATAATTTCTTTTCTTTATCCATTCATCCACTGGTGGACATTTAGGTTATTTCCATGCCTTGGCTATCATAAGTAATGCTGCAATGAACATTCGGGTACAGATATCTTTTCAAATTACTGTTTTTGTTTTCTTTGGGTAAATACTCAGAAGTGAAATTGCTGGATCATATGGTAGTTCTATTTTTTATTTTTTGAGGAACCTCCATACTGTTTTCTCTAGTGGCTGCACCAATTTACACTCCCACAAATAGTGCATAAATGTTCCCTTTTCTCCATATCCTTGCTAGTACTTGTCATCTCTTGTTCTTTTTTTTTTTTTAATAATGACCATCCTAACAGGTGTGAACTGATAGCTCATTGTGGTTTTGATTTGCATTTCCCCGATGATTAGTGATGTTGAGCATCTTTTCATGTACCTGTTGGCCATCCGTATGTCTTTTTTGGAAAAACGTCTATTCAAGTTCTTTGTGAATGGGCCCCTCTCTAAGAAAACATGCCTTTTATCAGAAATATGGCTTTCTGAATTTCCTTACTGACACAGGTTGGTACATACATTGTTGAGGGAATCACTTTCCCATTAAGAGTGATTGAAAAGTTCATCTAATACACTGATAAAATATAACTTCTGTAGTCAGTTTGATTTTTAGCCTACTTGGATCTATCTGTATCAGGACTTTTAGAAGTAAAACAAAACATTTAAACTTAAAAACTAACTCAAGCTACCTAGGAAATAACAATTCTCTCTATTCAGTTGTCCCTTGGTAACCACAGAGGATTGGTTCCAGAGGCTCCCTCCATTACCAAATTCTGCAGATGCTCAAGTTCCTTATGTCGAATGGTGCAGTATTTGCATATAACTTAGGCACACCTTCCGTATACTTTAAATCATCTCTAGATTACTTACGATACCTAATACAATGCAAATGCTGTGTAAATAGTTGCTGGTGTGCAGCAAATTCAAGTTTTGCTTTTTTGAACTTTCTGAAATTTTTTCAAACATTTTAAAGTCAAGGTTAGTTGAATCCACAGATGCAGAATCCATGGATATAAAGGGCCGATTGTACACAGATCACCATGCATAGACAACCCAGTAACAAGATCCAATATACTAAACTTGAAGTCAAGGAGGGCTGTGGACAGGAAGGTAGAGCTAGTGGTATGTTACTGGTTTGACTTTTTCTTTTTACCAGAAAACACCCAACTGCAAAAGTTAATCACAGAAAAAGATTTTACAAAGGGCTTGTATAAAGTAGTTGCCAACTTTTAAAATTGTTTGGCCACAGTTTTCAAAATGACCAACTCCAAAGTACAAATTTTTCTTTTGGCCTTGCCAAGACTCATGTTTTTTATGGAAATTTATAAATTACATGTATCCTGTAATGCACATTTTTAAGCTTGTACAAATGAGAATATTGCTTCTTAAAATTTATCAGGAGATTACAAACATTTATAACTATTTCATTATTATTCAGCACATTGCTGCAAGTCTCATTAGTTATGTCTTTCAGGGAATTTTCTCCTGAAAATCTTTAGTGAAGGTCATTCTTACTTAGGTGGGTTCCATGCTTCTGAAGAGGTCAGAAGGGATTTGAACTAAATCTGATAGTTAAACTGAAGATCAGGATGGACCATATAATTTATATTGATGAGTCTGGTGCTTTGTATAGTTTGTAAACTAGCACTAAAAATTACCAAAATGAATTCTAATAAAGGTTTGAGTAACAACAATGTTTATTGGAATAAGTGGTTAGTTCTCAAATATATGAAATTTTTGAAGGAAAGTACTCACTTGGAACCATGTTTTAACGTGTTTGTTAAAAACACTTACTTAAAAATCACTCAGTTTAGCCGGAGACCAAAAGCTAGGCACTGAGCTGAGTGTGTCTAATTTTAACTTTCAAATTTTCCCCAGTCTAGAAGTAGCCATCTCTTGCTCAAGGATGGAGTCTATCTCCTGGATTAATTTATTTTACCCTGGAGACAAATATTAGAAAGCAACATCTTTTGTGCTTATAGTTAGTAAACCACAACCAAAGTTAAAAGTATTATCAATGTACCAAAAATGATGCAGGGTGGGGAATTGCTTCATGACAGTAAAGCTTATTTTCTGTAAAAAATGACACAAAGGATTTTTTTACTTCCCAGGAAAGGAAGTAAGGTTTATTCTCTACTGAAAATAAATGAGAAAAATATTGCTGCTTCCAAACTCTAAGTAGGAATCAAAATACTTTAATAATACATATTTAAATGTTTACCTATTAAAAAAAATTCTAAAGTGCTTTTTAAAGGACAGAATTAGAATATCCTAAACCACACAAATTGAGGGTAACAACAGCATCAAAGTAACAGATACAAATTGGCATTTCTGTGGATAAACTATGCCTATTTTGCAGAAAATCTAGACCCAAATGCATTGGGCTTCCCAAAGAGGGTGTTTCATATGTCCTCTGGGAACCAGTGCTCTTGGTCACCCTGGGGGTACTTGCTGTGGGTGCTCTCCTCAGCATTGTTTTGCTGTGGAGGAGCTCCTGTGGGCTCTAGAACCAAAATCAGCATTTGGACCAGTCAAGTCTGCAAAGGGCCCCTCTACTGTCCATAGTGCCCATCTTAGAGGAATCTGCTGACACTGATATTGCTGACACCTTGAACTTTCTCATGGAGATCCAACTGGGGGGAAGAAAGTTCATGTTTTACTCCCTCTGTTAGTGTATCCCATTGTAAGACTGGAGCTAGAGTCCAGGGACTGGACTGACGAGCAATTTGAGTGAGATATTTGCAGTGCTCACCATCACCTCACCATCCTTATTCTGGCCCAGTAGCTTTGCACCAAATCTGTGGGCGCAGCATTCTCATTTCTAATGATGAGTTACTTTTTTTCCCCTGCAAGTGCTTCTCAGCCTCCTATGCAAATAACCCTTGGCTGTTCTGTGCCACCAGTTATCCAGAACAGATTTTCCCAGTTGTGTGGTGGGTAAAACTTATCCTGCACACGTGAAGACCCCTGATGCGGGGTTTCTGTAAATGAGCTAACTCTTTATTTACCAGGGCTTTGTAACATGGAGGTAGTTACTATCTCTTGTGACTTTTGCCTTAACTACTTCAGGATATGTCAGAGAAATTAAAAAAAAAAATCATAATAAATATAATAACAAGTTGCTAACATTTATTAAGTCCTCCTTTATGCCACACATTGTTCTACATTGTGTTTTATATTGACTAACACATTTACTCTTCAGAATAACCTTTTAAGGTAGGTGCAGTTATTTCTTCCATTTTATTGTAAGGACACGGGCACATAGAAGTTAAATAACTGACAGAGGTCACTCCCACTGGATTCAGATGACTAGCAAGAAAGGGGAAGAAAGAGGAGTGAAATTTTGCCTTCATTATATTTTCTTCTGTATTCCTAATTTCAAAAGCAATTAAGTGGAATTAAAGAATATTTCTCTGACATAAATGGTAAGCCCCACCAAAGCAGGGGCCATGCCTTTTTTCTTTCTCCATAGTATCTCTGGTGCCTAGTACAAAAGAGACACTCAACAGATATTCATGTTACAAATGAATGGATAATCTAAAAAACTTTCAGTTGCTTTTTTTAAATGTGTCTTTCATTTCTTTTTCTTGTCTTTCCAATTTCTGTTGTCTTAATATGCACTAAAGAATTACTAAACACTGTCTGGATTAGTGGGTTGACTGACACTCCTTGTCAATAACTTATATAGCTTTCTGTTGACTCTAATTTCTAACAGAATAATTGGGGCTGGTTTGAGAGATGAATCAATTAAGAGGCTGTTTTCCTTACAGATGTCATCAACAAGACTTCTCTGAGATGTGTACTGAGAAGCATACTGAAATGCAGAGTTCATATCTAGATGGGTGAGCACAACTTTCATTGCTTTTCTAAGATCCTTTATTGTATACTGTTTTATTAATTATTTCTGGTAATAAGAATAATTTCAAAAAATAATCTCTGGTTGTATTTGTAAGTTGACAATATTGGTAGAGCTATTTAAGTTATAGGTAATGTATTCTGTAAATTGACTTACAAAGCTATTAAATGAGTATAATACATATAAGAGGCCATGTGAGTACATGGCTTATGAATCAGGCCATGGCCCTGAGGAGGGAACTGTATATCAGTTCTGGTCTTAGTAGTTGCTAAAAGTTTATTTTATTACTAATCCTATAATTCCTCATATTTTCACACCTTCTGGCTATCTTCAGCTTCTTGGTTCTGAGGCATCATGCTAAACATCTTTATTAGAGGAATAATGAAATAGCTTCATTTCACACAATGCTTTCTTTTAAACTCTTTGATAGCATCCTGGAATTTAAAAACATCCATTCATGAATTATTTTTATGATTGGACCTTGATCAATTTACTTGAACTTAGTGTGCCCTCTTCTCCATTTGCAGCTGAAAGGGTAGTCTTGACCTACTTTTTAGAAGAACCCCTAAAAATGATTAATTGAGCCTTCCTTATAGAGTACTTTAAAAATATATAATTGCTCTGCATATAGGAAAAAACCTATCAGAATTTAAAAAAAATGTTTAAAAATAGTTAGGTGAAAATTTCAAGATGGAAAAAGGGACTTGGTAATGCTGAATAAGGCAGAAGAGCATATTTTTGTCAGTCAGTTTTACGAGTTTAAGTAAAGCCTATTTAACTATAAAAATCTATTTAATCAGTGATAGAGTCATTTCATTTTAGTGAGTGCCTAATTGTAGGGAAGCTCTGCAGCACAATCATGACCTCCTTCTGTTGTGCTCAGCTCAAGACTACCTTTAATGAAATGTGATGATGGAGCAGTTCCCTTGATTAAAGCACTTTAATAAATAAGTAGCTAGACAAATTTACCAGCTAGGAGAGAAGAGGAACAAATGGAGCTGTAAATCCTGTAAGAATAGTTTTATCATTAAAAAAAATTTTATGGATTATTTAAATTGTGCTTCTCTAATTATAATCGTTTATAATGTTTCATTGTGTTTAATAGCATTTGCTTTGATTGAATCATTATCATAGTTAGCAAGTTGCTCTAATATCTACCTTACAGTATCTTTTCAATTATGTGAAAGATAATTGAAGCTATGTGAATGTGGTTTCCTTTTCTATCCCTAGAAAGAGACCGTAATAGAGAAGTTTCATTTGTAGAAAATTTATATTTTATAGTCCCTTATCCACTTACTATAACATTTCAGATTTATTTATTTACAGTTTAATTTTGCACACTCACCCATTCTGATTGCCTTCTCACAAATTTTAATATTCCCATTCAGTTTTGGCAGTATAGCAGTAGAGAGAGAAATTTTCCTGTTTTTGTTCTTTTTGGATAGATCCACAACATTATAGAGAAAATTTTTAAAGATTTCAGTCTTCTCGTATACGAGAATTTTGGGGAAACCTTTGATTAATTGATCTTATCCCGCTCTCTACTCCTCCAGCTCTGATTTCAGAGGATATAGATGGGGAGGACCCTCACTTTCTCTCTGCTTTGCATGGTCCCCTAGACCTTCTGCAGCTTTCCTAGGTTGATATAAGAGTGAACGAAAATGTCATTGTTGCAGAAGTCAGGTAGGGGCTCACAACCAATTGTGTGATGTTTTGCTTTTCCTGTACCTTGTCTTTGCTCATACATCTTTTAGAGTCTAAGCATGTGTTTGTGTGTGTGTGTGTTTGTGTGTGTGTGTGTGTGTGTGTGTGTGTTTGAGCGAGAGAAATAGCAGTCTACTCTAATAATACCATAATCACAACCAGGAAAGATATGTTTCATCAATTCTCTGGCAGTAACTGCAGTTCCTGTGGAAAGAAAAAGTGTTGTGGTCACAAAGCACCGAGCTGATCTCCCTGTGCTATGTGGCTGCTTCCCACTAGCTATCTATTTTACATTTGGTAGTGTATATATGTCCATGCCACGCTCTCACTTTGTCCCACATTACCCTTCCCCCTCACTGTGTCCTCAAGTCCATTCTTTACATCTGCGTCTTTATTCCTGTCCTGCCCCTAGGTTCTTCAGAACCGTTTTTTATTTTAGATTCCATATATATGTATAGCTGATTCATTTTGTTATAAAGCAGAAACTAACACACCATTGTAAAGCAATTATACTCCAATAAAGATGTTAAAAAATAAATAAATAAAAAGTCAAAAAAAAAAAAAAGAAAAAGTGCTGTGGTACAGTAGAAAAAATATAGGATTTGTAATAAGAAACATCCAAGTTTAAATTCCAGCTCTGGATTCACAGATAATTAGCTCTAATTTGCTTTGCAAATTCATTAAACCCATCTGAATCTGTTTTCTTATCTGTAAAATGGGAATAATAATACAAACCTCATAGGGTTATTCTTAGTATTTACTAAATAAAGTATGAAAATTGTATGGAACCTTATATGTTTTCAGTAAATGTGTTCTCTTCTGTTCCTTAGTACTCCAGTGAGTTGGTTTACCACAAAACACAGAAATATAATAAAATTTGAATCAGAACTATCAAATTACAAGTAATAAAAAAGAGGGTAAAACAATTAGGCTAAAGAAATGCCTAATGTTATTTACTGTGATTAATTGCAGTACTTAGTTCTCAGATTCTTGAAGGATGAGGTAGCAAGATAAACACAGTAGGTTATATTATAGTCAATATTTGAGAAAAGAAAATAGAACTCACCAAGTTTTTCTGTACTAATGTTTTTAATATTAAATATTAAGTATCTTTACTCATTCTATATCTCAGATTTCATTAAAATTTTAATTAAAAGTTAATTGCAAATTCAATAGAGAAGAGGGAGCCTCGTCAAAGAATGGATGGACATTTCTCTGCTATAGGTGTGGTCATCTCTTCGTTAACAAATAAAGGTAATCTTGCTAGACCACTCTTGTAAGATTTGAACTGGAGATTATTCTGTTGTATAAATAGTGGAAAAAGAAAATCTGAGTAAATGGAGGACTAGTGAGATAATGGCTTCTACATGTTTTCTTTCAGTTCTATAAATTCTGGGGGATGGATTGGTGTTTTCTTGCCTCAGTTTCTTCATTAGTCACTGCATACATGTAGACCTTTTCCAGAAGTCCCTGAAATTGTCGAGTTGTTTCCTCGTTGATCCAATGCCAATGTTCTATCAATACTTCTTCTCCCCCACCATCTCACACATATTTCTCTCCCCAAAGTCCATTGTTCTCATTGGTTAAGAAGTCTTCCTCACTTGAAAAAAGTGTGAAGACTTTTGATTTTTTAAAGCACTCATCACTTTATACTATTATTATTAATTTTTTATACTTTTAATGTAAAGGAGAGGTGTAATGTTTCCAAATTCCTGGAAGATATTACTCTTTGGGATTTGCCAATGAGAAATTGGAATTCTCTGGAATTACACAAATCATAAATGATTCTTAAAATATTTCCAACATTCTTCATGGTATTTATGGATATGTAAGTAAATTATTACAAATATAAATAAAATAATAAATTTAGTAGCATTTTCAAAGAACTGTAGCCATAGTGCATATTCAAACACTGGTAAACACCAGTGAAGAAAACTAGGTTATCTTGAAATAGCGTAATGTTCTTAATCCTAGTAAAGTTAATGTCACTCACTGTACAGGATCATGTGCCAAAGTAGCTAATGTAAGGACTTATTTTATTTCCTAAACTTGTTATTTCTTAGGACATTATTCTTAGGATTTGTTTAAATTTGTTTAAATTATACTATGCATGTAAATTGATTATTTTATTTGCAAGCATGATTCACTGTTAGTAGCAACAAGGATATGAACACACACTTAGAACTTGGTCATAGGTACAAACAGTATTGCCTATCAGATCAGGAAATTTCTCTCCTGCTCCTGTTCAGTTCCCAGAAATGTTGACCTCAACTTCTGAATCTCCTGTCATTGTTTCCTGCTACCACTCTCTCAATTAGATTTCTTTGAACCAAGTTGTCTCTTGGTTGATTGTTGTGTTTTAATTCTTACAAGAGAATTATTATACCTTTTCCCATTTTCTCAACTGAGTTTTCTCCTGATCCCAGAGAAACATATAAATTACTCTAGAAATGCTGGGAGGGGATTCCTTATGGAAACTACAAAATAACCCCTTTTTTTAGGGTAGTGATTTTCAACCTTGGTGGCACTTTAAATTCACTTGGATGCTATTTTAGAAATACACGTGCCTGGGTGGTGGATCCCAGGAAGTTAATTTAATAAGGTATATTTTTAAAAATCCTATTGATTCTGTTGTGTAGCCAAATATGAGAACTCTCCTCAAGGAACTACCCAATGAGTTACTCCTCATTCTATAATTTAAGGATACACTTATAAGTATTTTTCATTCTTTCATTGTAGGTAAATTCATTTTTATAATCTCTGAAATAGTTTGTAAAATTCTTGAAGAAAAATATATTTACTGTTGGAAACTTATTTTTGATCAGCAATTTCAGAACCTTGAAGGTTTATTATTACATTTTGGCAGTTGTAAGTATTTAATTGATCTTATTTTTTAGTTATTAAAGAAATACATGTTTATTTAAAAATAAAGTTATGTAGAATTACTTGTAATGGAAACAAAACTTACTTATTCCATCTCCCTCTCCAGAAGCGTCCGTTTTTAATTTTTCAGCTGTTTGTCCCAGTTGTCATCTTAGCCTTTCTAAATAATATGATTATGCTGATATTTCTTAATAAATTATTTTTTTGACATCTTCTATTTATTTTCTGCCATGATAGCAAGGATTTAATAATTTATTCTCCCCCAATATTTCTTCCATCTGTCTGTTAAATTACATTATTATTTTTCAATCTTATGCTGGCTACTTTTCTAATTTTAATTTATGTATTTCTGTCATTTTTTCTTCCACATTACCTATGAGCTGTATCTCTTGACTCATCACTTTATAAGATGAGGATATTAGCATCCATGCCCTTCTCTTCATCTCTCCCACATCTCCCAACTTCTGTCATTTTTACTTTTGCATCATCAAAGTTGATGAAAACATATTTCATTTTATAACATATTTTCTGTTTACCTATAGATTAGTTTTAAAATTTGATAGCTAATATACATTTTCACGTTATTCTGACTATATAAGAATAGTAAATGGAAATGCCAATCAGGCTTTTGTACATCAAAATGCTCTGCTCCCATTTCTTCATTGTTTTCTTTTGTATTTTGTCATCATTAAAAAAAAAAAAAATTGAGACCCCAAATCTTACACTTGTCTTAGGGTTTGGCAATCCCATTTGGAAAATGTTTATATTTGATATTCTTTCTTGACCTCCTTTCTCAGACACCACTACCCTCAGTCACTAGCTACTCTAAAATCTTGACTAAATCGTGACTCAAAACTGTAATCTTGGAACTTCCATCTAGGTTAAGAATTATTTTCTCTCATATTTTGAAGGCATTAGTATATCACTTTCTAGCATGTAGTATTGATGATAAGTCTTCTGCTGGTAATTTTCTTTTATTTGTAGGTAAATTTTTATCCCCCCTGAAGCATTTTGAATATTCTGTTTATCCAAAGAGAACTCCAAAATTTCACAGAAAAGTGTCTAGATGTGTCTATTTTTTGATTTATTATGTTGAGCACTTAGTCTGCTCTTTCAACCCTGAGATCATGTACCTTAGTTCTGAGAAATTCTCACCCATTTTTCCTTTGATTTTTTTCTTGTCTCTGTCCACTCTGGTCTGAGCATCTGAATTCTAGTTGATTAGATGTTGGACTTCTTGGATGATGCATTGATATACTCTTGATATCTTTTATATTTTCTCATTTTTCTGTCTTCTTTTACTAGTTTTTTGGTAATATTTAATTTTTTTAATCTTTCAATGATTTCTATTAAGTTTTAAAGCTATTATTATTTTTAATTTCAAGAGATATTATTGGATTACCCCAACAGTGTATCTATCTGTCTGTCTACCTACCTACCTATTATCTTTATTTCTATATGTACTGATTTATTTTTGAGGATTTTATTTCCATTATTTTAATATTCTACTCTCTGAATTATGTCCATTTACTCTAGAATAACATTTTTCTGTTTAACATGAGTTTCTCTATTTCATGTTGCAGGTTTGTCTCAAAGATCTCATTATGCTTTGCTGCCTAATCATATTTAAAATTAAAACCATAAAAGCACATCATAATTCAGTGCACAGTTGGGGCCTTTGATAGGTTTATTTTAGAGCAGTTGGGCAGATATGTGACTGTTACAGCTGTTTGAAAATGTCAGAAATTAAGAGACATTTTTTCTGAGGCTCAGGAAATCCTTTAGAGAAGAGACTTGATATTTTTGTCCAAGCAGTAGATATCTGGGTGCCAGATGAAAATAAAGAGTGGTGGGAAGGGGCCTGAACCAAGATGGTGGAGTAGAAAGACGTGCTCTCACTCCCTCTTGTGAGAACACCAGAATCGCAACTAGCTGCTGGACAATCATTGACAGGAAGACACTGGAACTCACAAAAAAAGATACCCTACATCCAAAGACAAAGGAGAAGCCACAATGAGATGGTAGGAGGGGTGCAATCACAATAAAATCAAATCCCATAACTGCTGGGTGGGTGACTCACAGACTGGAGAACCCTTATACCACAGAAGTCCACCCACTGGAGTGAAGGTTGTAAGCTCCACGTCAGGCTTCCCATCCTGGGGGTCTGGCAATGGGAGGAGGAATCCTAGAGAATCAGACTTTGAAGACTAGTGGGATTTGATTGCAGGACTTTGACAGGACTGGGGGAAACAGAGACTCCACTCTTGGAGGGCACACACAAAGTAGTGTGCACATTGAGACCCAGGGGAAGGAGCAGTGACCCCAGGAGAGACTGAACCAGACCTACCTGCTGGTGTTGGGGGGTCTCCTGCAGAGGCAGGGGGTGGCTGTGGCTCACCGTGAGGACAAGGACACTGGCAGCAGAAGTTCTGGGAAGTACTCCTTCTGGGTGAGCCCTCCCAGAGTCTGCCATTAGCCCCAGCAAAGAGCCTAGGTAGCCTCCAGTGTAGGGTTGCCTCAGGTGAAACAACCAACAGGGAGGGAACCCAGCCCCACCCATCAGCAGTCAAGCAGATTAAAGTTTTACTGAGCTCTGCCCACCAGAGCAACAGTCAGCTCTACCCACCACTGAGTCCCTCCCATCAGGAAACTTGCACAAGCCTCTTAGATAGCCTCATCCACCAGAGGGCAGACAGCAGAAGCAAGAAGAACTACAATCCTGCAGCCTGTGGAACAAAAACCACATTCACAGAAAGATAGACAAGATGAAAAGGCAGAGGGCTATGTACCAGATGAAGGAACAAGATAAAACCCCAGAAAAACAACTAAATGAAGTGGAGATAGGCAACCTTCCAGAAAAAGAATTCAGAATAATGATAGTGAAGATGATCCAGGACCTCGGAAAAAGAATGGAGGCAAAGATCGAGAAGATGCAAGAAATGTTTAACAAAGACCTAGAAGAATTAAAGAACAAACAAACAGAGATGAACAATACAATAACTGAAATGAAAACTACACTAGAAGGAATCAATAGCAGAGAACGGATAAGTGACCTGGAAGCCAGAATGGTGGAATTTACTGCTGTGGAACAGAATAAATTAAAAATAATGAACAGAAATGAAAACAGCCTAAGAGACCTCTGGACAACATTAAACGCAACAACATTTGCATTATAGGGGTCCCAGAGGGAGAAGAGAGAGAGAAAGGACCAGAGAAAATATTTGAAGAGATTATAGTCGAAAACTTCCCTAACATGGGAAAGGAAATA
>NC_041214.2:110907764-110908916 GCF_002837175.3 Physeter macrocephalus | reverse complement strand
AAAATTAATAAGGAAACACAAGCTTTAAATGACACAACAGATGAGATAGATTTAATTGATATTTATATGACATTCCATCCAAAAGCAGCAGATTACACTTTCTTCTCAAGTGTGCATGGAATATTCTCCAGGATAGATCACATCTGCAGTCACAAATCAAACCTCAGTAAATTTAAGAAAATTGAAATCATATCAAGCATCTCTTCTGACCACAACGCTCTGAGATTACAAATGAATACAGGGAAAAAAACGTAAAAAAACAGAAATACATGGAGGCTAAACAATACGTTACTAAATAACCAAGAGATCACTGAATAAATCAAAGAGGAAATGAAAAAATACCTAGAGAACAATGACAATGAAAACACGACGATCCAAAACTCATGGGATGCAGCAAAGACACCATTAAGAGGGAAAAAGTGAAAATGCCTATATTAAAAAAGAAAACAGTTTTCAAGTAAACAATCTCACTGTACACCACAAAGAACTAGAAAAAGAAGAAAAAACTAAGGCCAAAGTTAGTAGAAGGAATAAAATTATGAAGATTAAAGGAGAAATAAATAAAATAGAGAATAGAAAAATAAAAGAGTTGTTTTTTGAAAAGATAAACAAAATTTACAAACTCTTAGCTAGACTGAGAAAAAGAAAAGACTCAGATAAATAAATTCAGAAATGAAAAAGGAGACCTTACAAATGATGCCACAGAACTATAAATAATCATACGAGACTACTGCAAACAATTATATGACAAAAAATTGGATAACCTAAGAGAAATGGATAAATTCCTAGAAACATACAACCTACCAAGACTGAATCATGAAGAAATAGAAAATCTGAACAGACTACTGATGAACAAGGAGACTGAATCAGTAATCAAAAACCTCCCAACAAAGAAAAGCCCAGAAACAAATGAATTCACTGATGAATTATCTCAACTGTTTAAAGAATTACCACTAATCCTTCTTAAATGCTTCCAAAAATTGAAGAAGAGGAATACTTTCAAATTAAGTCCTTAAATTTATAAGGCCATCGAAGTTCCAACAGACACCGCAGAAATGCAAAGCATCCTAAGAGACTACTACAAACAACTCTATGCCAGTAACATGGACAACCTGGAAGAAATGGACAAATTCTTAGAATGGTATAACCTTC
>NC_041214.2:110891648-110907674 GCF_002837175.3 Physeter macrocephalus | reverse complement strand
ATGATCATCTCAATAGATGCAGAAAAAGCTTTTGACAAAATTCAACACGAATTTATGATAAAAACTCTCCAGAAAGTGGGCATAGAGGGAACCTCCCTCAACATAATAAAGGCCATATACAACAATCCCACAGCAAACATCATTCTCAATGGTGAAAAACTGAAAGCATTTCCTCTAAGATCAGGAACGAGACAAGGATGTCCACACTCAACACTATTATTCAGCATAGTTTTGGAAGTCCTAGCCATGGCAATCAGAGAAGGAAAAGAAATAAAAGGAATCCAAATTGGAAAAGGAGAAGTAAAACTGTCACTGTTTGCAGATGATATTATACTATCCATAGAGAATCCTAAAAATGCCACCAGAAAACTACGAGAGCTAATTAATGAATTTGGTAAAGTTGCAGGATACAAAATTAATGCACAGAAATCTCTTGCATTCCTATACACTAATGAAGAAAAATCTGAAAGAGAAATTATGGAAACACTCCCATTCACCATTGCAACAAAAGGAATAAAATACCTGGGAATAAACCTACCTAGGGAACAAATTACCAATGGTATTTTTTATGGAACTAGAACAAATCACCTCAAATTTGTATGGAGACACAAAAGACCCCGAATAGCCAAAGCAGTCTTGAGGGAAAAAAATGGAGCTGGATGAATCAGACTCCCTTACTTCAGACAATACTGTAATCTACAGTAATCAAGACAATATGGTACTGGCACAAAAACAGAACCATAGATCAATGGAACAAGATAGAAAGCCCAGAGATAAACCCATGCACTATGGTCAACTAATCTATGACAAAGGAGGCAAGGCCATACAATGGAGAAAAGACAGTCTCTTCAATAAGTGGGGTTGGGAAAACTGGACAGCTACATGTAAAAGAATGAAATTAGAACACTCCCTAACACCATACACAAAAATAAACTCAAAATGGATTAGAGACCTAAATGTAAGACTGGACACTATAAAACTCTTAGGGAAAACATAGGAAGAGCACTCTTTGACATAAATCATAGCAAGATCTTTTTTGATCCACCTCCAAGAGTAATGGAAATAAAAACAAAAGCATACAAATGGGACCTAATGAAACTTAAAAGGTTTTACACAGCAGAGGAAACCATAAACAAGGCAAAAAGTCAACCCTCAGAATGGGAGAAATATTTGCCAATGAATCAACGGACAAAGTGTTAATCTCCAAAATATATAAACAGCTCATGCAGCTCAATATTAAAGAAACAAACAACTCTATCCAAAAATGGGCCGAAGATCTAAATAGACATTTCTCCAAAGAAGACATACAGATGGCCAAGAAGCACATGAAATGCTGCTCAACATCACTAATTTTTTGAGAAATGCAAACCAAAACTACAGTGAAGTATCATCTCACACCAGTTAGAATGGGCATCATCAGAAAATCTACAAACAACAATGCCGGAGAGGGTGTGGAGAAAAGGGAACCTTCTTGCACTGTTGGTGGGACTGTTAATTGATACAGCCACTATGGAGAGCAGTATGGAGGTTCCTTAAAAAACTAAAAATAGAATTAGCATATGATCTAGCAATCCCACTACTGGGCATATACCCAGAGAAAACCACAATTCGAAAAGACACATGCACCCCAATGTTCATTGCAGCACTATTTACAATAGCCAGGTCATGGAAGCGATCTAAATGCCCATCAACAGACGAATGCATGAAGAAGATGTGGTACATGTATACAATGGAATATTACTCAACCATAAAAAGGAACGAAATTTGGTCATTTGTTGAGACGTGGATGGATCTAGAGACTGTCATCCAGAGTGAAGTAAATCAGAAAGAGAAAGACAAATATCATATAATAATGCATGTATGTGGAACCTAGAAAAATGGTACAGATGAACTGGTTTGCAGGGCAGAAGTTGAGACACAGATGTAGAGAACAAAAGTATGGACACCAAGCGGGGAAAGTGGTGGGAGGTGGGGGTGGTGGTGTGATCAATTGGGCTATTAGGATTGACATGTATACACTGATGCATATAAAACTGATGACTTCAAAGTAGGTTTCCCCAACCTGATTTCTGCCGTAAGTCCCTCCTATTTAGAAAATTTGTTATCACTACCATATTATCAATGGAAAAATTATGATAGCATACAACCACAATTTATATGCATATGTGTACTCACAATCTGCTGAGAATAGGGCATATGTGTTTTAAAATCCATAAAAACATGTCTTGGGAGTTTCAATTCGGTTAAGTCTGGCTTGTTCAGATATTTAGAGCAAACAACAGGTTTTTAAGGTGTTTGGATTACCCTGACAATTCACCATGATGTAGATGTCTCCATTAAGCCTGTCAGCTCCCCCTTGAGCAAGAGAAAATCAAATCAAAGCTCAAGAGACATGAAGAGCATGGTTTGCTGCTATGGGTCTTCACGATGGATATAGATTTCTAAACAGTCAATGAAGTCGTGGTGCTGTAAATTGATTGCTGAGATGGGCAGTGTTGTACCCCAGAGCTGTTTTTTCCTTGCCACACACTGCTTTACTGGTCACTCATAACCATGTGTTTAGATCAGTATCCCAACATGTAAGAGATTATTGGACTGCTGCAAAGTGAAACATTGTAAAGGTTGGTTTAAGCTGCTAAAATTGAAAAGCATCTCAAATGATAAATGTGTAAGCCCAGTGATATCCTGGCCTCCCAAATAAAAATATCAGAAAGGGACCCCATGTCCTTTTTAAGTTGCAGATTAAGTAAATTTTTAGTCTCCTTGGGAAACCGTCCAGAAGGGGAAAGGATCCATTTAACACATGCTTCTCTTTTGATATGCTGATCTCTCTTGACTTCCTTAACTCATTTCACACAAGCCAGAGAGCTGAACTTCCACCATTTTTGTTGTGTGCATGTGAAAGAAGCTTATGGCATCTACTTTCCAAACTTAAATCCTGCAACTAAATACGTTAGACTTGCAGAAAGTTTTATGAAATACTTCAAAGTCTTCTCTAATCTTGACTATAAAGGTGTATTTAATTTACTTAACTCTGTCTAAGCCTGCTTCACACTAGAAGCAAGGAGAGGAAACTTAATATGCAGGTGCCAAAGAACAAGCATATCATTTTGAAAAATTTGCTTGGGTACTGTGAGCTTGTACATTCCAAAAAGGGCCACAACAGTGTCTCCTGTCCCACATTCCCTTCTTTGATGGTCCTCCTGCCAGGAGATGGGTGTTTATGTTCCTTCCCCTTGACTCTGTTGTGACTACAACAGAGATGATGCAGTGAAGCTAGTTGTAAAAAGTGATACAGCTTTGCTTAGTTCTCTTGGGACACTCCCTCTTAGAACATAGTCATTGGGCTGGAGGTAATTCAAGCAATTCCATGGAGAAACCCACTGGAAAGGAACAAATAACCTGAAACTTCTCACCAGACCTGAGTGAGCCATTGTGGAAGTTGATCCTCCAGTTCAGCTGAGCCCCCCCAGCTCACTGTCGTGTGGTGTGGTGCAGTGGCTGTCCCTACTGAGCTGGGTACAAATTGTAGATGTGTGAGCAACATAAATGATCGCCATTGTATTTTTGAATTTGGGAGCGTTGTTAGGCAGCAAAGCATCGCTGTACCAGGGAATTATACTTAACCTGTGGGGACCTAAATTTGTCAGTGTTCCTTTCCTCGGTAACAGGGGTTGGCAAACTTTGGTCTGCAGGCTAAATCATGGCCCATAGCTAAGCATAGTTTCTACATTTTTAAAGTGTTATCGAAAAGAAAAACCCAAAACAAACAAGCAAACAAAAACACCAAGAATGGGTGACAGAGACTGTATGTAGCCTGCAGAGACTAAAACATTTACTATTTGACACTTGACAGAAGAAGTTTGATGACCTCTGCTGTATAACAATCCATCTTCTTTCAGGTACTTAGTGTGAATTAGTACCACTGGTTTTGTGCTGGAAGAAAAACTTGGCAACATTAGTACCTCTCAGAAACCTTTCTCTAAGGAGCCTGCCATAGCCTTCTTCCCACAGCTAAGTTAAACTTCAAAAGCAGTTGCACATTTTCTTGAGTGTCCTCGTGCAAATGTGTTGATTTTCCCATTAAGATACAATAGGCCATAGTTCAGGAAAATATATTTGTGGTGTGATATACCTCAGAATTGTAAATCATGGAGCAATTTTTAGAAAACATTTGCTGGAAATCTGGAAATAGACATACTACCCTCTTCTCTCTCCTTTCAAACACATACATCTGTTACATCTATAACTTCTTATCTGAGGTTGAAATAATATGAATTTGAGGGGAAGGATATTCGTATACATTTGTATTTGTATTATATATAATGATAGAATACTGGAACTAAAGGTTTCTAAGACCAAAATTGAACTAGAAAATGTGAACACATAATACCAAAAATTTTAGCATTTCTTCTTAGGTGACTGAATTGATAAATTAAGACACCATGGCAAAGTCAACTACCAGCCCAGACTTATACTAAGCAGCTGTGCTGTTCCATGGGCTCAAGGTGCCAGTAAAATTATAGGATCTGGCCAAAAAATCATTTGCTCATAGTTGCTCTTACATTAGACATTTTCATCACACCTCTAATTTTATTTTATTTTATTTTATTTATTTTTTTTTTACACCTCTAATTTTATATTCAATGACTGCTGATATCCAAACTTTCATCAATGTACTATGAAGAATAAGAGTAATTTAGTGTAACAGTATTTGGCTTTAGACAGGACAATAATGTAAGTTTGGGATTTTGAAATCTGCTTACCTTCTCCAGTGAATTGCGGCTAGTGGGTGGGGAGCTGTCTGGGAAAAAGTAGATGTGGCAGAAATCTTTCTTACCTGACACATAAGGAGGTGGATTCATACCCACACATTGTATTTGTTCCGTGGATTTTTTTTTGATAAAATTACTTACTGTATTTGAAAGCTATAGATTTGAATTGGTAAAAATTTTAATTAGAAATATCTTTGCCATTTAAACTGCCATCACTTTGCCATTTACCAGTGAAATGTGTCAATACAAAATCATGAATGTCAAAGAAATGATTTTCACAATTAACATACTTTTAAGTACTGGCTCACTCTTTTCTTTACCAGGGGTCTCAGGGATTTTTAGAGAGAACAACATAAGGCAGGTCTTATAAGACTGCAGTTAAGCCCTTGATAGGTTGGAAATTGCTGTGGAGCTTTAATTTTTGAAATATGTTTTCAGCAAAAGATAAAATAGATGTGATGACATAAAGAAGCAAAACAAATAACCACCTTCCAAGAAGATTCAACGTAATTGTTACAAAGTGAAAAACCTTTTAGAACCACTCTCATACATTTCAGCAAGAATTGTGTTGTTTTGCATTACAGTTTTTATAGAGCTTCTGTAATATTGGTTCATAAAATATGTGCAGAAATTATCTACGGAGGTTGGAGGTAGCAAAGACCTGCTAGAGCATCTATTTCATTTACAAGCCATCAATAACTAATGTAGGACACACGGTAATGCAACACTAAGCTTACACATTTAAACACAGAAGTCAGGAAATGTAAAAATCAAGGATCTCATAATAACATCAAATACCCACAGTGCACAGATAAAATATTTTTGATTGCTAATTATACTGTTAAGTGTTGTAACTCAAAATGAAGCACATGAAATATGAACAGGCTAATGTTCCCTTGAGATACTTAAGTTGCATTTTCTGGCTTTTATGTTTAAATTGGAAACTTTCAAATTTCATTGACGTAGATTTTTATTTTTCATTTCCTTCCTTTATTTTTGAAGAAAATGAAAAAAAAAAAGTTGTCCATTGATCACCAATGTTGTTAACAATGCTAAGAGTTATGCTCAGCCTCCATAGAGCTTTCTGAAGTGATTTTAAAATTAGACTGGTAAAATTAACCAGAACCATGGCCACAGTCCTCAGGATGTGATCTTCCATGTTTCTGAGCATGGGTCTGATGTTGTGGTTGGGCCCTTTCATTTAAACATGGAGCTGCCTTCCCTAAATAAATAGACTCTGTGTCATGTTTGTAGATTTCTAAATTTTACAAAGTACAATTTGAAAGGAATATGGGATATTTATATGTCCACATCTGATAAATTTTGATTTGAGGAAGCCTTTTTAAGAGGATAGAGGCTTCCTTTCAAAACACTACTCTTAATAAGTATAATTAAAAGGAAGAGGATAGGTAAAGATCTATCCATGCAGAACACTGCAGTAGAAAAAATACCTGGGCTGTGAGATTGGAAATGGAATATAAACTTAAATCAGAGGATTGATCATGGCAAAGACATCGATGGGGTAAAGAAAAGAAGGACTTAGGAAGTAGGTGACAACCTTCATTGATTCTCTACTGTTTATGGTGTAAAGTCCAAATGCCTAACACCATAAACAAAGTCTCCCCAATTTACCTCCAGCTTACCTCTTGTGTTAGGCAGAGTCACGGACCCCCAAGATGTCCATGTCCTAATCCCCAGAACCCGTGGCTATGTTACTGTACATAGCAAAAGAAATTTTGCAGATGTGGTTAAGGATCTTGAGATGGGGTGATTATTCTGGAATATCTGATGTGGTTAAGGATCTTGAGATAGGGTGATTATTCTGGAATATCTGAGTGGGGCCAATGTAATCATGTGGGTCCTTACAAGGGACAGAGGGAGGCAGGAGAGTCAGAAAAGGAGACACACAGTAGAAGCAGAGGTTGGAGTTATGCAGTTGCTGGCTTTGAAGATGGAAAATGGCCATAGGCCCAGGAATGCAGGTGGCCTCTAGAGGCTGGAAAATCAAGGAATGGATTCTGAGCCTCCAGAAGGAGGGCAGCTCTGCTGATACCTTGCTTTTAGCCCCATAAGAACCATTTGGTCTTCTGACCTCCAAAATTATAAGACAATAAATTTGTGTTGTTTTTAAGCAACCAGTTCTGTGATAATTTGTTACAACAGCAATAAGGAAATTAATACACCTCTATACACTCATAATAATAACATCATATTACTTTGTCTCAAACATGCCATCTATTGTAAGACAAAACTAATTTCATAAGAGACTTGGAGGTATGTACAAAACACAAACATTTGTTTTATTAGTTAATTGCTTATCTTAATCAATGCAATATAAAATATTATCTTTGTAAATATGACAATCAAATTTGAGCCCAAGTTTTCCTTACAGTCAGAATATAAAGATTCTTCTGATTTTCTTTAGGCTATTTGAAATTGTGTAGTTTGATTTTGACATGTTGCTTTTCATAACCCACACTCACAATTTCTTTAGAGATAACCATTGTCATTTTGAGGTGTTCTGTTTGCATTTGCTTCTTGTTAATTCATAGATCCTTTTTTTTCTTTAATTGAATTATATGTTATTGGAAGTTTAATAGCTTCTCTTGAAAACCTAGTAGAAACATTTGTCAGGCAGATGTTGGTGCCCCAGAGATAGTCCTCATGATGTATGAATCAGCCATGCTATGTTTCACTGCCTTTAAAAGTCTTATGATTTATTCTCAAACACTGGCAATGTCTTCTGTCTCTAATTGCGTTACCTGGATGTGACAGACAATCTTCTGCATGCTCAAGCTGCCTCATAGTGTAATCTTTTTTGAAGACATTTAAGTGACAATTAGAGATACATATTTCAGTGAAAATTCAATTGCATGTAACACTACCAGTGCAAGAACTCAAATGAGTTAATGAACAAACACCTTTTAGGCAGGCTAGTTTCCTATACTCAGGACAAAACAATTGGGTTGCATCTTACTCCTCTGCTTTTCAGCTGAGAAGATTATTTTATATTGATTATTTGATACATCTTGATTTTTAGAGACATCAAACAAAAAACTTGCCCTTTTGGGATCCAGGAAATATGGTAATAATATGAATAGCTAACACAGCACAGTCCAGATGAGGAAACTGAGGCTAGGATAAGACAAATAATTTCCCCAAGATCACAGGGTTAGCAGGTAGCAGAGGTAGCACTCACATAGACTGTGCTCTCTCTCTCTCTCTAAAACCTAGGCTTTTAGCCACTGCACCCCTCACCCCCTCTCCTGTTCTCACAAGTTAGTTTATTACTAAACTTCTTGGTGATTCATCAACATGTGGTCTTTCCAGCCTCTGTGTGATTGGGTACATGGTCTCTACCTGGCAACTTCTCTGAGCAGAGTGGTTAAGGAAATGTGTCCTAGGCTTAAATGACTAGAGTTCTGCCCCCACCACTTACTAACTCGGCCTCAGCAGCCTCATTCCTAAAACGCAGATTACTTAGTTTATGTCTCATAGTTTTGCAGTGAGGATTAAGTGAAATAATACAGATAAAGTATTTAGCAACAATGCCAGGGGCATAAGAAATTATGCTTAATGAGAAGGATAAGAGGAAGAAAATAAGAATAACTCATGTGTTACTTTCTTTCCAACAACTTCTACCATTTCTCATAGCATACAATTCTTATCCCCTTCAATTCACTGATAGTCAGGAAACACATTTTGACCATTGGCTTTGTGCTAGTTTTACTATCATCAAGGGAATCAATGGTGCTACAAGAAGTGTAAAGATGCTTGTAATGGGGAGAGCTTCCATGTGGTGTCAAAGAAAAACAGAGTCAGACACTAGTTAAAGGTGGTAAAGACAGAGTTTATTCTGTATTTTCACAATAGGGGAAAAGAGACTTCAGTGTGGGACTGAGCTCAATTCCTAATACAATAAGGACAAATGAGGATTTACAGCCAAAGAGCAGAGTGAGCAGGGTCAGTAGGGGGAAAATTACGAAGGGGAGACATCAAGGGTTGTGGGATTCTTGCTAAACCAATTTAATAAGATTCTTGCTGAAGACAAGGCGATCAGATATCAAAATGAGAGATAAGAACTTGATCAGATATGAAGAGTGATCAGATATCAAGGATACAGGAATGACTTATCAGAGTTCTTGCTAAAACTGGGTTTAGCAGGGATGGACATGGAAGGCCAAGTCAAGGCCATGTCAGGAAAAAGGCTCAGAGAAGCCTAACTAAATTTTGGTCAAGGAGAGAGTCTTTGTCAGGGGCAATCAATGGCCAGCTGTGAGGGAAGACCCTCTTTTCCTCTCAATATTCTCCTTCCTCTTCCTGCTTTAGTTAACGTAATATTTGTTGGCAGACTTTTATTGGGTAGACTTATGTAAGGCCCTTTCTTTGCAAGTAGTGCTTGCAGAAGGAGGGTTGACAGGAGACTCTCCAATAGTGTGTCAATCAGAGTGTCATCTTGCCCTGATGCTCAAAAATAATCTAGGAACCTCCCTCAATTATAACTTGGAAGTGAGTAGGTGAGCTCTGATGAGGTATTTTGAGGATTAAAAGTCTCAAAATTTAAAGAGCAGGGATATTTGGTCTTTTTTATGTAGGTCCCTCTATTCTATACCAAAAGGTACGTTTCTAGGTCTGGGGCAACACAGTTGCAAGGAGCCCATGTGAGTTACTGCTCCTTATTGCTGGGTGAATCTAGAAGATGACATTATCTACTACCTATTCTGGATACTACATCACTCACAGTTCCCTGATCTGAATAGGCACTGGATCTCAATGAAATTATAACAATTTTTTTTTTTTAACTGAAGAATCTTAAATGACTTTATGTTTTGTTTTTACAGGGTAGGCTGTCCCTTTCACTAAACAGCAAGGCTTTTAAATTCTCACATTTACTGATTACAACACTTCCTCTGAGGTATTTGTAAAAACCTTTACTTGTTCCAAAGATACAGTAAACTAAATGATAATGTCTCTTTAGAAGCATTTTCTGCATGGTTGACTTAATGTTGATGGATCACTTTTACCTTAGAAATAAATGTGTATGTGAATGCACACACACATGCTGCATAGACACATATACATGTAGATCCAGCAGGAGCAAAGAGGAATAGTTTGGTGCCATTTAAATAAAAGCTTTGATTTTAGAAGAAAATTGGAAATTAGAGACAAATCTCAAAGAAGGGAAAAATTTTAGAAACGTGGGAGAAACCACTATTTTTGCTATTCTCTGATCTTTGGTATATTATTTATCTAGTGGGTTGCAGCGAACTTTAATATTTGAAAAAGGTCAGATTCACGTACCATATTTGAATAATGTAGGCAGCAGGGGTCTAGTGAATTATCATACTTAGACGAGGAAGTGTGATTTTCCAGCCTGGACTCATTTCTGCCCCTGATTTGTTGTTTGACCTGAAGTGAGTCATTCTCTTCTTTGTCTGTCAATGGCGATAATGAGATCTCTTTTTTCCTTTTCTAATACAGATGTTGTGAAGAATGCAATAATCTACTAACTGACCTTTCCCCTTTATATACTACCTCCTGAAACTATCTACATACTACCTTCTGAAAACACTGCTTTGCACCCGATCCCCCTGTTCAAAATTCCCTATATCTTCCCCATGGTATGATATCCAAAGTCCTCCCCATTTTAATCCCAAGCAATTGCTGACCATCTTCAATGTGCTAGACATTGTACTGTGCACTTTTAATAATACCCCTTAGTCTTCAGACCACTGTGAGCATAGCTATTAATGCTCACACCCTTTTAAATATAAAGAAAATCTTCAACAGCACAAGTCTGAAGACAGGCCTGTTGGATTCTTGGCTTTTGCTCTTTCCACATGCATATTCATGCTGTTACTACTTAGGTCTTACCTTTGCACACACACACACACATACACACACACACACACACACACACACACACACACACACACACGATCTTTTCTTTAGAACTTTATGTTTATGTCCCACCTGCTTTCATAAAGGATGCAACGTGGGACAATAAAATTCAGGTGTATAACAACACCATTGCATTAGAAATAAAGAAAACAAGAACTATGTAAAGGAGGAGGAAACAGGCATTTTATCTCTGGAATGTATCCCCAAACCATTTACTTACTACGGTTGTACTGCCACCAATACAAGCTTCTTGCATGGCTGCAGTAGTGGCCACCTACCTTTAGATTCCCACTCCACTGTAGCCTATACCATTCAAGTTCTATACAGAGGGTACAGTGACTATTTTAAAACATAAAGCATGGCATCTGCTTAAAATATTCTACTGGTTCCCATTATATTTAGGGTACAATGTCATGACCTCTCTACCATGATCTTCAGGGCTATATATGATCCATTTCACACTCAGATCTCAATCTTCAATTCTTTCCCTTCCTCATCCACTTCTCTTCAATCGTTGATGACCTTCTTAGAACAGTACATCCTGCCCCAGGTTGTTTTGCTTTTGTTGTTACCCAACCCTCGTGTGTTCTAACCCTAGATCTTCATGTGAATAATCCCTTCTCATCATTCAGATATTAGCTCCTAGTTTGCTAGTTCTAGGTCAGTATATGTAAACATACACCATCCTTTTTTTTTTAATGGCTGCATGGTATTTATCATACAGATGCAACTTGATTCAGTTAACCTTTCTTCTACCAATAGGCATTCAGGTTCTGCCCAGTGTTTTACAACTACAAAAAAGAAAATGCATCTGCAATATGAATGACTACATATGCATATCAACATACTCGAAGGAGATTATTTATAAAAATAATTGCGTGAATTGGAATTACTAAATCAAAAAGTATGGAATGATTATTTTGATAAATTTTGCCAAGCCAGAGAGTTTGATTTTATTTAGTTTTATTTTTTTCAGCTTTATTGAGGTAAAATTGACAAATAAAAACTGCGTGTATTTAAGGTGTACTACATGATGATTTGATATATGCATACAGTGTGAAAAAATTATCTCAATTAAGTTAATTAACAAATCCATCACCTCACATATTTACATTTTTTTTGGTTTGAATGTGGAAGATCTATTCTGTTAGCAAATTTCAAGCATACAATATAGTATTATTAACTATAGTCATCACACTGTATATCCCCAGAACTTATTCATCTTATAAGTGAAGGTTTGTACCTTTGACTAACATCTCCCCATTTTTCTCACTCAGCCCTTGGTAACTACTGTTCTACTCAGAGAGTTTAATTTTAAAGCATAATTTAGTGAATTTTTAAAGACTAAGCGAAGGTACTCATAATGTGTAGCTTTATGAAGCTCTAACTCGATCCAAGGATAGAGCTTAGAAAGCCTTCAGGATTGGTTGGTTTAAATGATTTTCCTTGATGTGCACTTTTCTTAGCAGGTCTCTAGATATGAATTATTTCCTGAACACTGCCTCCTGTATTCCTTCTTACTAACTAAAGGATGAACCAGAGCCTTAGTGGTACAGAATAAAAGCAAGAGTTGACCTCCTGCTATGCACACTGGAAAGCCTGAGCTGTATATTTGCCTGGATGGAGGGTCCCAAGCTTCTCTATGGGGATGAGCCAGGGGTCTCCATTTACTGAACACCCATCCTCTGCCTTCTGCATGTTCAGAAGGGCTAGCACTGAGGTTGCCTCCTCATGTTTCTTCTGAATACACCAAAAAAAGCTGTCTTTCCTTTTTCTTCACTCCTTCCACACTTACTGGCTACACTATTTACTTGGTCCTAAAAATATACTATACCTTATAATTTATTATTTATCCCTTTTATATGTTCTCTCACTTGGGTTATGTGGTGCTCAAGGGCAGCCTCTCTTATTTCCAAATCTCATTCAGCAACTCACTCATTCTAATACAAAAAGAATGATTATTTTACTGACTGTCCACACAGCTGATAGGATCTGTGCCTCTCTGCACTCTTCAAACCAGTATCCCTTTGGCCTATGATCATCCAGCAGGAGGCTACTTACCCTTAGCAGGAGCTGATCTCAAGTGTGGAATATTTTTCTTCGATATGAATCTCATACCAGCATGAACCTTGACCTTGGCTTCATTAGCTGTTTTCTAACCAACTGAACCCATGACTAAACATTTTTAGGGCAAAATTTCCATTATGGCTCATTGTTAAGCTGACTCTAAGGAGAAAACAAGCTATAGCCTTGGAGGAAAAAAACATCAAAAAGTTGCCAGTGAGAGAAAATTGGGGTTATATGGTACACTTCCTCAGTACACTTCCTCCGTAATGCGATGAAGTGATCCATTTATATATGATCCATATATATATATATATCTCAAAAGACTGCTGAAATTAAATTTCTAGATGCAGTCATTATTGATGTTTTCATATCCTGGCACAGTAGCATTTGACAAGCCTGCACAATTTTTTGCTTTTGCTGCTGCAAAGCTAACTGTTTCAACAGTGCATACACTGCTAGGAAGCTTTTGTTCTGATTTTTTTCTGGAAGCTTTGCATATTATGGACACTCAGTCCATTTGATTGACAGGTTGTTTCCACGAGATACCTCAAAAGGCTGTAGGTACTGCTTTTGGCCTGTTCCTAGGAAGAGAGCATTGACTGTATCCAGTGCTCTTTGAAATGAGGGATTAGTCATCTAGGTACCATGAGCCACACCATTACCAAAATTAGTTGATTTTGTGTAAATTTTAATTTATTAAGTTGGGCATTTGATATGGGTAATTATTGTCTTGTTACTCTTTGTTATGAAAAGATAGCCATTGTGTAGAAGGCTTAGCACAGTTGATGTAGCCCCTTGTTTATGAGTGGTTAGAATTATTTGAGTTTTCAGGCTGTTGCTACTCAGTATTTGACATGCAAGCTGTAGTAAAGGGGTGATTTAGACTCCACAAACCTTTTTGTCTCATTTTAAGTTTTGAAGTTTAGACCTTTTGAAACCACTTTTATCCAAAGTCAAACTTAAGAAACTAAGGTTATCTCTGTAATAAATATATTGTTAGCAAAGGCAATTTTTTTCCTAGACATTGACTGCTTCACTTAGCAGCTCTTAAACCAATAGTCCTTTTTAGGAGTAAAGACTATTACATGTAATTTTTTAAAGCCTCAGTATATTGTGGCATTTCTTGGCCCACAATAACTCCATAAATGCTTTCGGATGAACTTAATTTTTTAAATCTTTACAAATGCTTTGCTTTGGCTTAAGTATTTTACTGCTTTTCTTTACTTCTGTCTTTGAAGTCCATTATAAAATTCTTTTAATTGTTTAAATATCTCTCTTCTACCATTTATTCATTCAACTCACATTTATTGAGCACTAACCCTTATGTAATATGAAAACATGCCTGCTGATAAAGCAGTTTCATCTTTGCTTGGGATGGTACCAACGTTTGAACATCAAGTAAACATTTTTAGAAAGACCAGTATTTGCATATTGATATGTCAAATAGGATGCTGTGTAACGGTAGAAAAAACTGAGTATTCCTAATCAGGGGATGTTGGAGATAGTAGAATAAATAAAGGCTATGTGAGTAGTCGAGGGACTTTGCTAAGTCCATATGTGGTATAAAGAAATACATACAACACTGCAGACTGAAAAAACTCTGACCATGCAGAATTGGTCATTTGGTATCCCTTACTTCCCGAGGCAATAGACTATTTCATGATTATGAACAAGCTTCTTTAACGCCCATCTTTATTCAAGCAAAGACTCAGAATTTAAAAAATTGTCTCAAGCTATTTCCTTCAGGTTGGATTGTGTGAAGCTGTGGTCTTCATCCCGCATTGATAAATGTCCAACATGTGAGTGTATTTTAATCACAATCCTCATATTGATAAAAGTTGTGGCTGTGAGTTGGTGATAAAATTGAGACAATTAACATTTTTAACTTTTTATTGTGGGAAATTTCAAACACACACATAATAAATGGAATAGTATAATGAGCCCCTCTGTGCCCATCACCCAGCTTAAAATATTATCAATATTCAGTCATTCTTTTTTTTTCCTTTTTTTTGCGTTACGCGGGCCTCTCACTGTTGTGGCCTCTCCCGTTGCCGAGCACAGGCTCCGGACGCGCAGGCTCAGCGGCCACGGCTCACGGGCCCAGCCGCTCCGCGGCATGTGGGATCTTCCCGGACGGGGGCACGAAGCCGTGTCCCCTGAATCGGCAGGCGGACTCTCAACCAATGCGCCA
Organism: Physeter macrocephalus; assembly: GCF_002837175.3. Taxonomy (NCBI): domain Eukaryota; kingdom Metazoa; phylum Chordata; class Mammalia; order Artiodactyla; family Physeteridae; genus Physeter; species Physeter macrocephalus. The sequence goes on along the minus strand of NC_041214.2, from coordinate 110,892,740 downwards.
CCAGGGAAGCCCTTCAGCCATTCTTGTTCTATCTTTGCTTGCACCCACTCACCAGCCCTACGCAATTATTATTTGTAGTATTTGAAGTTCTTTTTTGTGAGATATAATTTAAAGACATTGAAATGCACAAATCTTAGCTGTACAATTTTCACAAATAAGTACACTCTTGTAACTCCACCTATTATTATTGTGGCTGCTATAAATTCTGTAGGTATTCATATGCAAGAGAGGGAAATGCTCCCTCAGTCTTCGCCCTGATGCTCGGACCTGGCAGGGGGTTCTTATACATGGGCTTAGAGGACATTAGATGAATGAGCTTTTGCTTCTAAGCTAAAAGCTTTTTAATATCTTTTACATCATAGGTTCTGAAATATCCTCCCCTTGTGCCTCTTCAAGGTACAAGGAAGAAGAGATAACTATCATGAACTGGAGGTGGGAGAAGCAGAAGAAGAATCTCCAAGTCCCATGTTAATCTTCAGGATTTTTCCTTTGTTTGGAAACTGACTGAAATTAAAGTCAAGTGATCTATCTCAGGCTTTTACCTAAGTGAGAAAATATTTGTTTTTTCTTTGATCCTTTGTTTTTGAACTACAACTCAGTAGCTTTACCCTACCCTTGGATTTTTCTAACCTCTTAATGAATCAGGAAATTGATAAAATTCTAATTTATCCTGGTATGTCTTAGCTGTGGTTGTTGAAGTGACATCAATATGGCTGAGAGGCAGGTGAGACATAGAAGAATATCTGGGGCATATTAGAGGTGATAAACAGTCGTGTGGCTTGAAAAGGTTCTACGGTGTCTGTCTTTCCTCCTTCTGGCTTTGTTTGGCTCAACCAGTTCAAAATACAATCACTACTGATGAATAAGCCCTTAATTCTGTACATTGAAGATACATGCAATATTTTTTCTTCTGCTGGTATTGGAAATTACAAACCAGCACAGAAATATTTTAAAAATGAAGTCAGGGGCTTCCCTGGTGGCGCAGTGGTTGCGTGTCCGCCTGCCGATGCTGGGGAACAGGGTTCGCGCCCCGGTCTGGGAGGATCCCACGTGCCGCGGAGCGGCTGGGCCCGTGAGCCGTGGCCGCTGAGC
>NC_041214.2:110889659-110890266 GCF_002837175.3 Physeter macrocephalus | reverse complement strand
GGCTGGGCCCGTGAGCCGTGGCCGCTGAGCCTGCGCGTCCGGAGCCCGTGCTCCGCAACGGGAGAGGCCACAACAGAGGGAGGCCCGCGTACCACAAAAAAAAAAAAAAAAAAAAAAAAGTCAGAATTCTTCACTTGTTGCCAAAAGATAGTTGCTTATTCATAGTCAGTGGCTATTTGCAAGGCTGATCATTATAATTCTGCACAAAACTGCCTGTATTCCTGTGTCACTCTTGAATAATCAAAATCCAGAGTTTCAATAAGGCTGCTCCTCATTTACAAGGTTAATTCCTCTAATAATAATGTCTACATTCTCACACACATTTCAGAGCTGAGAATTTATTGCATAGGGCACAAATTCATTGGATATGCAGTGTAAATAACCTTATTAAGAATGCAGTGAGGGCTTCCTTGGTGGCGCAGTGGTTGCGCGTCCGCCTGCCGATGCAGGGGAACCGGGTTCGCGCCCCGGTCTGGGAGGATCCCACATGCCGCGGAGCGGCTGGGCACGTGAGCGATGGCCGCTGAGCCTGCGCGTCCGGAGCCTGTGCTCCGCAACGGGAGAGGCCGCAGCAGGGGGAGGCCCGCATACCACCAAAAAAAAAAAA
>NC_041214.2:110882384-110889105 GCF_002837175.3 Physeter macrocephalus | reverse complement strand
GCCTGCGCGTCCGGAGCCTGTGCTCCGCAACGGGAGAGGCCGCAGCAGAGGGAGGCCCGCATACCACAAAAAAATAAATAAATAAATAAAAAAAAGAATGCAGTGAGAGGATATACATTACTGTTCCGTTCGGTCAGAAGGGTAAACACAACAAGAAAATGAGACATTTACCACTAAGTAGTCCAACTGATTTATTTTACTGTGCCTTTTTCATTTTGAGCCTTTTGAAGCACAGGCTGCCTGAGTACTCTGCCCTCATGCAGTCATTCAGTTAGAAATTCTAAATTCTAGAGGGTGTGGGAACTGTCCCAGAGAAGAAAGCCAGGGACTTTGTGTTAACCAAAGTTAGAATTGAGATAATGTTTCAGGTAAGGGTGCTTTTGCTTTTGTGCTGCAGGGTTTTTTTGTTAGGATTCGATATAACATGATGGAGAATTTCTCCCTGCCACTATCAATAAAACTCAGCTGATCTAGATCCAAGCAGTGACACAGCTCTAAGTAGAGACCAGAGCCAAGACAGAGCATGATATACTAACCCTTCAGCTATCTCCTATATAAGGTCTATATTTCCATTTCAACTAGAAATGCTTTGATAGAAGAAAGTTGTTTTCTACTTTTCTACCTAGAGACAGCACCCAGTATAGTAGTGTGCCAGTAGGAAGAACTCCTCCAGCCAAGTGGTCTTCTGAGACACGAGGTCACATTTTATATAACAAGGTACCATGTCAAAGCTGTAATAGTCTCAGAGCCCTTCCCTCAAGGGCCACTTAGCTTTAGCCGTATATACTTTTCTTAGTACTTCAAACAACAAAATATTTTTAGGTATTTTTAGGAAGTTATCAGTGTCTTTCAAGCTAGTAACACTTGCTATAATAATTATTTATGTGAAAATGATAATGATTATAGATTACTATTTTCTGTATAACAAACATTGTAACTGGAGTTGACTCATGAGAAAAGCATTTCGTATTATGGTGATCCCCAAATAAGTATCATACTTATTTATCCTGTAATCTGTGTAAACTGTACATTTCTCTAAATAAATAGCTTGTTGAGACCTACTCATTTGGCTTATTCTCTGGCTTGCAGGGAGAGGATGGAGTACATCTCTCTCTTTTACCCAGCTCCCCAAGGTTTTTACCTTCCCTGATCCTATTCACACTTATCCAATGATCAAGATGGTTTCTCAGTTTTCGTTGTTAGAAATCTCTTCCTCATGGAAGCAGAATGTTTACTTTAGTTACTTAAATGTTTAAGTTAAATCAGATAGCCTTGTTGCCAACTCTCCGTTCAGTTGAAAGTTCGCCTATAATTTATAGTTGGCCCTCCTTATATGTGGTTTTGTTCCCCGTATCCAAGATTCCACAGATCCATTGTGTAGTATTTACTATCGAAAATAAATCTGTGTATAAGTGGACCTAAGCTGTTCAACCCATGTTGTTCAAGGGTCAACTGTAATATGATTCACCTTATATGGATTTTGTGGTGCTGAGTTTTGTTCTAAACTTTTACTTGTCTGCCCCATCAGTGTGACAGAACATCTATTCCCAATTCTGAATATTTTTTTAAAAGTCTGAACTGTTGGTGAAATAAAATTTCTCTTTTTTTGCCTTGTTCAGCTCCTTTAAAAGAGGCCTGGGTTGTGGGTGAGAAGGTGTGGGTTCCATTCCTGCCCTGGCACTAACTAGCCCTATGGTAACATTGGGTACTTAGTCCCAGTGGGCCTCAGTTTTCTCTTTGTCAAATGAAGGGGTTGGGCTAATAATTTTTGATTCCTTCTAGCTCTAAATTTCTCTACACACATTTAAAAAAAAAATTTAATCCTCATTAATTACACAATACTCATTAATGATGATCAACTGTCCCATTACTTAAAAAATACTAGAACTGAGTCCTAGAAATGTAAGCCTGTGAAGGGATCTGACAAAAATGCCTGGGTTTCTTAACATCATGGCTTGCTTTTATAATAAACATGATCGGGATGCAGCCATGGATTTGTACACCATGAATCTCCCTGCAAGAAAGAACTTGTAGTTAGACAACCACCTCCAGCAGCAGGACCTCAGGAATGCTCTCAGTATTTGATATGAGGCCAGTCTTCCCGGATGATCTTCTGTACACTACATGAGAGTACTCTCCAAAGGGCTGTCTTTGCTCTGGAGCTCCCCATCAGGTTACCAAAGACTTTTTCAGGTTTGTAGCCCTCTGAGGCTTTCTGTGCCCATTTCTGCTCTCTCCCTCCTTCCCTTTCCTTAGTGTCAGATCTTTGTTGTTCCTGAAAGCTTTTCCTGCTCACTTCTGCTTCTTCCTCTTTTGTTTTTCACAGGCACTGCTCGCCCCTTACCCCTCAACCCCAGTGGACCTCTTGTTCTCCTCACTTCATCTCAGCACATCCTCCCAGAGGACCTGAACTGACACATCAGGGATCCATGCCACATTAGAGGTAAAATCAGATATACTGAAAGATACATTTTTAGGTTTATCTGAAAAAGGCCTTTTTGGATTTGTTTGTTATTTTGTTTTCTATTGATTTACAGTATTGTGTTAGTTTCAGGTGTACAGCAAAGTGATTTGTATATATATATATATATATATATTCTTTTGCATTATAGGTCATTATAAGATATTGAATATAGTTCCCTGTGCTATACAGTAGGTCCTTGTTGTTTATCTGTTATATATATAGTAGTGTATACCTGTTAATCCCGTACTCCTAATTTACACACATCCCCCACATTTTCCCTTTGGTAACTAAAAGTTTGTTTTCCATGTCTGTGAATCTGTTTCTGTTTTATCAATAAATTCATTTGTGTTATTTTTTAGATTCCACATATAAGTGATATCATATAATACTTGTCTTTCTCTGTCTGACTTACTTCACTTAGTACATATTCTCTGGTTCCATCCATGTTACTGCAAATGGCATTATTTCATTCTTTTTTATGGTTGCATGATATTCCATTGTATATATGTACCACATCTTTTTATCAGTCATCTGTTGATGGACATTTAGGTTGCTTCCATGTCTTGGCTATTGTAAATAGTGCTGTAATGAACATTGGGGTGCATGTATCTTTTTGAATTAGAGTTTTCATCTTTTCTGGATATATGCCCAGAAGTGGTATTGCTGGATCATATGGTAGCTCTATTTTTAGTGAAAAGGGCCGTTGGTTACATTTCTTCTATCCTTTCTATTTTATTTCATGGAATTAAATACTTTTGAAACTGGTTAGGACTTAGAGAATGTAATTTCAACCTTTTGATTTTTGACAGATAAAGAATGAGAGAGATATGAAGTGAGTTGTCCATGAAGTGAGTTGTCCAAGGTCATAACTGGACTAATTAATAACATGACATTTTAGACTGTTTCATTGAAGAGGTATCAAGACAGACGAAATCTCTAACCCCTCAGACCAGGCCTCTTACACTTATAGTTTATTGTAACTCATGCAGCTGTTCGAATGCACATCCCAGCTTGACCAATAACTGACAGTGTGGTCCTCCTTGGTGGTGTCTTTTATAGTCAGAAATAAGGGCCTTACATGGGGGAGAAGAAAATTTGAGTCATGAGGCTATTTTTTCTAAGCTGCTTTTCAGCCTGGATGTGACTTAAGAAGTCATAGAGGTCTCTCAAACCCCACATTCCTGCACTGTTAGTGACCAGAAAGGAACATTAACATTTGAATGGGGTTTCAGAGGAGTTGTGGAAATTTGCGACATAGTAATTAGGAACGTAAATTTCTGTAGCAAGAGCAATATGAACACATGAGGGTAAGTGGGTACAGAGCAATTGCAAACAGAAAAGCTCAGGGTTCTCTGCCAAGACCACATCAGCACAGAGTCCTGAAAGCAACCAGACTGGCCTGTAGATGGTAGAAATAGATGAGGCAGATTAAGTCAGATCCAGGGCCTGGACAGGGAGATGGTATAACTACATCTGCCTTAGGAAGAGCCAGGTGTATGGGCCTGTGACTAGGGCAGTTACACAAGGCCCAATACTTAGGATTTAACACAATGTGGTCATCATAAAATTCTTAATAATTTTGCTTTAAATTTGTATTTTGTAGTCAAAATCATCCCATTGGGATGATGGAGCATGTACTAGGATCTTGGAGCCTCTACTCACACGTGGTTTTGCCTCCTGTCAGCTCCCTATGTCCCCACCTCTCCTGGTTGGGTGTCCAGTAAACCACTCCCTTACTTCCACCCGGTGACTTCTGCTGCCCTCTGTTTCCTGTGGGGACTTAGGGATGGACGTGGAGAGGACACTTGTGAGGGTCTATACTTGCCCTGCTGGTATCCTCACTCCCAAGGGAGCAGAATGTGGAAAGCAAATGGAAATCACCATGACAGGGTGAGAGACTGCGGAACAGAAAAAGCTTTTTTTCCTTTCTTTTGAACAAGGAGTCCACATTTTTGCTTTGCACTGAGCCTGCAAATTATATATTGAACCCTTGCCTCAGGCTTTCAAAAACATCTTTCTTTGTAAGGGTTACAAATTAATAACAGCATCACCCTTGCCATATTGCTTTCTATACTGTATAGTATATAAAGTATATAGTATAATTATAAAGTATAACTATATATATAATATAGTGATATTTATGGTATCACTATTTTTCCCAGTCTTATTTCTCAGTTTTGTAGATTCAGGAACTTGATTTTATTTTTCTCTGTTGGTAGAAAGCTCTGGAAGACTGATCCATGTCTACCAAACTATAAGAGCCCTATAAATTAATCTATTTTGAATTGCTAAGTGGTTGGAAATAGTGATATTGGGGTATCCGTGAATTTTCTTGTCAGAAGAGATATTTATTTGGGAAATCTGATGGTATAAAAAAATCAGACAAAAATTATTTAGATGGAAGAGGAGCTTCAAGATGGTGGAAGAGTAAGACATGGAGATCACCTTCCTCCCCACAAATACATCAGAAATACAGCTACATGTGGAACAACTCCTACAGAACACCTACTGAATGCTGGCAGAAGACCTCAGACCTCCCCAAAGACTCATGGTGCTCCAGCCAGGCGTCAGGGCTGTGGCTCTGAGATGGGAGAGCCAATTTCAGGACATTGGTCCAACAGAGACCTCCCAGCTCCATGTAATATCAAACGGCAAAAATCTCCCAGAGATCGCCATCTCAGTGCCAAGACCCAGCTTCACTCAATGACCAGCAAGCTACAGTGCTGGACACCCTATGCCAAACAACTAGCAAGACAGGAACACAACATCACTCATTAGCAAACAGACTGCCTAAAATCGTAATAAGGTCACAGACACCCCAAAACACACCACCAGATGTGGACCTGCCCACCAGAAAGACAAGATCCAGCCTCATCCACCAAAACACAGGCACTAGTCCCCTCGACCAGGAAGCCTACACAACCCACTGAACCAACCTTAGCCACTGGGGGCAGACCATGTGGAACAACTCCTACAGAACACCTACTGAATGCTGGCAGAAGACCTCAGACCTCCCCAAAGACTCATGGTGCTCCAGCCAGGCGTCAGGGCTGTGGCTCTGAGATGGGAGAGCCAATTTCAGGACATTGGTCCAACAGAGACCTCCCAGCTCCATGTAATATCAAACGGCAAAAATCTCCCAGAGATCGCCATCTCAGTGCCAAGACCCAGCTTCACTCAATGACCAGCAAGCTACAGTGCTGGACACCCTATGCCAAACAACTAGCAAGACAGGAACACAACATCACTCATTAGCAAACAGACTGCCTAAAATCGTAATAAGGTCACAGACACCCCAAAACACACCACCAGATGTGGACCTGCCCACCAGAAAGACAAGATCCAGCCTCATCCACCAAAACACAGGCACTAGTCCCCTCGACCAGGAAGCCTACACAACCCACTGAACCAACCTTAGCCACTGGGGGCAGACAGCAAAAACAACGGAAGTACGAACCTGCAGCCTGTGAAAAGGAGTCCCCAAACACAGTAAGTTAAGCAAAATGAGAAGACAAAGAAACACACAGCAGATGAAGGAGGAAAGTAAAAACCCACCAGACCTAACAAATGAAGAGGAAGTAGGCAGTCTATGTGAAAAAGAATTCAGAAAAATGATAGTAAAGATGATCCAAAATCTTGGAAATAGAATGGAGAAAATACAAGAAACGTTTAACAAGGACCTAGAAGAACGAAAGAGCAAACAAACAATGATGAACAACACAATAAATGAAATTAAAAATTCTCTAGAAGGGATCAATAACAAAATAACTGAGGCAGAAGAACGGATAAGTGACCTGGAAGACAAAATAGTGGAAATAACTACTGCAGAGCAGAATAAAGAAAAAAGAATGAAAAGAATTGAGGAAAGTCTCAGAGACCTCCAAGACACATATTAATCAAACTATCAAAAATTAAATACAAAGAAAAAATATTAAAAGCAGCAAGGGAAACACAAAAAATAACATATAAGGGAATCCCCATAAGGTTAACAGCTGATCTTTCAGCAGAAACTCTGCAAGTGACAGGACATATTTAAAGTAAGGAATGGGAAAAACCTACAAGCAAGATTACTCTATCCAGCAAGGATCTCATTAATATTTTATGGAGAAATTAAAACCTTTACAGACAAGCAAAAGCTAAGAGAATTCAGCACCACCAAACCACCTTTACAACAAATGCTAAAGGAACTTCTCTAGGCAAGAAACACAAGAGAAGGAAAAGACCTACAATAACAAACCCAAAACAATTAAGAAAATG
>NC_041214.2:110880903-110881672 GCF_002837175.3 Physeter macrocephalus | reverse complement strand
ACCAATGGACAGATCATCCAGAATGAAAATAAATAAGGAAACAGAAGCTTTAAATGACACAATAGACTAGATAGATTTAATTGATATTTATAGGACATTCCATCCAAAAACAGCAGATTACACTTTCTTCTCAAGTGCGCACAGACATTCTCCAGGATAGATCAAATCTTGGGTCACAATTCAAGCCTCAGTAAATTTAAGAAAATTGAAATCATATCAAGCATCTTTTTGGACCACAAAGCTACGAGATTAGAAATGAATTACAGGGAAAAAACTGTAAAAAACATAAACACATGGAGGCTAAACTATACGTTACTAAATAACCAAGAGATCACTAAAGAAATCAAAGAGAAAATCAAAAAATACCTGGAGACAAATGACAATGAAAACACGACGATCCAAAACCTATGGGATGCAGCAAAAGCAGTTCTAAGGGCTTCCCTGGTGGCGCAGTGGTTAAGAATCCGCCTGCCGATGCAGGGGACACGGGTTTGTGCCCCGGTCCGGGAAGTTCTTTGAGAAGAATGGATAAACCATTAGCCAGACTCATCAAGAAAAACAGGGAGAGGACTCATATCAATAAAATTAGAAATGAAAACGGAGAAGTTACAACAGACACCACAGAAATACAAAGCATCCTAAGAGACTACTACAAGCAACTCTATGCCAATAAAATGGACAACCTGGAAGAAATGGACAAATTCTTAGAAAGGTATAACCTTCCAAGACTGAACCAGGAAGAAACAGAAAATATGAACAGACCAATCAC
>NC_041214.2:110879917-110880433 GCF_002837175.3 Physeter macrocephalus | reverse complement strand
GATAAAAACTCTCCAGAAAGTGAGCATAGAGGGAACCTACCTCAACATAATAAAGGCCATATACAACAAACCCACAGCAAATATCATTCTCAGTGGTGAAAAACTGAAAGCATTTCCTCTAAGATCAGGAACAAGACAAGAATGTCCACTCTCACCACTATTATTCAACATAGTTTTGGAAGTCCTAGCCACGGCAATCAGAGAAGAAAAAGAAATAAAAAGAACACAAATTGGAAAAGAAGAAGTAAAACTGTCACTGTTTGCAGATGACATGATACTATACATAGAGAATCCTAAAAATGCCACCAGAAAACTACTAGAGCTAATCAATGAATTTGGTAAAGTTGCAAGATACAAAATTAATAAACAGAAACCTCTTGCATTCCTATACACTAATGATGAAAAATCTGAAAGAGCGATTATGGAAACACTCCCATTTACCACTGCAACAAAAAGAATAAAATAGCTAGGAATAAACCTACCTAGGGAGACAAAAGACCTGTACACAGAAAACTA
>NC_041214.2:110877199-110878577 GCF_002837175.3 Physeter macrocephalus | reverse complement strand
GAATGGATAAAGAAGACGTGGTACATATATACAATGGAATATTACTCAGCCATGAAAAGGAACGAATTTGAGTCATTTTTTGAGATGTGGATTGATCTATAGACTGTCATACAGAGTGAAGTATGTCAGAAAGAGAAAAACAAATATCGTATATAAATGCACATATGTGGAACCTAAAAAAATGGTAAAGATGAGCCGGTGTGCAGGGCAGAAGTTGAGACACAGATGTAGAGAACAGACATATGGACACCAAGGGGGGAAAACCGCGGTGGGGTGGGGATGGTGGTGTGCTGAATTGGGTGATTGGGATTGACATGTATACACTGATGTGTGTAAAATTGATGACTAATAAGAACCTTCAGTATAAAAAAACAAACAAACAAAACAGCTAATACTATACTTTCATTGGGTTATTTGTATGGAAGTATGTTAATATAAATGTTTCAGACATTACATGAAATTTCTAAAAATCTTATATGTTCTGGTATGATGTTATAAGTCATAATTCTAGTTATTACTTTAAAATATATATGTCAGAAATAACTAAATTTCCTTGTCAATTGCATTATTATGAACTTTTGTCAAATCTTTAACCATGGTCATTTTTAAATCTTTTGTCATTTACAGACAGTTCTGGGTGTACTCTGATGCTTTTGCAAATATGTTCCTATAAAAGGGTTTCATCTCAAGAATTTCATGGAAAAGACTGACAAATGCAGGTTACTGGTAACTGACTGTGCTGCTGAACTGAATGAATAAGCATTTTCAGAACTCTAATGGAAAACTGATGAACTCATAAAAGTGCTAACAAAAGATCAAGATAAAAAAATTAATTACATGGGACTGAGTGAACTGATGAGGATGATTATAATTTAATTTGGCAGAAATGGACAAATTCTTAGAAATGCACAACCTTCCAACACTGAACCAGGAAGCAATAGAAAATATGAACAGACCAATCACAAATAATGAAATTGAAACTGTGATTGAAAATCTTAGAATTCTTCAATATACGCAAATCAATCAATGTGATACACCATATTAACAAATTAAAGAATAAAAACCATATGATCATCTCAATAGATGCAGAGAGAGCTTTCAACAAAATTCAACACCCATTTATGATAAAAGGCCTCCAGAAAGTTGGCATAGAAGGAACTTACCTCAACATAATAAAGGCCATATATGACACACCCAGAGCTAACATCATCCTCAATGGTGAAAAACTGAAACCATTTCCAGTAAGATCAGGAACAAGACAAGTTTGCCCACTCTCACCACTCTTATTCAACATAGTTTTGGAAGTTTTAGCCACAGCAATCAGAGAAGAAAAAGAAATAAAAGGAGTCCAAATCGGAAAAGAAGTAAAACTGTCACT
>NC_041214.2:110876654-110876965 GCF_002837175.3 Physeter macrocephalus | reverse complement strand
GAAAATTATTAGACACTGATGCAAGAGATTAAAGATGATACAAGCAGATGGAGAGATATACCATGTTCTTGGATTGGAAGAATCAACGTTGTGAAAATGACTATACTACCCAAAGCAAACTACGGATTCAATGCTATCCCTATCAAACTACCACTGGCATTTTTCACAGAACTAGAGCAAAAAATTTCAAATTTGTATAGAAACACAAAAGACCCCGAATAGGCAAAGCAATCTTAAGAAAGAAAAACGGAGCTGGAGGAATCAGGCTCCCAGACTTCAGACTATACTACAAAGCTACAGTGATCAAGACA
>NC_041214.2:110847541-110874797 GCF_002837175.3 Physeter macrocephalus | reverse complement strand
TTTACAAGCAGCTCATGCAGCTCAACATTAAAAAAACAAACAACCCAATCCAAAAATGGGCAGAAAACCTAAACAGACATTTCTCCAAAGAAGAGAACCAGATTGCCAACAAACACGTGAAAGAATGCTCAACATCATTAGTTATTAGAAAAATGCAAATCAAAACTACAATGCAATATCATCTCACACCAGTCAGAATGGCCATCATCAAAAAATCTAGAAACAATAAATTCTGGAGAAGGTGTGGAGAAAAGGGAACCCTCATACACTGTTGGTGGGAATGTAAATTGATACAGCCACTATGGAGAACAGCATGGAGGTTCCTTAAGAAACTAAAAATAGAGCTAACATATGACCCAGCAATCCCACTAATGGGCATATATCCTGAGAAAACCATAATTCAAAAAGAGTCAAGTACCATAATATTCATGCAGCTCTATTTACAGTAGCCAGAACATGGAAGCAACCTAAGTGTCCATCGACAGATGAATAGATAAAGAAGATGTGGCACATATATACAAAGGAATATTACTCAGCCACAAGAAGAAACGAAATTGAGTTATTTGTAGTGAGGTGGGTGGACTAAGGTCTGTCATACAGAGTGAAGTAAGTCAGAAAGAGAAAAATAAATACCGTATGCTAACACATATATATGGAATCTAAAAAAAAAAAAAAAGAGGTCCTGAAGAACCTAGGGGCAAGATGGGAATAAAGATGCAAACCTACTAGAGAATGGACTTAAGGACACGGAGAAGGGGAAGGGTGAGAGAGTGGTAGTGTATATATGGGCATATATTCACTACGAAATGTAAAATAGATAGCTAGTGGGAAGCGGTCGCTTAGCACAGGGAGATCAGCTTCGTGCTTTGTGACCAGCTAGAAGGGTGGGATAGGGAGGGTGGGAGGGAAGGAGATGCAAGAGGGAAGAGATATGGGGATATATGTATATGTGTAACTGATTCATTTTGTTATAAAGCAGAAACTAACCCACCATTATAAAGCAATTATAATCCAATTAAATGGTAAAAAAAATTATTTAGATGATCTTTGGAAACAGTGTTAATAGATTGGCACGCACCCTGCTTTACTATAGCAATATGCCTAGTGAGAATGTTAGAGGCTCATGCCTGCCAATCAGAATGCCCTGTTCTATGGAATATGCTAGAGGCACAACTACACAGTATTTAATTTTTAACCCTTGTTTACCCAGATTTTACCCTTCTGAAGGCATTGGGTGTTGCAAATTTACAGTTTATCTTCTATCAGTTTATCATTACAGTTTATCTTCTATTAATTTATCCTCCCAATAGGATTTGAGTCTGTACACCCTTATTCACAGTAGCAACACATTTGTATATAATCATTTAGATTGGATACCTCTCTAAAGAGTTGATCAAATGTGGTGTTTATGGTAAGCTTAGATTTCAGAAGTTTACATTATACTTACTTTCTCCTCAAATTCTAGGTAATTTCAACTGACTTGTTAAAATTTTAAAAATACCTACTACATTCAGCAGTTCTTAAAGAAGAAATTTTTTTTTTGCTATCACCCATAGTTTAAAATGTTTAAAATTTAAAGAGAATGCCTAATTAATTCTAGCCATTCTTGATCCACCACCATAATTCAGAGCCCATTTTTTTCTTTGAGTGAAATCTTCAAGAATTACATTTGTCAAATATTTATGCTGTCAATATGTTTATTTTGTTTCTGCAATGAGATGATCAGCTTGAACAAATTGTACAAGTGTTATCAGAAGTAAGAGCTCAGTATCAATTCCATCAAAATGAAAATAATTGTTTTCTGAAGATCTCTTTCAATATTCAAGTGGATGATGCTTAGTAAGTCTACTCTGCAGGTTCTGCCAAATGTATTTTGGGAGTAACTCATCTGGAAATGCCATTAAGGTGGAGTCCTCCTCAAATTTAAATTGTTGTCAGCACTCATGTGATAGAGATTGAGAGTTACTAAATTACACTCTTTTAAATTTTCCAGTTAACTTATGATGCAGAACTCTGAGGAATTAATTGTGTTTTTGTTCAGAGCCTTGGGAAAGGCTAAAGCTGCTTCTTGAGAGAAGGCTGGGTTTTCATCTCAACTGCTGTGCAGCTGGGCAAGAATACAGATAACTTATTCAATATTTATGTGAAATATAAATTATTCAATACTTATATAAACATAAATCTCATTAACTACACAGCCAGTAGCTAAGTTATAAAGAAATCAGTTCGTTAAAAAAAAATACCCAAAATGTCTTCACTTCAGACATTTAGAAAAACCTCAATTTTCAAAGATATGTTACATATACTATGCTTTAGCAGGTCATCTGAGATAAGCAATTATTTTTCTAAAATTTTTAATCTCCCCTCTGCTTTAACCCAAATCAGTAGAAAGCTACACAATCCAGTACTCCAAAAAGTTGTCATTTGAGTGATTTTTTTTTCATTTCGTTGACTGATTCATTTATTCATTCCACTAACACTTGTTGATCTCCTACTAGGAGCTCTTTCAGGCATGAGTTGTAAACCTAACAAAGACTCTGAACTAGTGCACCATCTTGAGTGATGTGGATACCCAGTACTGGATGACAGGAACTATAAAAGAATAAAGGAGAGATTAGGTTTTTTATACTATATTTATTAATATTACCCTGAATGCCAACATGAGGTTTCTGGAGCAGAGAAGATTTATCGCTACTTACTTATAGTAAATAATAATGTGTTGTTTCCCTTGTGCTACAACGTCCTCCCTCCAGGGCAAAGCAGTAAGAGCCAGATGTTTCTCTACACATGCTGGGTCTGAATTGTAGGTGAGTAAGCCCTCCTCTTCCCCCAAAAGAAAATGAATCTGGACATTGATATAGGAGAGAGGGGCAGCTGTTTTCCTTCCTCTTTTGAGAGAGTTTCCTTGGAAAAGTAATGGAGAGGATACTGAATCCTCACTTTTTGAAATGTCTCCATGGTCCTGGGTCTCAACTCCCCTTGAAATGTAAACACATACCTCTGGGAAGTAAGTCTCTCTGGAGTTCTTATTATTTATTCCATCATAAATTACCTTCTAAGGGTTGCATTTTAGCTCAGGTTTGAAGTTTCAGTAAAATTTTCTCAGAAAGCCCTACTGTGCAGAAACAAAAATATTTTCTCAACAGCCCCACAAGACTATGGGATAGAGCGTTTGATGAGTTCCTTTAGATTGAGTTGTCAGCTGTGACCTCTCTAAGGAAGTGATCTGAGCTGAGATCTAAAAGAAGGAGTCGGCTGTGTGAACATCTGTGGAAATGAAACATCTGGCATAAAGATCTTAAGGTGAGAATGAGCTTGGAATGTTTCAGTAACCAAAAGAAAGCCACTGTGGTTGGAATATAATGAAGAGAATGAACAGATGTATATTCAGAGCAGTAGAGGGTAGCCAGATCATACTAGGCTTCATAGAATGTGTAGAGGATTTGGATTTAATTATAAATATAATAGGAAGCTATGGGAGGGTTTTTGAGCAAGGGGGATGCAGGGAAAACCATGAGGAAGATACTACAATAGTCTAAGTGAAAACAAGAAAAGTTTTGGATTATTTGTTAGTAGTATATATAGAGAGGTGGGCATTGTACTTATTCAGTCATTTCTTTATTATTTCCCCATTTATCAAATGTATTGGGTGCCTACTATGTGCTATGTAGACATGTGCAAAGTTCAAGGGACATCACTTATTGAAAGATTGACATGATTTCTGTCTTCCTGAAATTTATGATGCAGTGAGAGGCAGAAAATACTGTGTTTGGGATTGTAGGAGATGCCATGGAAACAAGGAGGAGCACCTAAACGAGAGTGGGGCAAGGACACATAAAGGAAGTCTGAGTGTTAAGGTTGTATTCAGCTGTGTCACAGAAAGTCAGTTGACGTGCTTATTTTATTCTTTTATTTTGTTTTATTTATCTTATTTTTCATGTAACACTGAGTCTGGAGGCAGACAGTAATCCAGGGTGTTGTTTTGGTGACATGACAGCATAACAACCTTAGTGTTGTTGTTATGCTGTCATACTTAGTGCGAGGCCGTTCTCCTCATATTTACAAAAAATGCTGTTGCCCTTCTAGATATCACTTTTCAATCTAGGAAGAAAGACAGGGAGAAGATAAAGGGCAAAAGATACATTGACTAGGTTTGCTCAGTCTGTTAGGAAGGCAGCGCTCTGAAAAGCCCAACCCTTAACTGTCATGTATACCTCTTTGTCCAGAAGTAGTCACATGCCCATCTACAGATTCACAGGAGTGTGGAAAGCTAAGTATTTTTAAATAGAAACATTACCCACTAAATTAATTTGTATTCATTTAGAAAGGAAGAGGAAATGAATTGATATTCGAGGGCAATTTAAAATGTCAGGCACAGGGATGATTTCTATGACTTGAAAGAAAGAAAAATTCTAAGAAGACCATTGAGACACTTACAGAAAAGAAAAAATTCCTGTCACTTAACCTTTTCTTTTCAATGCTAATTTTTTTAAAGAGCCATGATAAGAAGCAGTATAAAAAAGAATGTCTGTGCTCTTCATTTTCTGTGAAGTTGCTGTTGAAGATAGGGTTCATATTTTAGTTAATGCTCCTTTATAGACTCTTGAACTAAATCCCTCTTTTGCTGTTTGACTCTTGTCCTTTACCTTTTTTTATAATATCATGATTATAAAGCGGATATTATTTATATCCACATCTCTTACTTATAATATCCCTTAAATCAATTTAGAAATAGGTAGAAACCACTTACTTCAGCCATGACTGAAAAAAAAAAAAACAAATATAGTAATATAGTGAGCTTGGGAAAAATGCATTTGATCCTTAAGAGATTTTCTTAACTAAGTATCTAGTACAATGGACTTTTGGGTCAGTCTCCAGTAAACAGAATACATGGCTTTTGACAAAAACAGACCCACATATATCACTGGCCAGAATATTACCCTTGTAATATAGAAATTATACAAAGTAAAATTAATTTAAAAACATTGTAAATTATCAAAGGTATTAATTTGATCCCTTAATTTCAGACTATATGGAGTATTTGTTTCCTGACCCTTCTGAATCTTTATAACTTACATTTCTTAAAACTGAAGGAAGGCATACCTCCTTGACAAGCAGGAAAATTACTTAGGATGAGTATCAGTAAATAACCCTTGCCCATGGAATTTCCATGTATTGCTGAAGTAGTGATTATAAACTGACTCTACCAAAGTTGTTTATTCCAGCAATGCCACTTCTTGATTTCAAGGTGAGAGCTCAACTGTGGGTCCAGATAGACAAATAAACAAAATTAATTTTCACAAATTACCTTGCATGATCATGTGATTCAAATGTGGATATTTGGTGGTCTCATGCCTCAGAGAACACAGGAGATGTTGGACAATGCTTACGACAAAAATCACTACCAAGATGGCACTAGGCAAGGTTTATACAAGCCTAACACCATTGATTGGACATTGCACAAATTATTCTTGGGAACTCATTATATCTGTATAAAACTCATTTTCCAGATTACTGATTATATTCTTAAAGGCAATCATTTTAGTGTTTAATTTCATGTTTGATAATTTGGAGAGTTCCCCATTTACTGTGCATTTTGTTTCCTTTTTCATCTTGATTGTACATTGATTTGATTGAACATTAGTATGTGGAACCATTCCTGCAATCTGGCTTTTGACATTTATAGACTGGACATTTATCATTGCCTTACCACTGTGAAGACATTTTAATTTTTATATTCAGATAATGAATAGATATTTGCTTAGAGAGGAGTTGAGAATCAGTATTGGGCAAATACAGGCATTTCTTTACTTTTGTCTTTATGTTACCATACAGATTATTATTAAAATTGCAATAATTTTCATCTCACTTCTTCAGTTAAACCTGAAACTCAGAATATTACAGAAGAATTATTTTTAAAAAATAAAGAGATGATTAAAAATGTATATGTGCCTTTAATGCAATAGATTGCTAAGTACTCCAATATTTCATCTACACACACACACAAAATATTACCTCACTCACTCAGTTTCTAAAGCCTGTTAGGCTCCTGATGGTACAAATGGAGTGAACTTTCAGCAACCTAACACTGGGCTTCAGAAATGGTGAAGTCAGGAAGCCACTTAGAGTTTAATCCCCTCTCTATTAAGAATTCTTTCAGAGAAACATAAGAGTTACGGTTTGGCACTTATACGTGCATAGGAAACCTGCTGAGTGGAAACTGGCCCAGGTACCTAAGTCCTGAATGGATTCCTTGTTCATGAAAGGCTTTGCTACACATGCTTGTGTTCCGAAAGAGGGTGGGGGGGTGTGTGTGGGAAGAGTGGTCAGATGGGAATACCGATAGATTGCTGTGACATTTCAAAATGTAATAACGTTCACCTTCCAAAATATTTATTTGGCAAAAAGAAAATTATTTGACCTAATCATTGTTTATATAAAGTTAACACATGTTTTAGGAAACAATTTTTAAAGGACACCAGATCCTAAGAAAGAACTGTGTTTTAAGGACACTCTTTCAGTGTCCTTAATACATCCATCTATTTTCTTGTGGGAAAGGAATACACTGGGTTCAGATAACACAAGGTGGTTGCAAAAGTTTGTTTTATATAGACTATTTAACTATAGGATGAAAAAATGGGAGCTGGAGGCAAATTGGATTCTACTTCTCCAAAGCTGAGAGAATAGAAAAGAAAGCCTTTGCCCAGCAGAATTAGCAGATGGTCTAAATCTCCTTGGGGTACATGGGCTCAATTTAATACTGATTTAAGATTTATCATTCAAAGGGTTTAGCCTCTCCTGAGAATTTAATAAGCTAGGTAAGAATAAACTGTGTCATTCAATTTGAGCATTATAATTTGTCTAGTATGATTCAAAAGAGTTATTAAGGTAGCTTTTTATGCTTGGGAAAAACAAAGCAACACGGTGTCCAGCAGTCACACTAACTATGGCTGGTGTAGACCACTTCCGTAGAAAGTCAGATCTTAGATTCATCTGACTTCAAAAACTAGCCTTGATGAAGCAAGCATGATTCTATCCTCTGTATTTGAGATAAATCTGAGCAGACAGTGAATACATGGGAGCCCAGAGGCAAACCTCCAAAAGAATCATTCAGCCAAGAATAATGAGTTGACTATAATACGATAAAGTTTATTGTGAATAAATACAAATTCCTTCATTTCGAGTGCCGACAAATAAAAACTTTTGAGAAAAAAGTCTGTAAATTTATTAGATAGGGGAGCTGGAATTCAGCAGCAACATGTATAAAATTAGTCTACTGTATTAGGGCTCTCCAAAGAAACAGAACCAATGGTATAATATATTCTCTCTCTCTCTCTCTCTCCCTCTCTCTCTCTAAATATATATGTTTTACATATATATTTACTGTTGGCTGTATGGAGAGGGGTTAGAAGGTAAAACATTTAAAAGGTTTCTTTAAAATGATGTTGGAGAAAAATTGAGTAATATTTTTCCATTTATGAAGCTCAGGGAGTGAATACTTTTCCATATACATTGTATTTTCATCCATAATTGATACGTTTCTATAGGTCAAAACCATAGATCAGCAAAACTAGAAAATGTTAATTTTGTTCTTTATTTCTTATCCTCTGTTTTGTGAGGATAAAGCCACAAAATACCTTCCTGAATGTGTCAAAAAAGTAACTATGATGTTATGACTTTGAAATGATTATAATAAAACTAACATCAAGACAGTACCTTTGGGCGTACCATTTTTCCCCTTCATGATGTGGTACTTTTTATATGATAAAAATATATACGTGAAACTGTGATGTTGGGCCTCATGGACATTCAGCATTACGTATAAATGGACATAGAAAAGTCACTCTGTGACTCAGGAAAATGCCACTACTGGCTAATTGAGCAGTACTGTCTAAAAGAACAAGATTTTAACAGGAAACTGTCTCATTTTTTTCTAGTAAGAAAATGCCATTGACTATTACAACTTCTAGGCAACGTGGCAAACTAGTAGCTCAAAGATTTAATCCAGTCCAAACATGTGCAAATGATTTAAAAACATGAGACAGCACATAAAATGTGGGTAGTTTCAAATAAAAACCATGATCTACTCTTTCCTTGAAAAATTGGAATGTCTGGCAATGTTGAGTAATGTATTCCTGCATGCCAAAAGTCTCCTGAAAGAGTGTAGCCATTGCTTCGTGCCCTGGAATTGGATACGGTTCCAGCTTCTCACCCAATGTGCCCATGTGCCCCTTCACCAGGTAGTTTGCATCACTCATTTACATTACCTTCCAGCCCTTGTAGTCCTTGAAGTTTGTTTACTGTCTTAGAAAAGAGGTGATGCTCAATTTAACTAAAGATTTTAGAACAAACTCCCACCATCCTCGAATGTGTGTTGAAACTATTGCAGTAGCCTGTGTTTCTAGCTTAGAAATTTCTTAGAATCCTTGATTTTAAAAAGAGTGGGCCCATCTTATTATGACAATAGTGATATGATTAGAACAATTTTTCCTACCATTATCTAGTTTGTGGCTTTCGACATAGATTTGCTGGAAATACAAACCACAGTTTCTGTGCTTTTATTGGCAAATCGGGCTGTATTGGTGAACTGATACAGTAATTGCAGTTTTATAGCCATCAGGACGCCAATTTACAATTATTTTAAATTTAATGCTTTTGATTAGGCATTTCCAGAAATGAGTGTGCCTAAGTAATCTAAGAAACAAGGAGATGCCTTATAAATCTAGGATGATTTAAAAGCTTTCTTAAAGTTATTCAATGCCAAATACCTAATAAAGCTAGTTCCTGGAATTGATCATCTGTAAATAAATACCAAGAAATTATAGTACTATAAATACTATAATAACCATGAATTCTTCATTGAAAGCATCTAGAATATGTTAGTACATTGTATATAAGGAGAATCTCTAAAAATACCTGAAAAAACAAACAGAGGTTTAAGTATCATGAGACATATGAGCAACAATATACCAGTATTTCCACTGATGGTCTTAAAGTAATAAATTCAACATTCTTCTAATAACATTTTCCCCTTTTGTGGTACAATAATACCTTCAATACAATAAAATTTTAGCGTAGCCTGTAGCTGCTTGCTAACTTCTCAACCAACAATTTACGCTGATCAAGAAGTAAGGCTAATTTATTTGGTTTTTAGACTCTTGAGATTAGAAATATTTGGTTAAATTACTTGTTGAGTTGGGAAATCGATTGCACTTATGCCTAAAGCTTGTTTGGGTCCTCTTTCAAGTATGGCTGAATCTGTATTTATAATTTGTCTACAATGCTACATGGCCTGAAATCCCATTAGGACATAGAGCCAATTTCTTTGTGTATAAGAATACATGGGCTACAACTGGTTTTGTTAGTGCCTGAAAAAACTATAACACTCCTACAATGTAGCTCTGCAGTAAGAAACCTGTTAGGGTACACCTATGAGATGCCTACATGCCAATTGAAAATGAAAAGTAAAGTAAATTTGTGGGGGAGAATCTCTGATGTCAAAAACTATTTTCTGGGGACTTTCCTGGTGGGCCAGCAATAAAGAATCCACCTTATAATGCAGGGGAAGCGGCTTTGATCCCTGGTCAGGGAGCTAAAATCCCACGTGCCATGGGACAACTAAGCCCACGCGCCACAACTGCTGAGCTCATGCGCCTCAACTAGAGAGCTCCTGTGCTGCAAACTACAGAGCCCACATGCTCTGGAGCCCGCGTGCCACAGCTAGAGAGAAGCCCACACGCTGCAATGAGGAGCCCGCATGCCTCAACGAAGATCCTGAATGCTGCAACTGAGACCCAATGCAGCCAAAAATAAATAAATAAAATAAATAAATAATAAATAAATCTTAAACAAAATAGTTTCTGGCTGCTGGATTAATTGATTATATCAAAGTTTAAAAATCAACATATATGTATATTTATAAGATCCTTTATATATTGAGCTCAGGTCCATCTTAAAAAGAACTCTGAAAATGAGGCTAAAAATTTGGGTGATACAAACTTTATCAAGCACAGAGGTTTAGAGCTACAAAATTCTTATATTTATTTTATAATACCATTCTTTATTGTGAAGCTAAAACTTTGCCTTAATAGAAAATTATGCTAAAACCAGTCTTATTTGCCTTTTCCTTTAACTTTGAAAAAAACATATTTATATCTCCACTTTCAAATACATTTTCTGTAATTTGTCACTGTTTTTCTTCATTAATTCATTTATTCAAAATATATTATCGAGTGCCTCTTATGGGCCAGGCTTTCTCCTGAGTACTAGGGAAGCATTAGGGAACAAGAAGAACCTACAGTGGGGATTACATTCAGGTATGTGTCTGGAGGGAGAAGACTTATAAATAAGTTATGTAGTATGTTTGAAAATAAGTGCTATAAAACTGGATAAGAGGGAATCATTCAGGACACAGTTGTACATAGTGAAGTGAAGAGGGCAAAGACTGAGCCCTGGAAGCAGTTCCATCACTGAGAGATAACTTTGTGAGACTACAGTGGAAATCAACCTTTATCCCTTCCCCAATACACAGAGTGCTGGTGAATGTCAATTTCATCATTCTAGGTTTGACTCTAATAATAAAAAGACAAAAATCTCACCTTCATGTCCCACACCAGAAAGATACTTTTATTAAATGACAGAAAGAACATAACTCTTCTGTAAGCAAGGTCCTAAAATACCGACTTATTAACTATGCTCTATTATTGCTCCATGTGACAAGGAGGGCTTTTTACTTTCATTTTCTAGCTGGAGGAATTCAGTCATTGAGGTTTTAGTTATATGATTTTTAAAGGAAGATGGGAGTGAGCCATCTAGTTTGAGAAAACAGTTAGAAATCAGGGTTCCTTCCTAGTCTAAATTCAGTCTTTTTTAGGTACTAAAGGGCACTGGTCACTTCTTCTGATTATAAAACATCCTTTCCTGGACAGGATGACTGTCAGAGTTCCACTTCTGATGCTATCAGATACTGATGAATATTTTATGTGGCTAAATTATTCTCTGATACAAGCATATGTTGCATATACAACTAATCACTATTCAACCAAGTCACACAGCCTATAAGACAAGAAATCCCCTTAATAAAGGGCTCAGAGTTTTCAAATAGTTGGTACAATTCTCCCTTGGAAGTTTGTGGAATGTATGACATTGCTGTGTCAGCTACTTTATCTCAACTATTTTATATTTTCCTTGCGAAAGCCTCTAATGGAATTTCTCTCTTTTTAGCTAACCAACTTGTAGGGTATGTGTGTAATGGTATTCAATATTTATGAAATGTTCATTTTCTCATAGGATAGAAGCTGCTGATTTTTTGATGTAAATGACACAATTTATTAATTGCTACTTGAACCTGTTGCATTTTTATTTAACTTTTAAAATGGTAGAAAACATGGCAGAGATGCGTTCAAAGTAAAACCTGAAACATCGCTTGAAAATATCTCACTCAAAAGCTTCATTATAGAGTAAAACAGCCTCTGGAGAATGATGCTGCAGTTCTGTCAGCATAATTAGGACGGCCTAAAAAGAGGTTTCCTAGAATTGTTTTTATGTTTTTAATCAAGAAAATACAGGGCTTCCCTGGTGGCGCCGTGGTTGGGAGCCCGCCTGCTGATGCAGGGGACACGAGTTCGTGCCCCGGTCCGGGAGGATCCCACATGCCGCGGAGCGGCTGGGCCCGTGAGCCATGGCCGCTGGGCCTGCGCGTCCGGAGCCTGTGCTCCGCAACGGGCGGGGCCACGAGAGGGGCCACGATAGTGAGAGGCCCGCGTACCGAGAAAAAAAAAAAAAAAAAGAAAAGAAAATACAAAGAATTTTATATTGATGGTATTCAAAAAGTTGGTAGATTCATGTATCTCATATTTACTCAGGAGTAGAATGATATTATAACTATGCTTGTTTATGGAGCTCACACTTCCCTGAAAAACATGAACCTGAATTTGTCTGGTGTAGAAAGCACCAAACTCTCTTTCAGTACTAAACAGGAGATAGAAGGCATTGTGAATAGCCTCTGTCTATTATTTTTTAGTAGTTATATTAGCTTTAAATTCACTTACCATTTAGGGAAAGAGTTTGGTTCAGGGGATTTACTAGAAATCTTAAAAGGCTGAACTCTTGGATTTTAATCTCAGTTCACAGTAGCCATAGGCAACTTGCCTCTATCACAGAAGCAATTGAGAACTTAAATGTTGTTAAAGTACACTGAGCCAATTGAATAAAATGAAATTTTATAAAGGTATCAGCTAGTGGTATTACTGATAAAATAATGTCCTTTTTCAGAATAGCAATTATTATTAAACAGCTGATGGAGTAACATAAATCTATACAATGGGCTCCAAGCTTCCCCACAGTTATCCCTAAGCACAGTAGGGCATGAAGTGCATGAAGCAAAGCTTTACTATGGTCAAAGTATCTCAAAAACCTTTCCCTGTGGCACCCAAATCCCAGCTTCCCACTTTCTTCTCAATGAGAAATGATAATAGCTTTTGGGGTTGAATGCTTAGATGACATCCAAACCCATTCCAAGGCTCCCAAGCCTGGTGGAAGTCTCTAAACAAAAGCAGAGATTGTGAAGCAGGTTCAGTGTGTAGCTCATTTTCACAATTGGGTCCTGTTAGGTTTTTCGCATTGATGGCTTCTTAGTCATTATTATCCCAATCAAACCAGTTTTCACGATGATATTCCATATCCCATTTTCATCGCTACATGAAATGTAGTATTGAAAGGACCAGGCATCTTTCATGAAGCACAACAGGACATTGATAACCATGCAGATTAACTCCCAATCCAATCTCAGGCCTTGTTTCTTTTTTTTTTTTTTCTTGTTTCTTACTTTATCCAATCCAATCCAATCTCAGGCCTTGTTTCTTTTTTTTTTTTTTCTTGTTTCTTACTTTATGGTTTTTTTCTAGACCAGCAGGCTGATGAGGGCTCGCTTCACACATACCACTCAAGACTTCTGTACAGTGTAAAATAGAAGATCAAAAGCAAGTAGGAAAAAAAAAAAAGAGTAAGGGAATGAAATGAAAATTGAAAGAGATGTAGTTGGAAGCAAACAAAAGTCTATAAAAGATGAGCTCAAGTTTCATGTTGGTGATGATTAATCTTGCAAAAACTTCTGGGACCTGTGGAAGCATTTGCTTGTCTAAAATCCAGTTTTTTTTTTTTTAGACTTCTCATAATGAGCAACTCACCTCCCATTTGAAGGATCAAATCTTTTCTGAAAAAGTGTGGTAAGGCCAACACTCAGTCACACGCGGCAGAGCCGGGCACATGGAGGACAGCTGACTCCACAGAACCAGGGACTTGGGTAAGTGACCAGCACTGAAGCCACCTAATGTGACTACAAATGCTCCCTTTTTAGTAAGCATGGAAAATTCATTTTAATTTAATAACGTGTTTACGACATAAGGCAGCCTCCAGTAAAACTTTTCTGGTAGTATGGTTCCAGTGATGGGTAACGGTTGGGCTGGGAATTAAATGTAGCAAAAGAAAGTGAAAAACATCTTCCCATATTTGGAAACAGAAAGGTGGAAACAAAATTTTATTTTGTGAATTGTAGTCCCATATGAAATATTTTGATTAGATTTGGAGAAAGAACTGACTCTTTGGGCGGTTTCTTCAATTCTAAGCATAGAGCTTAAGGTCAAATGTTGTACAGGTTTGCCACACCATTGTATTCCAGACTCCAGTTCCATCCACGGTCTGCCACCAGTTGGCTTCAGCCCACAAATATTCCATTAATGGAAGCAAACAGGCAATTTATATTTGAGATTTCTTATCAGCGTTCTACCATACCAGAAAAGCTGGCTGAATACGGCATCATCTCTAATTACAGAGATTATATAATTGAAGATAATTATGATCTATTTTTCTTTTAAATGAAAATTATTTTAAGGATGAGCCTAGTATTGTTAGAATTCACGTGGAATCTTACACAACTTGGGAGAAGTCATCCATGACTTAGAGGGAACATTGTGATTTCCATTTCTTGGGTGATCTCTAAGGCTCCTTCTTTCCAAGATTGCCTTTGGTAAAATCAGTTGTTTGTGGTGTTAAGAAAGAGACCTCACTTCTTAGGTTCATGTGTTGGAGATAATAATCTTTTTGGTTCTCAGGAGTGTGACATTATTTATTTTGCTGCTCTAAATTGGCTTCTTATAATTTGTTTTAGGGGCCAAAGTAAAACAATTCTAAACTGTCAGTTTAAATAAATTTGGTAGTAACAACAAAGGAGTTGAATTCAGTTAAAAACCTAATATTTCTTTTAATACATAATAGAAAACATCTCTTTATTATTTTATTTTTCAGTTACTAGCTTTCTTCTGAGGCACATATCAGAACTACTATTTGAACCATTGCTCCTACTTATTTTTAAATGTCCCTAAATGACTTTTGATTTTTCTTCACTGATTGTTATAATGCTTAGAAAAACATAAAAACCTAGAAATATGCTCTATGTCCATTCATTTTAGAGATTTTCAGAAATATCCTCAAACTAAAAGATAGTTATTGTTATTAATAGTCACATAATATAGTATCAAGCTCATGCAAAATATTAAATTCTACATTCCTTTCAAGACTTTTAAAGCTTTTTTCCCCCTTTTAAAAGAATGTGTATAGTAATATGCAGAGGCAATAAAAAGTTGAATTTTTCTGCGAGGAAATCTTATTTTAAAGGTAATTTTTGAACCATGAGCAGATGCTCAGAGTATTATCTATTTAGTTAAGGCATCAAACAGAATTACTGACAATTCATGTTTTTGTAGCTTTTCCAAAAGCTTGAATAGTGTTAAGTTAATCTTTTGTATCATTTAAACACCTATTAACAATGTTTGCTTGCAAGGAATTCAATTTTTTGGTTCATTTACCAAATTTGTGGGCTTTTTTTTTTTTCCTGTATTTAAGATGGAATGTAAACTGGGTCAAGACTATAAATTAAACTTGATCTGGTTTGCTGTGTTTTGTCTTCATTACAAAATGGTGTAGCTAGGAGCCAGGCATAACAGCTTTACTAAGATATGATAAAGTAGACATTAGGCTGAGTTTTACAGATTCAGAGTCATTGATGATTGTTTTTAGATGTCTAATTTGATTTCAAACTGGGAATTATAGGAATTCCAAACTCTCAAGACTTCAATGGTGAGGTAAAGAAAGGAACACCTCAAAAAAGTAAATGATCAATTCAACTAGTTCAGTAGTACTTTTCCAAATATTTTAAGAACATCATAATAAGTATTTTATTGCTAATAACCAATGGCCTTTACCAAGGTTTATAGAAAAATATATTATTGAGAAAATGATATTGACTGAAAGAAATCCCCTCAGAAATGGACTGTGTCCTCTTCACCAGATTTACATGTTGTGTGTGTGATAGTCATATACTAATTGTTTAAAGCAGGGTCTGCAAACTTCTCTGTAAAGGGCAGATAGTAAATATATCAGTCTTTTTGGGTCTCTATAATGACTACTCATATTTGCCATTGTAGCTCAAATGTGGCCTTAGAAATATACGTGCACAAGTGAGTGTGGCTATGTTTCAATAACATTTCATTTGTAGACACTGGAATTTTTTGAGTTTATTTTTTGTTTTTTGTTTCTGTTTTTGGTTTTGGTTTTCTTTGGCCACGCCTCACAGTGGCTTGCAAGATCTTAGTTCCCTGGCCCAGGGATTGAACCTGTGCCCCTTGCAGTGGAAACACAGAGCCCTAACCACTGGACCGCCAGGGAATTCCTGACACTGGAATTTTTGAATTTTATATAATTTTGGCTTTTCATGAAATGTTATTCTTCTTTTGACTTTTTGCAACCATTTAAAATAATGTGAAAACTGCTTCTGCTCATGATCCATACAAAAATAGGTGATAGGTGGAATTCAGCCTGTAGGCCATAGTTTACTGAGCCCTGGTTTAAAGTATTAGTTTTCTAGAACTCGCAGTGGGTTATATGTACTAGTACCTCAAAAAATATAAAAACCAGAATTATATACTTGGATATTTATGGATTTTTTTAAAGTGACCAAAAATCATTTAGAATATAGAGAGCCAAACTTTGAAGAAGAAGAAGAAAAGCAGTTGCTAAGCCTCAAGAACAATGACGTTAAATATAGATTAATATGATGTTTTGTTATTTCTGTTTCTGTGAGCATGAAAAATTCAGATGCTGAATACACGAGATATTTTTAGTTTGGTTAAAAGGAACTGAGACCAAATGAAAACGTCAGTGGCTTTATTTGCAAAGTTAAGATTCTCTATAAAATAAGGTTGTCTTTAAACTTTCAATAACATTATAGTTATTTAATATGAAATTACATCATTAGAGAAAATAAGAAAGAATGAAGACCACTTATTGTCAAATTGTTAGAATTTAAAATACAATATTTGCTCAAATATGCTTGTCTAATAAATAGCCAGAGTTCATATAACCACACTATCTCTTAGTTGAACACACCATCATTAATGAAAATCGTTTGTACATTACATGAATTGTACTTTCAAATTAAATAATTTATCTCTAGATAAGATATATTATGGAATTGGAAAGAATTCATGGCTAACTTTTCTTTCTGTTTTAAATGTAATTAATAATAATTTGGATATAAGAAGTTAAAATAACTGATAGCTTTTAAAATAATCTTTTAGAGATTTTAAATCATTATCCATAGAATATATACATTTTTAAAACATGCGTATTTGTGTATTATGCATATTTGGGCTCACATATTTGAATTCTGGCACAGCAATTCTATTTAGGAACTTCTTTTGAATAAGTATTTAAAATTAAAGTAATATATTTTTGGCTTCTAAAATTCCTTGCTTTATCAATTCTGTCATAGAAATGTGTTCCATCAATGTTAGTGGAGTGAAAGTAGACTTAGGAAGGGACTATTTTTAACTTTGATGGGGTTCAGTTTGTAAAAATTTTAAAAATTGAAAATATTATTTACAGGGCGTAAAAATACTCCCTGAACGTTTCTGAAAAAGTGAAGTAATTAATTAAAGCTATTCAGATAACATAAAAATACTATCATTATCATGATTATTTAAGGGAAAGTAAAATCCATTTTTTAAAAAACAGAATCAGTTAACCAACTATATTCAAGCAATTTTTACTGCAAGAGTTTTATATACCTAGGTATAATTTCAAATCAAGTTCTAGACCCCAAATCTCATTTTCTTTTGTATTAAAACCACATAAAAATCAATACAAATGATTTCTAGTGATGGGTGGATGGATTTGAGGATTTTAAGTGATGTTTTGATGATATTGAAAATTTTAATTTCAATAGTGATGTAATCCTTAAAAAAAACCAAAACATTATCATGATCAGGATAGATGTCGATATGCTTGATCTTCTACATTTTGATAGTGTGTTACTATCCCTTTTGTAACAAGATAATCACTCCTTTAACAAACATATCTTGAGAATCTGCAATGGACCTGGCACTATGTTAAGTCCTAAATACAAAGGTGAAAATAACATTCTTGCTTTCATGAAACTTACAGGTTTATTAGGGGAGAACAAAGATGCACATCTTAGTCAACTGGGGTGGTTTTGACTGCAGGAGACATTTGGCAGTATCTGGAGATAGGAAGTGGTTATGACTTGAGGCAGAGTTCTTCTGGCACATAGTGGGTAGACGCCAAGGATGCTATTAAACATCTTACAATGCTGTTAAAATATCCTACAGCAAAGAATTTATCCAGTCTAAAATGTCAGTAATGCTGACTTTGATAAACCTTGATCTAAGTGTAAAACATTTTTAGAACTGTTATTATAGAATGATGCACAGACTCTGTTGGGAACACAGAAGAGTCAGTGGTCAATTTAATATCTCAACAAGCAAGAACGGTTGTCTTGATAGAGGAATATTTTCAAAGAAGAGCTGTGCTTGAGCTGATTCTTGAAAGGCTGAATGGAGAGATGTTCCTGTAGGGAGAGGGTGGAGTTGGAAAGAAGAGCTTTCCAGACAAAGTCAGCAAAGTGAGCAAAGGCATGGATGTGTAAAACAACTTCTTATCTTTGGGAACTATACAAAGTATAGTGTGTAGGTGGGGGTGGGAATTTGGGTAGGTAAGTAGGAATCTCATATCGGGAGCTTTTTCTTACTATGTCATGTAAAGTTGGGTTTTCTCCTGGAAGGTGTTAGAAATGATGAAAGATTTTGAGCAGGGACATAAGATGAGGCAGTCTATTTGTAGGATTCATCAGCCATGATGTGAAGTGTCGTGATTATTTAAGGGAAAGTAAAATCCTACTTCATTTGACCAGAGAAGAGACACAAGAGGATATAGTCTCTCAGTAGGAAAGAAGATTCCTTACTTCTTTTCCTATAAATGTTTTGCTTCTGATTCAATATCTTTCACTTTATTCGTCAGAACTATATTAAAGCAACAAAAACTTAGCCTTAACTCATTTTCTGTAGTTTTATAAATGTGTTATGTTGCTGATTGGCTGACTCTTGGGGACAGAAGCTGCCATGTTGTAGCTTCAGGTAGCATTGTCCTTCCTTGGAGGTTCTATTTTCAGACTCTTGTGTAGCCATGGTGAAGAAAAAAAAAAATCTGCTTACCAATGAAAAAAAGACAACTATAAATGGAATCTCAGCTATAGCAAAACCTTATTCTTCTGTCTCAGTGGTTCTCAACCCTGGATTGAGATTCATTAGAATCGCTGGAGGGAGAGATCTGAAAACTCATTAGAATCGCTGGAGGGAGAGATTTGCGTTTCTGTATTTCTTGAAACTCTTCACATTAACTCAGACAACTCTGCTATGGATACAAAATATTAACCCCACATTTTTTTATTTGGCTTTGAAATGACTTCTTTTTTAGATGTTTTCCATTGTAAACACACCTTCTTCTTTCCGTTAAAAGTTAAAATGATCTTTTAATTTTTTTTAGCATACACCTACTTTCAAAGAGTAGCTTTCTGACAGTGTAACAGAGCAAGAGGGAAGTAGTCTATGATTTCTTATATAAAATCCACAAACTGTATGAATCTCACTCATGTAGCAGAGAGATAACTAGAGATTTGAACATGAAGTTTTGAACTGTGATATTTATATTGATACTTTTAAATGGTCTTATTTTGTGCTGCCCATCTCTATGATCAATTAGTTCAAGTGGCTAGTGAGTGTGGTGCAATGAAGCAGGTCTAGGAGTTTGATCTTCCTATGGCCCACTCCCTGTTCTTTAGCCATAGATTATATTATTATTATCCTTTTGCTTGCTTCTTTTGTGGGGCCAGTCAAAACTTGTTTGTGGGTAGGGACATTTAGCCCATGTGTACCATATTTCTACCTTATTCTAAACTGGTGGGTTTCAAACTTTTGACTATAACTCACAGTCAGATATTTTACATTGTGATCTAGTAGACACACTTCCATCCATACATGTATAGCACATAAACATTTTACAAAAATAATCTATTCCATTCCATCCTATACTATCCCATACTATTCTATTTCATGAGAAATGTTATTCTTGACCCACTAAGCTAAAATACTAGCACAATAGTTATTTTAAAAGGTTTTTCTAATCTAAACCCATGATTTTCTGCACAGCCTGTGGGTTATAGCATCCTCCTAAGGGGGTCAGTAAAACCCTCAAGGGGTGTGCAGATAGCTTGAAAACAAAACTGTTCTTTGTTCCATTGCTTTGATTTGGGTTTAGTGAAGAGAGTTAATTTATATAGATTTTCAAATATCGATGTAGGAGAAAATGAGATTATTTAACGTTTTTGAAAGATCTAATCCCTACTTTTCTTCAAATCCCTTTTATATTTTATCTTTTTCATGGAGTCATCTGATGAGTGGACCAAACTAAACACCCATTGAAATTCACTTAACAGTTAAGTATGTATTGCTGTGTGACACCTTTTGTGTAATTCTTTGGGTCAGAGACATATATGTTATGATGAGCTTTGGTTTTCATACTGTTCTTGATTGACTATTTACCAAAGTAGTCTGAAGAGGTGAGATCTCCGTGACTCTGAGGATTTATGTTTAAATTTGCCAAAGGTCCTGCTGTACTAGTTATAATGAAACACTGTCTGCAGTCTCATCCACAATAATACCTTCTTTTGCTCACCTCCTTCCCCTCACTGACTTCTGTCTGGGATCCACTGTAAGGGCAGTTTACCTTACCTACTCTGGCCCACAGCCATCTAGAGCTTGCCTGATGGTTCAGATCCCAGAGACCATTTTGGTTTATGAGAGAGAGCTGAAAAATTGTGTTTAAAATTATGTCTTATATTCCTAACCCTGGATATAACCAGGACTATAACTTTGTTAGAATTATGTTCATCTCATCTAAAACACAAAAGCTCATAAGCTATCTTCTTAAGAAGTGATAACTCTCCTCCCCTTCATAACTCTCATTCTCCAATATCTTGACCTCATTGACTTTCATCCTATAAACGTTAGGCTGATTTCTGCCTGTTTCCCCTAACTCTATTAGGTAAAGGATGAAATGTCCTTTTTTCAAAGGTTCTGTAACCCAGTTTTAGTTAGTCACTTAGATCATGTAGGTCCTTATTTTACAGATAACCAGAAAATCGAAGAGAAGCAAAATGAGTTACTCAAGTTATCACAGAATAAGTTACCACTAGATCCCCTGATTTTGAGTTTTTATTATGATAAATTACAAATATACAAGATATTGAAATAAAAGCATCATCTTTAATATTTTTTCTATATTTCCTACACACACACACACAAACTTTTTTTTCAATGAGTTATTTTTAAAACAGAAATACTGCCGATCCTTGAAAGTCAGGATTAATGCTGAATTCTGTCCTCTTAACTACTGATTTTCAGAGTAAGGATTTGATATAATGATCACTTCCAGTGATCTATGAATAACCTTTTAAATTCATAAAATAGAAACAATTAATGTGGTGCTTATTGAAATGTTTAAATAGAAGGATTTAAATTTTAAGTTCTCCCCGACTTCCACATCAATTCTTGAGTAATGCTTTTGTGTGTATATGCTACTTGATCCAACTGGCTAAAACTTTGGTGGATCTCATTTCATTATGTCCCGAAGTGTGTGCTTTGTGGACCCAATTTTGCTGTTAGCAAATAGCTTAGTTAGAGATATTAGAAATTATTACTTTGGACGCATCTTTTAGTTACCTTGTTTTATATTACCTATTACAAGCATGCACTACCTAGGAAGAACATTTAGCCACTTGGTATCAATTCCCACATCTAAAAAACAAAGGCAGCTCTCTGTTCACTTCAATGTATTCCTCAGAGTGTTGTCATGAAGGTTAATATTACATTCCCCCAAATAGTTCAACATGACAAAAAAAATTATGAACATTAATGAGAACAGGGTTGAAAATGTATTTCAGGCAGAACAAAGTGCTGTTATAAATTACCAGCTGCCTATTTTATTTTGTGATTATTGCTTCCTAAAGGCTTTTGAGACCTTTGAGAAACAAATAAATATAGATGCAAGGAGAAATAAATAAAAGTATAAAACCAATAACAACTTAATTTATATTTTTTCATGTAATTTTAATTTTACCATTTTTGTCTGTGGAAGGACAGAGCTGCTCCAAAAGTGAAAGCGCTATTGCCTTTTTTTTTTTCTTAACACTATTGAGATCAGGCTGTGAGACCTCTTACAGGTTTTATTTCTTATAAAAATGACAAGAGATAGATATGAGGGTGTTCTAGATGCAACATTTGCCACCTAATTGATTGTCATAGACAGAGTTAAAAAAGCAGTAGAAGGTCTCTAAATCTTCTTGATATAGTAAACCTAAATTCTGATAAGGGAGGTGATTTTAGAAAGAAGTTTCTGGGGAATTTATCACTATTCTCCTAGAGTTGTTAAAACATCATGCATTCATTGGCTCTTTATAACTGGAAGTCACCTCAGTCATTTCTAGCCAAACATTTCATTTCACACATGAGGTAACTGAGGGTAAGGCACATTATGTGACTTCCCCAAGACCACAGACAATTAGTGATGAAATGGGAACCAGAGCCCAAGCCTATGGTTATATTTATTCAAAAGTATGTTAGTGTGTGTTGCATAAATGTCACATAAATGTTAGTGTGTGTTGCATAAATGTCCCCAAGACCATAGACAATTAGTGATGAAATGGGAACCAGAGCCCAAGCCTATGGTTATATTTACTCAAAGGTATGTTAGTGTGTGTTGCATAAATGTCATATTATATGAATTAATGGGCAACATGAAAACAAAAATATCTCAGTAAGCCTCTAGAAGGAAGTTGTTGGGAGGCCCAGCCTGTAATTTATGATGATACAACAATGTTTTTTCCTAAGAAATCTTTCATTATCCCAAGGTCATAAACATATTCTCCATAAATTAACCTCTAGAAGTTTTAATGTTGATAATGTAATTACGAAGTTGAAGTGTTTGTCTTTTGATTAAAAACTTTTGGAGGGCAGAAACACGTATTCAGAAATGCATATTCTGTGCATTTAGTGAAGTTACATCAAACTGGCATTTATCATCAACAAATTCAACTATGTAATCTTGGAGAAAAAAGAGAAATACAATTAATTTAAATAGCATGTTCGGTCTTCCTGTTATTCCAGTCAATGAATTTATTTATGACTTTATGTAAGCATGAGATAGACAACATCAAACTGATATCCTACAGTTGATCTTAGTTCCCCTGTAACTCTGAGTGTAAGCATCTCAAAGTGTGGTATATGATTTTAGCATTTAAAGGTGTGATTCTATCTCAGCTTTTATTATGGTTTCTGAAGGAAAACAACCATTTACTCTGTGTTTAGTGTGAGGTTTTCCTGATGTTCTGTTTTGAGTAATTGAAAAATATCTTCTGAATTTTTTAAGGATCAACATTAAATTAACACTATAAATGACCAAACCTAGCTATTCTTGAAGATTTTAAGCTCAAATTCTGACTATTTATCTGTAAGTCTAAGCAGACTTTGATAGTCAATTTTTAACAGGTTTTTGAGAAATATTTGATTTTATATGCAAGTAGTTAACTGACGTACAGAATAGGAAATTGAATATAATAAATTTTTATAAAAGGCAATTTAATATGTTTGAAGGAGTTTAATTATCTGCTATAATAATCCATCTATAAATTATTTAACTAGCGCTTAAAAATAGATTTTAAAATTTGTTCAGTCTTACATTTTCTTAACTATCTCAATAATATATATAATCATATATAATCATGTCAATTTTACCTTAAAAGTCTGAATTGTTTACTCAGTTACACATCTCAAATCAAAATAAAAGGACAAAACTGTTAGTTAAGTAGGTCAAATTCTCTAACACATTTGAATTACTAAGAATACCAACATGCATAGATTCTGTAACATGAAAAATGATTCTCTAGTTTTTGATTATCTTTAACACTTCTATGCCTACATAATCCTGGGGTTAACAGATGCTGATAGATAGAAAGCACTCATCTTCTAAGCTAACTGCAATTGCTTATTAGCCAGAGGTTTTGACTGGGACAATGGGTAGATTCTTATTAGTAATCATCATGCAACATAACCTTATTTACAGCCTATACAAGGACTTGATAAATTAGAGAAGAATTGTTATAGCCCACATGACTTTTCCAGACCATATAATCCACATTTCTAATGTTCTTTAGATTCATGTTACATGTTAACTCATTTTTTCTCTCTGCAATCTCAGTCATGCAGCTCTTAATATTTGATTAACTTTTGCATTTATGGACTCAAGATATTTGAATGAATTTCATCTAGCTTTAAATATTTCTGATTTTGACAGAATCTTGCATTTTCTCACATTCTTTTGGTCTGGTGGGACCACAGAATTCTTACCAACGTAAAGTGCTCAGATTTTCTGTATTACAAGAGACTAAAGGGCTATCACACCTTAAGTGCAAAGCATAAACCTTTGCATTTAGTTGTATTAACTTTTTGGTCTCTTTTTTTGGATCCCAGATTAAGGAAAAAAAAACAGGTATAAAATATACTTTTGGTGAATTGGGGAAAATTGAATATTGAATTGATATTGGATGCTACTATGAGTTAATTGTAGTTTTCTTAAGTTTGGTAATGGTATTGTGGTTATGTAGAGATGGTCCATTTTTTCTTATGAGATGTGTGCTGAAATATTAAGGGCCAAAATGTCTGAAACTTAATACCAAATGATTCAACAATCACCATCACCACCACAGCAGAGAGATGGATGGATGGAGAGAGAAAGTAAAACAAAACTATGAGAAAATAATATCTACATGGTCCCTTCACATCTCAAGACTGTGATCGAGTCCATGGCGGCCTCAGCATCTGAGAATGTAACCTTGATAATATAGATCTCATCTCCAAAGATACTAATCTATTCAATTGTGAGAAGAAAACCTGGCTGTGAACGGCTCATGGATAATGTATATCTCTGTACAGTGTTTTGTATTTAAAATTAGTTTGCATCTTGGATACATTCAAATGAAGATTTGTTCTTTCTCTTTAAGTGAACTCAAATTATGCAAGAGACTGATTTTTGTCCATGGCAGGAAACACTTAATCTTGCCATTTCAAGATAACTCTGGTTTAAAATTTAGTTTCTTTGGTGTTAACTATTCAGTCATAGTCAATATTCTCTTAATCCCCCTTCTCCTAACTCCTCATGTTTCATGTATGGAAAGGGATGGTAGGGAGATAGTATAGTGCAGGTTTAAGAGCACAGATTCTGTAGCCAGATAACCTGGGTTCAGGTGCCATCTCTATCACCTCCTAGGTGAGTGACCTAAAGTAAGCTATCTAACTATCCTGTGCTTCAATTTCTTCACCTGTAAAATGGGGACAATTATAGTACTTATAAGTTTGCAGTGAGAATTTAAAGGTAATATTGGTAAATAATGTTTAATAACTATTAAATAATGGTTATCAATAGTAATTATATAAACAAATAAATGATAAAAATTGATAAAGTATCTGATGAACAAATTCTTGCCTAGGTGGCTCCTTAGAGTTATGGGAGAAGCTACAGAGTGAAAAATCAGCAGGTGTAGGATCCAGTATTACTAACTACTCATAGGATTTTAGGCAATCTAAGATCTCTTTGGGTTTTAGTAAATGCAGATGTTGGAGAAATGATCTCTAAGGAATTTTCCAGTTCTAATGCTTTATGATGTTACAGGAGAGATGTAAGTTCTAAATAAATATCAAAGTCCTTTGAATAGTATAAAATATTTGATAAATGAATGTTACAGAAATCATCCCATGAGGTACACTCACAATATGCTTTCAGGAACAGGATCCTGGGAGGAGAATGACCAGAAGCATTGTTGCTTGCTGGCATCATTTACCCTTTGGCCTCTAGCATTCAACCTGCTCAGCCATGCACATTGATTATTTTACCCATTTCTGCCTTCCACACATGGGGGATTAATCTCAATGCTAAGATCTCATGTGGCCTTAGAGCTCTATCTCCATAGAGATAGAAGAGAAGCTTTTTGACAAATCACCTGCAGCCATGGAGATTGTAGAGCCATGGTCAGATTGATTTGCTTTTTCAAGACAAAATTGGAAATTCAAATATTATGTTACAGGCACTGTGTCTCCATGCCACAGTACACCCCACCTCTTTCCTTGCTATCTGTCTCTGTCTTGACGGTTATTTCCATCATAATGGAGCAAGCCTAACAATGTGGGCATGGTACCAGCTCCTATTGCTGTCTGATGCTCCAATGGGCTTTGGATATATGCGCATGTTGAGGGAACATTTAAATAATGTTTGTGTGCTGCACAGTCATAGAAACAACATTTCCACACCAGCTCCTTTGATCTCCTAAAAACCAGCTATCATAATACAAGCAGATGTTTGAATGGGTAGAAATAAATCCAGGTGGCTCCAGCCTACCCCGTGGGGCCTCATATGACTCCATTGGCTCATTCAGGTTTGCCATTCCCCTGATCTTAGTGGGCACAGTTATCACATTTCAAGTAGGCCTGAGTTCCAACCACAAAATTAAAACAAACAAACAAAAAAACCCTTTCTACTAGAATGGTAAGGGGTCAGTGTTAGAGTTGGGGAGAAAAAAAAAAGCGAGGAGAATCAGTTTCTTCAGCTGAAAAACTCAAGGAGAGCAGTCTATGTCATGGATTATTAGCAGCTCTGGAGCAAAAGATGTGCTTGACTTTAGTTTAAACCTGGTGCCAGTGTCAAAATACAGATGGCAGCAAATTGTAAATACTTAGCAGGTTGCCAAATTTGTCTGAAGCAACTTGGAAGTGGAAATAATTCAGGAGGGAGCCAAAATCAGAAAAGCCTCCACAAAGGAGACATATTCCTGGAGAAAAAGAGCATTTGAGCAGAGGACAATGCATATGAGAAAAAGAAAACAAACAAAAGCATGACATGTTCTGGAAGTTGTGATAAGAGCATATGCTAGACCACATATTGTGTGAGGTGGGGGTGGATAAGGAAGAGGTAAAGTAAACTAACAGGGAATGTTTGGAGTCAGATTGAGGAATTGATGAGGAACTTACATAAAGATGCCAGTAAAGTTGCAAGTAACAGGAGTGAAGCCTTTGGTATCTATGTGAGGGGTAGGATCAGTAGAGTTGCAAATAACTATTAAAACTGTAGTTGGAGTTACTGATTGAAACATAGGGCTAAAAATACAGGAGAAAAATATGATTGGGTGAAAAGTTAAGGTTTGTGTGTATTGCATCAGATACACACATAGGACTTCGATATGGAATACTTAGGCTGGAAATACAGGTCTGGATGTGAGGAGAGAGAGAAGAGCTGAAAATCTGATGACAAGAGAAGTATAGGGACTGGAAGTTTAAATTTGTATGAAGTTGGGAAGTTTCAAGGATAGAAAGATGAGGAGTGTGTTCAGTGTGGTAGGAAATGAGCAATCATAATTGAAGGAGATTGGGTTGTTTGTTTTTTTGATATTGAACTGCATGAGCTGCCTGTATATTTTGGAGATTAATCCTTTGTCAGTTGCTTCATTTACAAATATTTTCTCCCATTCTGAGGGTTGTCTTTTCATCTTCAATCCAAAAATGGGCAGAAGACCTAAATAGACATTTCTCCAAAGAAGGTATACAGATTGCCAACAAACTCATGAAAGAATGCTCAGCATCACTAATCATTAGAGGAATGCAAATCAAAACTACAATGAGGTATCACCTCACACTGGTAAGAATGGCCATCATCAAAAAATCTACAAACAGTAAATGCTGGAGAGGGTGTGGAGAAAAGGGAACCCTCTTGCACTGTTGGTGGGAATGTAAATTGATACAGC
>NC_041214.2:110813175-110847332 GCF_002837175.3 Physeter macrocephalus | reverse complement strand
AGGAGAAAAACAAATACCATATGCTAACACATATATATATAGAATCTAAAAAAAAAAATGTTTCTGAAGAACCTAGGGCCAGGACAGGAGTAAAGACACAGACATAGAGAATGGACTTGAGGACACGGGGATGGGGAGGGGTAAGCTGGGACGAAGTGAGAGGGTGGCATGGACATATGTACACTACCAAATGTAAAATAGATAGCTAGTGAGAAGCAGCCACACAGCACAGGGAGATCAGCTCCGTGCTTTGT
Organism: Physeter macrocephalus; assembly: GCF_002837175.3. Taxonomy (NCBI): domain Eukaryota; kingdom Metazoa; phylum Chordata; class Mammalia; order Artiodactyla; family Physeteridae; genus Physeter; species Physeter macrocephalus. Next base: position 110,847,078 of record NC_041214.2, on the reverse strand, counting down.
GTCCACCTAGAGGGGTGGGATAGGGAGGGTGGGAGGGAGACGCAAGAGGGAGGAGATATGGGGATATATGTTTATGTATAGCTGATTCACTTTGTTATACAGCAGAAACTAGCACACCATTGTAAAGCAATTATACTCCAATAAAGATGTTAAAAATTAAAAAAAAAAATAAATGAAGGAGAAACAGGACTATGCAGGGCATGAACACTAGGACAGGAAAGCATTTCACAGGGTGTGTAAATAGCGTTGCAAATTTTACAAAGAATTCCAGTAGTGTGAGGAAAAAAAGAGGTTGTTGGGTTTGGTCATTAGAGGATTCCTAGTACAAATAGAAGAGTAATTTCAGGAGAAAGACAGGAAAAAAGCAAAATCCCAGGGGGAGAGTGGACAAAAGTTAATGAACTAGAGAGTTAGAATGTACTAATCTTTGAAACAAGTTTCAAAGTAAAGAGAAGAGCAGTACGGCAATACCTTTGTAGTCTGAGAAGGAGATTATAGGGGAGGGGAAGTAGCCAAATAAAAGGAAAACTTGAATTGTATGACAGGTGTCAGTTCTAACCACCTAGCCTTCAATTATCTCTTTGTAGAATTTTGGAATAGGAAATGTCTCAAATATTCTAGGTTATGACCTTGGCTTCCATTTCTCCAATTTTCCCTTTTAGCTGTTATAACTACCTAGAACCTTTAAGCACAGTTCCCTTGACATGATGCTGCAACCTCCACCCAGGCCTTAAGTAAGGGGGCATTGCACTTTTTTCACATGCCTATAGGCCACATGGGTGAATCAGTCTATTAAGATGTTGGAGTAACTAAAGAAAAAAAAAAGGAAAAATTATGTAAATAAAATAAAAAGTAGTAATTATTCTATACATTAGCTACTTAAAAAAATACTTATTGCCCTGGCATTGGTGAGGGTATTTTGTCCATTTATCATCATGTGGTCCTAAATGGCCTTAGTAGGGAATTCTCATCTGTTTGGTCTTTAGGTAGCATCACTGCCCTTGTTGTGTCCACCATGGCTGTCATATCTCACACCTTCTCTGTGGACTTTAGTACAAACTCTAGATTTCCAGACTCTTCAGTCTTCCAACGCTGGCTCTTAAAGTTAAGGTCCAGATGTTTGAGAACCAAAATCTTCTTGGTCTCTAGTAGTCAAAAACCATGGATCTTTATAAAGCAGAAACTAACACACCATTGTAAAGCAATTATACTCCAATAAAGATGTTAAAAACAAACAAACAAAAAACCATGGATCTTTATGCAATTTTCTCTACTTTGAGTTAAAATAAGGCTGCTTGGAAGTCAGAATTAGGCAATATTTTTCTTTTAATATAGGTTCTATTCTCATCTTCCTAAAAGGATCAAGAGCTGTGGGACAACAGAAGTGATCAGGAGGAAACTCATTCAAAATATTGTTATATTACTCAGGAATCCCACATAAAGATGGGCAATTTAGGGAATTTCCAGGGTAATTTTGACTATATGAGCTAGCTATAGATCCTGACTGCTCAGTAGAATGCTATCCCTCTGAATGTGTTAGAAACATCCTCCTGTCAATACGTATTATACTTTCCTGAGGCACTCTTCATTTTCTTTCATAGCGCTTACCAAATATATATTTAAGTATATTTTAATGTATGCCATTATTAATGACTTTTCCTCTCTCTAGTTTTTAAACTCCATGAGGGTAAGGACCATGTTTGTTTTGCTCATCACTGGATTGATTCCAAGTGCCCTGAGTCTAATACTTAGAAATTGCTCATAAAAATTTGTGGAATGAATAAATAAATGAATGGATTAACCGAGGAATATCAAATAGTGGAGTACTAATAGAAAGGGGCTCTTGTGTTCTTAGGTAAGAGTTGACCAAAGTATGAAGTTATCTTTATTGTTATTGGTACCCATGCAAAAACCTTTGATTTTTGGAGGTGGGTTGATATCCAGCCAGAATATATCAGCATGGTGTCTCTTTTGATTGGCTGATTCCTGTGCTATGCCTGCTGATATGTATTTTGTACGCCATCTCTATTGAGAAATATTTTCATTCTGACATGATCACACTAATAGGCAATTGTTTAATTAATTAGAGGGAAATGGGCATTTAAGATAAGTAAATTATCACTTTATTATTAATTTGTTATCACTGTACTTCATGAAAGGATGAAGGAAGTCAATATACTAATATATCTTCAAAGATACTTCAGAAGAATAAAATGTACACATATCTTGAAAATGAATGTGGTAAATTATTTTAAAAAGCTTTTAGAGTGACTTAGTTCAATCTGTAAGTACCCCAAAAACTAAGGTGCTAGAATAAATGTTCTAAACGAAACACTGTAGATCATTTAAATGCTATAGATTACTTGAGAAAACCCTCAACAGAAAGACAGGTGAGAAATGCGGGGAAAGGGAAATAAATGAGCACTCACTTTGTGTCAGAGAAAATTGGAGTAGATTTTACTCTTAGAAACAACCTTTAGAATTCATATTTCCTCATAGTATACATCACTATTTTTAGAGTCATAAAATTTCTGAATGTCTTCTTGATGACTAAGCCTGTTTCCTTCTCTGTTTGAGGCATTATTCTGAAAGTACACGGTGTGTTTTATTCTTTGTTTATTAGCAAGACAAGGACATTCTATGTTAAAGAATGTGTATGTACATAATAATGGATATTTCTGATGAAAATTTTATATTTTCATTTTCCTTTTAATATATAGTTGCCTCTAATGTCCCAGTGCAAACACAGAAATAAAGAACATAGAGCTTCAGTCTAGACACCCGATCAAAAAACAGATTTCTTCATTAAATAGTCATTGTCTCCAGCATGGTAAAACTGGTGATTTTGGAGGGTGAGCTAATACGTCCTTTTCCTAGAGGCAAGACCATGTAACACCGTGAGACTTGACTGAGCAAGACAGCTGCCTACCTGTACGACTTCAGTGCCTTTTTGCCCCAGATCTTACCTGGGTCCTATTGGTTCCTTTGAAGGCTGAAGTAGGGCTTTATTCTTTTAACTTAAATTTTGATCACTATTTAAATACCTACATTTCTTCTCCTCCCCTTCCCTGGGAACTCTTCAAACTATTTGCAGTCATTTAAAGCTTAATGAACTGTTTCTGAACTCTTCTGAGAAGCAGGCTTGGGTGGGTCATACAGAAGCACCAGGAAAGAGGTTAAGCCCCCTGTAGGGGACAGCAAGTCTGTGCAGAGTAGCAGGTCAGTAAATGCACAGGAGGGCTGAGAATGAGAGGATTAGGGTGATCACTGATGCCTAAGAGCCCATTCCATATTTTTGCGAATCTGTATGATTAAACAATTTGCTTTAGTTTACTAAAAAAAAATGCATGTCTAAGATTGACAATTAAATATTTGAAGAAATTATTTTTGGTTTGAATTTTCTATTTTTTCTTCCCAACTAGAAGAGTATCATACACAGTGGCCCATATGAAGGTAATAAAATTAAAGAAATATGAACTTTTGATGAATTGTTTCTGCAAAAGTTATTTCTCGAGAGTAGGTAAAAGCACTTTTGAACAGATTCACTTTTTCTCAGGTCACAGGGGTGCTGTTTAATAAATTACTTTTCTTGGGTACTAAGAGCCAACTTTATTCATCTGAAAAGGCTAATGTGGCTGTTCAAAGTGTCCAAGTTATTCCCAGAGAATAATTTATGCACTGAAAATCTGTTTTATTTGGGAAATGCCTAAAGAGAAAAAAAAAAGTGCAGTACAAATTAAACACAGGTAGATGTGGTAGTTCATAAATGAAGTTGTTTTTTTCCCTCCGAGCTTCATTTATATGGACTGATTTATATCCCTGACCATTTAAAATTTCAAAACTTCCTCTCCTCCACCCCAGAATTTCCTATCATTCCTTTTACTTTTTCTCCATAGCACTAATTGTAAATATACTCTGTATTCCACTTATAGATTTCATTTTCTTCTGACTTCCCTCACTAGAATGTAAGTTCTATGCAAATAATTTTTTCTGATTTCATTACCTCAGCTCCCCTGGACACTACCAGGCACGTGTAAGCATTCAATAATATTTGATAAATGAATGTAGGAATAAATCAATATTGATTAAATTTACCAAGTAATCGCCAAATTTCCATTTGATGTACTGTTGTAAGGATCATTTTCTGGAAGGTAATGCCATATAATAGTTGAGGGTGGTTTCTGGAGTCATTGTGCGTTGAATCTTTTTTTTTCTTTTTTTAAAAAATTTTTATTGGAGTATAGTTGCTTTACAATGTTGTGTTAGTTTCCGCTGTACAGCAAAGTGAATCAGCTATACGTATACTTATATCCCCTCTTTTTTGGATTTCCTTCCCATTTAGGTCACCACAAAGCATTGGGTAGAGTTCCCTGTGCTATACAGTAGGTTCTCATTAGTTATTTATTTTATACATAGTAGTGTATATATGTCAATTCCAATCTCCCAATTCATCCCATTCCCCCTTTCCCCCCTGGGTGTCCATACATTTGTTCTCTATGGCTGTGTCTCTACTTCTGCTTTACAAATAGGTTCATCTGTAGCATTTTTCTAGATTCCACATATATGTATTAATATACAATATTTGTTTTTCTCTTTCTGACTTACTTCATGCTGTATGACAGTCTCGAGGTCCATCCATGTCTCTGCAAATGGCACAATTGTGTTCCTTCTTATGGCTGAGTAATATTCCATTGTATATATGTATCACATCTTCTTTATCCATTCCTCTGTTGATGGACATTCTTCCATGACCTGGCTATTGTACATGGTACTGCAATGAACACTGGGGTGCATGTATCTCTTTGAATTATGGTTTTCTCTGGGTATATGCCCAGGAGTGGGATTTCTGGATCATATGGTATGTACATTGAATCTTAATTCTCATACTGGTCATCTGTTTAACCTTGGGCAAATTCCCTAACATTTCTGTGCCTCAGTTTTTTCATCCTCAAGATAAGGAGAATAATTTACCTGTATCATGGTTAGAAAACATACTTAGAAAATATAGTTAGAAAAGTGCTTAAAAAAACATTCTGGTGCATAATCAGCCCTTAACAGTCACTGGCAGTATCAGTAAATCAATTTGTGAAAATAATAATATTTTTTATGCACTCTGCCTAAGTGAAATAAAGTCATGACAATTATGTAGATATTAAAAATATTTTGCCTCAATCATCTGAAGCATTTAGCTCAAAGCATATTTTAAGAATTCATTATTAATATAATTTACTTTCTGAAAATTAACAAGACATTAATTTTATTTATTTGACAAACTCCAATTAAGTCGAACGGAGTATTACAATAATTCCAAAGATCAAGCTTAGTTTTCAATTCTTCTCTGTTATTTACTAGGTCTGTGACCCTGGGCAAGTCAATTAAAAACCTTGGCTTCAGTTTCCACATTTGTAACATGGGCAAAATTAAATCTATGTTAGTAGTTGAATATTAAACATAGCACAGAATCTGGCACATAACAGATCTTAATAAAAGGAGGGTCAAAAAATGATTATTAAATGTATAAAATCTAGAGAACAGTGTGACAGAACTATCTCAATTTATATAAAACTGGTGAGAATTAAAAGTGAAATTATGTTTTTCTGACTCCAAGTTCAATCTTAAGCAAATAAATTAGAAATTCATATTTTAGAAGAAGTTATTTTAAAATGAGAACTTAATATGAGAAATATTGACATTTGATAGCAAGTCACTCAGCATATGACTTCCTTTGTATCGCTAAGTATAAAACACAGAGCCTCTTAATACCAGTTTAAGAGATGCAAGTGTCTCTTTAAAATCAACACTTCTGAATTCCTTAAAATTCAGTGTTATACATAAAATCTCTCCCTCCCCTCTCCCAATCAATTTAAATTTATGGAGGTACTGAGTTAAGAAAGATGTACAAAAACCTTGTGATACATGTCTTCAGGGTCATTGTTATCTAAGAATGTGTTACTAATGTTTTGTAATATTGACCATGTCACACAGTCTTGTACAACATTGTTAAGCACCAAAGTAGGGTCATTGGATGCTGCACTTAGTGATGGTGGAGAAGATGGGAAATGCTTCTGCTCAGGTTCTCTAATCCGAGTTTGCTGGAGCCACAATGGGACAGCAAGCATTTCAGGTCATCCCAGGGTAAACCACAGACACTGGGTTCTACCTTGTGACATGAAGCTCAACTAAGTTTTTTAAGCCAGATCGAGACTGGAGTACACACGTCTAGAATTGCACATGCCCAGGAGCTGGGGAGTCTGAGCAAACAAGACATTATGCTTTAATGAGTGTAAAGAATCTCAACACAGTCTCCAAACCCCAAGCACTCCCATTTCAGAAAAAAATTTTAGAAACTGTGGCAAGTAACGTCTCCAAGCTTGCTACTACTGTGAGTTGATACTCAAGTTTTCTATGTACAGAGCAAATGATGGAGATAGGATTGAGGATGGGGAGTGTACAAGAAAATAGTTCATTAACTCTCAAAGTCTTGAAAATGCCATGAGCACTGCCAATGTTATAGGGATCAGAATGTGGATACTGCCTATACAAAAGTCGTGGTGTCCTTCAAAATTCCCCTGCTTAATGTACCATAATATTAAAACACAGACCAATACAAATCACATTATAAATATAATAATGTGATTCAACTAATCAGGGCTGTTACTAGCCCAGGGGACACCTTTGTATTGTGCAGTCTAGCTCCAGAGCATGTGGCTTAGTCAAAGGAGCACAGACCCTGTCACCATCCCTCTCCACGGGATTGAGAGTGCCTTCTGTATGTCCAGACTGTGCAATGTTCTTTACGTGTTTATAGTTTATAAAGTCTTATGATCATCCTCTTGGTTTTCAAATGCTAAATCTAGAGAATGCCTGAGGGGGAATTTGAATCTGTATCTGCTGATATCAAAATCAATGGATTTTCTGTTAAAGCAAGCTGCCTTCTACCTCTACCTTCTTCTTGTCAAAAAAATATTTATTAAGAGTTTTAATCTCCATGACAGAGCTCTAAGTCTTATTCAAAGTGTAGAGATATGTCTTTTGGACAACCTCAGATCTGATCTAATGTTGTAAAGCAAAGACTTTACTACTGCTATTAGTGGTCCGTTTCAAGTAGCACGTGTTTCTTAACCATTTTTGCTAAACATAGATGTGTCCAGTTTAGTCTGTAGTAATAATTCTCACTGTTTCCACAATCAGGACCTCCTCTCCCTTTTTAAAAAATAATTTTCTTCCTCACAATGCCCATATTATTGAATACATCTATTAAACAAATTGCATTCACTATGTAAGAATTTGTTTATTTTTATATGAAAAGATCTAATAAAGGGTACACGATTTTAAAAACTAAAGAAAACAACTGATGATAAATGGCAACCAAAATAACATAAAATTTATTTAATAACAGATGATATTTAGGTAGCTTGTGCAGCAAGCTCTTATCAGAAAGATCTAGAGTTGAATTCTAGTCCCTCCACTTGTTTTCCATGTCACTTTAGCATCCTGAGACTTATTTTTCCTTTTCTATACATGGAGTGGTGATTCCTGTATCATCCAGTGTTTATAAGGATTTGAATGAGAGACTATAGGTAAATGATCTGGCAACACACTGCCTTCTTTGTATACAGCATCCACTCAATAAGCATTATTTTTCTCCTGTGAGACAATATAAAAGCTAGAAAGCCTTTTTGAATAATAAAAATAACACACTCTTGAAAATTCCTGACTCTGAATCCCTAGGGGTGGGAGACTTCTCTAGATTGAGAGACAACAGTGTGGGTCTAGAGTCTCCAGTGCCTTCTAGGAGTTAATGGGACCCATCATGAGAAGGAAGAGGTGGGGCATTGCATCACTGTGTGTGTGATGGGATGTACCGTTCAGACGCAAGCTGCTGTCTTTCCTAAAAGTCTTCCAAAGACTCCAGAAGAGCAAGGCTGTCTTCGTCTATTTGGAGTGTCCTGAGGAGCTAGACATTGAAGGCATAGGCATGGCCAAGAGACCCCAGGGTCTGGGTCAGCCATTTGTATGAGTCTTCTGTTTCCGGAGTGTCCTAGCAGATTAGAACTAACCAGACATGTGGCTGTTCTTCCTAAAGTGACTAGGTTTGTGCCTGAGTGGCATGTTATAGTGCCTAAGGAAGGAAGCCCCTGTTTAATTAATAGTTTTTGTGTCTATTTTGGGGAGTAAACTCATGTTTTCCTTTCCCACATCCTCACCAAAGTGACTTTGTTCACCATAAACATGTTCTATTAAAATGATGATTCAAAAGCAAGACATATTTCCTTCCTTTTGCTAAAGACTTGATTGATAATCTAAGGGCAGATCTTTAAGGACAGCTAAAACATCATTTTTTTTCCCCGAGCCCAAAGCTTTAAAAATGCAATAAATTATTTGAATAAGCCATTTGCAGTTTTATTTTCTTTTTGTTTTTAAAACACAGACCAAAACCACCAACCCAAAAGATTTTTTTCCAGTGCACAAACTATGCTCTGAGAATAAGTTGGGCACTTCTGGATGATATTTTAACTTTATCAGGACAATAAAAGGTTGAATAGGAAAAAAAAATAAATACCAGATTGACTGGAGTTTAAGTATTAAAGTCAATTTATATTTATTTGTTCAACACACATTGACAATTTCCATTACACTCTCCTAAGAATTCAAGGTTTTCATACTTCTGTATCAATTATCAACCACCAATGAGCAGCCATTGGAGAAACCAGGATGTCATTCTACACGTAGTATTTTTCTGTTCTCCCTTTTGCTTTATTCCTTTGTTTCCTAGGAAAATGATATACAAACCATTGATTTTGAGAAGCAGTAGTATCCTGAATTCCTTTGTTGAGAGGAAATTTTTGACATTATTTGGTTATTGAGAGTATTGAGAATTCTCTGAAAATCAACTATTGAATGTTAAATCCCTCTGACTATGGATATTGGTGCTTTATAGCATTGCCTCCAAATCAGTCAGTCTGCCTAGCTATGCTGTTCTAATCTGCTAAATACTTGGTTTGAGTTCTTCCTATTTATAATAAAAATCTTTATTTTGCAAATGTTATGATTTATATCTTAGTTCTTCTACTACAAAAGCCTAGCTTTGTCACGCTTGCAAACTGGAGTCAAAGAATAAAAATAATTTTGAAATATTGTAGCCAAAATCTCTGCCTCATTGTTGATAATTATTTCTGATAATCCTTAGGTCTTTAATGAGCTTTGCCTGCATGGATGTAGACAGCCCGCCTATCCAACAGTGAGTTGAGATCAGCCTCAGTCTTCCCAGCAAGTGAGAGTGAAGGCTGGTGGTGTCCACATGAATAGTAACTCTTTTCTAGGTTTTGCAATGGAATGGATATGGTTGCTCTTGCTTCTAACAATTAGAGTGCTTCCAGGGTCTGCTCAGTTCAATGGCTACAATTGTGACACCAACCTCCACAGTAGATTTCCTGGTAAGTCTGAACCCAATCTTTTCTCTAATTGTATCTGGAAAGAGCGATTATGTTTGAATAGTAAATCATTTAAATACATATGGAAAATGAGGGGGATATCTGTCTGTATTAAGTGGATGTTAACAAATGGCAAATGACAAAAGACATTTTTCTGAAGTTGTAACTTAAAACCACATTAACATACAAAGTGTTCATTGTAGTTTATATTACTATAATGACTGCTCACAGATGTGAAAAATATTGGCTAATGGTTGATAAAATTGGGAGAGGCTAATGTCATTCAAAATTTGTCTAATTGAGGGCTTTTTTCTCATAAATTAATTCAGACTTTAAAAATTGCCCTTATATGCTGATAAATTTATTTAGGAAGAATACTCAGAAAATGACTGTGAAATATTATGCAATACTCAAAAAAATACTATTTCAATGAAATGTTGGTCACTACCAAAGTACACACACCAGCTTCAGAATGCATTTCATAGCAACCCATCAATATTATGACAGACATGAGATTTTGACCATATTGATGGACATGTCCCACAGGTTCCTAAAATCTGTACTTTTTAGAGGTAATTTAAGGTTTCACTTAAGTAGTCATCTTTTTATATCAGCTAAAGTTATAGAACCACAGTTCAATAGTTACAAAATAAGAATTAGATGATCTGAAACTACTTTTCTACTTATGTATTGCAAACTGAAATACCTTCTGCAATGTTTTACATGCTCCTGTGTTTGGAGCATGCCAGAGTAACAACACACCTGCATAGAGCAATCAGTAGGTAGTTAGGTAGTTGATGTGAAGTTTCTAATTTATTTGACGAGAGGTAATCTGGCTTGCTCCAGAATAAAGACAAGAGTATGTAGGAATGGCTTCATGAGCCCAGACCTAGTATGAAAGTACTTGACAGGTTAAGTAAAATAAGGAGGTCAGGATGGGGAATGTCCAAAGGCAAGTTTACAAAGGTAAGTTAAGGCAGGGTTCTTAATGATTTTGAAACCACAAATGATAGGATTTTTTTTTTTTTTACTATGGAAAATTTCAAACATATGCAAAAGTAGAGATTAGTAAAAAAAGCACTCATAGTAATCATACAGCTTCATCATCTGTCAACATTTATAAATTTTGTTTATCTCTCCTTACTACCTCCATCTCTGAAGTATTTTAAAATAAATTCATTATTCATGTTTCATTATATATATAAGTGAAAAGAACTTAAAAAAGTCATTACACTTGTATATCTAATAAACAACAATAATTACTCAATATCATCTTATACTCAGCCAATTTGCTTCTAAATCCACGTGGTGCATTTGTTGACGTGTTTCTTAAATCTGTCTTAATTTATAGAAGTCCCTTGCTTTTTTAAAATGCCATTTATCTCTTTAAATAATTTGGTAATTTGTTTCTTAGAATTCCAACACTCTGGATCTGGTTGACTGTAACTCTTATGTGTTATTTAACATGCTCCTCTTTTCCTGTATAACCTGTCAACTAAAGAGAGCTAGAGGTTTGAATAAATTCAGGTTCAGTTGTTTTGGCAAGGATACTTTTTGTATTATTTGTGTAATAAAAGTGTTTTGTCTTCATTTTGTAAGCAATGAAGAGCCATTGCATCTTTTTAAACATACGTTTTTAAGGGTTTGATGTGGTCACATTTTGTTTCAGAAAGCAGACGTTGGGGAAAGTGTGAAGGACAGAATCAAGTTAGAAGAGACTAGAGGCAGAAAGAAATGTCATGAAGGCAGTGGCAGTGGAAGCAGTAGAAGGAGACAGTTATTAAGAGATGCAGGGGCTTCCCTGGTGGCGCAGTGGTTGAGAGTCCGCCTGCCGATGCAGGGGACACAGGTTCGCGCCCCGGTCCGGGAAGATCCCACATGCTGTGGAGCGGCTAGGCCCGTGAGCCATGGCCGCTGAGCCTGCGCGTCCGGAGCCTGTGCTCCGCAACGGGAGAGGCCACGTACCGCAAAAAAAAAAAAAAAAAAAAAAAAAAAAAAAAAGAGATGCAGTATTTTGTGGTGGACTCCCCAGAACTTGAGAACTGATTTGACTTGGGAAGTGAGAGAAAGAGAAGGCTAGAGGCTGTTTTGAACTTAGATAACTGGATGTCGATACTGTTAACTGACGCCAAAAGTATAGGGCATTTGCATGTTTTAGAAAGGAAGTGTGGGTTCGAAAATAATGACTTTGAAGTGCTCTTAGAAAGCAGAGTGGCAGCCTCTACTCAGAAGTAGGAAATATGGACCTGGGTCTGAGGAGAGAGGTTGAAACCGAAAATAGCTGTGTGAGAGTTGAATCCCTGTGCAGTGAGTGAGCAATGAATGAGGGGTAGGAAAAGGAAAGTTGTGGAAATAGACTACTATTTAAATAACCCTGGTGGTGAAAGAAAGGGAGGAGTAATCTGAGCCAGCAGTTTAAATGAGAAAGGAGATTTTTTTGGATTAGAGGACTAGAGACACCTGAGTCTACATGAGCAAATGGAAAGTATTCAGAGACTAGGAATACTAACAAAGACATTGATGTAATGAGGAAAGAAAATATGGAAGAGATCAAAGGTACGGGTGGAGGAGTTAACCTTGGAAAAGTGGCAGCTGTTTGTTTGATTTAGGAGAGAAGAGAAATAAAAGACAGAGGCAGAGAAGTTGAGAGATGCTAATTATGTTCATCTTCTTGGTTGAAGTGGAAGGCAGAGGCCCTCAGAGAGTGAGGGGCCAGAGGCCTGGCTGGGGCCTGGGAAAGGTAGTCAAGTCTTACCCCGTTATGGATAAAAGAGAAGGCCAGAATGTAAGAAGATTGCTCGGCAGAGAGGAACTAGCTGATGATGTATTATACTTGTAAAGGTAAATAAAACCTGTAAATAAGCCAAGGAGTGACTAGGACAGCAAAAGGAAGTACTTTTCATCTGGTACAATTTAAAAATTATGTTAAAACTTCCATTTACAATGGTGCCCACTGACCATCAGCGTCAAAATCACCTGAGATAGTCGTTCAGTGTGGACTTTACTGCTTTCCCGCAGATATGTAGTGTCAGAATCTCTGAATATGGTGCTGGGAATTTGTATTTTAAACCCTGCAGATGAGTCTCATATGCATTATGATTGAGAACAGCTGACGGTATTCTATTATTTTCTTGAATCCATTATTCCAGTTAAAAGCACAGTCATGTTTGGGGAAATATAACTAAAAACAAAATCTTCTCCCAACCCAAAAATTCTTTCCACAAAGATAGTAGAGATGAGAACACACTGATCATTGAATAAGCATTAAACCATAATGTGATGCTCAACCCAGGCAATTCATTAAAAGTTTGCAAAGACAGAAAGGAATCTCACTCTTTTACATAGTCAAGCAGAGGCAACCCATTGCATACATGTTTTCAAAATAAATAATAATTAGTCCTCAAGTAAGAGGACTTGACAGCACCATTTGTCACGTATAGTTCATCCTGGATTTATCTGGTAATTGAGGTGACCATCTGTGTTAGCGTATTAGCTTTCTCCAGAGGGAAGATAAAATTCTCATATCTTTATGAAAGGAGGTACTTTTGTGATTTGGAACAAAGCTCCCACCGAAGTGAGGCTCCCACCCTCCCCAGACTGTGAGATGATACTATTTTCCTTGATGTTTACATTTCTAAGAGATGGTTCCCAAGTCCTTGAGAAAGACGTCCCTGCATCATAAAGCTCACACAAGTCCTATCTAATTTTCAAAAGGATTTATATACATTTCAAGGAGAAGAGAAAGTACTTACAAGTTTTCTGATATAAATGGTCTCTTCCTTTATTTTCAACAGGGAGAATTAAACCTCTTATTTTTAATTTGTATTTGTCCTTACACGTTAGCACTTTTAGTACTTTTGGGCTTAGACAACAAATATCCAAACTTTCCAAATTTATACACACACATACACATTGTTGCAATTTAAAATTTATTTTAAAAAAATCTAAAATTCAGATAAATCAAAAGTTCCATGAGAGGCTTTAAGTTTATATGGGTAGTCTTTTCAAGTAAGCCTATTTTTGCAGGTTGTTTGCAAAAGAAGACCAGAGTGAGCAAATAAAGCCTGAAGGTTAATTGCTCACTCCCCTCTTGACTTGTGGCTTCTCTTCCACATCAGGATCACCCTTGATGTCATTAGGAGCTCCACAAGCTGCTCAGCTACTAAGCAATGGGCTAGAATTAGAATGAGTCTGGCAAAGGAGAGGAGCTATCTAAATGCAAAGTAATGTTAATAATGATGAGAATAATCATCTCACCCTATCTGACCTTTGCTGTTTCATGACATTAGAACTATCTTTTTTAATTTCCATGCCATTTATCCTTAAGCCAAGGGAACCACCATGGTCTAATTCATTTTAAATTTAAAGGGATACCATTTAATTTTAAAGGTAGTTAACTCTTGCCTATCTAAGCTAGTAGCAGGGAATAAACTCATGCCCAGCTGATGTTATAATTATGCTCTTCCAAGAATAAAATGCAACCCATAGTTGACTTTTAGAGTACCAAAGAATTATTTGGCCAAAGTGAAACCTACAGATAAATGCATTTGGCCTCTGCAACTAATGGATACCTTCCAGAACTAGCCCCTCTTTTAGAAGATGGTATATGTAAGGGTCGGCCTAAACTTTCAAGCCTCTAAAGAAGTCTTTAATGATGAAGGCACAATCAAGGAGAGATTAGGTTAATGACACCAGAAACTTTGTGGCCTGACATTGTTTTATGGTGAACTAACCAGTCATGGGAAACTGAACGTAAGTCAATGTTTTATGACTTGTCATTTTGTATCTATTTGAAATAGTGCTAAGAAGGAATAAATTCCATGTTTAGAATGCTAGGCACATTATATAATTCTTTTATTTCTTACAATAAACCTACAAAACTTTTTAATTTTTACTTTATTATATGGAGATTGAGGATTAGAATTTGTCTAATACTGCAAAGCTAGCAATTGTCAGAGATATAACACTAGAGCTCTTTCCATCAAACCATGATGCCTTAAAGTGAATCTTGAATACTAAGTTTAAAAAATGATTTATACCAAAAACCAAATAATCCAATTACAAATGGGCAAACAAATGAATAAACATTTTTCCAAAGAAGACATACAGATGGAGAGTAGGCACATGAAAAGGTGCTCACTAATCCTCAAGGAAATGCAAGTTAAAACCACAATGAGATATCACCTTACACCTGTCAGAATAGCTATCATCAAACAGACAACAGATAAATGCTGGTGAGAATGTGGGAAAAGGGAACCCTTGTGCACTGCTGGTAGAAATGTAAATTGGTGCAGCAATTATGGAAAACAGTTTAAAGATTTCTCAAAAAATAAAAATGAACTACCATATAATCCAGCAATTCCATTTCTGGGTATATATCTGAAGGAAACAAAATCATTATGTCAAAGAGACATCTGTACCCTATGTTCATTGCAGTATTATTTACAATAGCTGAGACATGGAAACAACCAAAGTGTTTATCAACAGATGAATGGATAAAGTTGTGAGATACACACACACACACACACACACACACACACCACACACACACAATGGAATACTATTCAACTATAAAAAGGAAGTCGTGCCATTTGTGACAACATGGATGGACTGCAAATGTTATTATGCTAAGTGAAATGTCATATAGAGAAAGACAAATACTATACAGTCTCATTTATATGTGGAATCTAAAAAACAAAAACAAAACTCATAGAAAATGAGAAGAGATTTGTGCTTACCAGATGCAGGGGTTGGGGGCAAGGGAGAAAGGATCAAAGTGGTCAGAAGGTACAAACTTCATACTATAAGATAAATAAATACTGGGGATGTAATGTACAACATGATGATTATAGTTAACACTGATGTATGCTGTATTTAAAATATGCTAAAAGTTGCTGAGAGAGTAAATCCTCAAAGTTCTCATGACAAGGAAAAAAGCATTTTTTTCCTTTTTTGTGTGTCTATATGAATGATGGATATTAATTAAACTTATTGTGGTAATCATTTCACAATAAGTGTAAGTCAAGTCATTATGCTGTCACCTTAAACTTATATAATGCTGTATGTCAATTGTATCTCAAAAAAACTAAAATTAAAAGTTATGTGTAAATGGAGACTCACAATGGAAACTGTCACATTGAAGAATTTGAAAAATCATATGGTAGGAAAATTTGTTTAGCTTTTTCAGGACCAGCTTGACTAAGGAAATTTTTTCTCTGATAATATTTATTAATATTTCAATGAGTACCAGTGTTCCCCAGGAAATAAAATAGAGAATCACCTATTTCAGTGATAGACTTCATGGGCAGGTCAAGTAAAATGAGCTGCCTGATTTTGTGTTAGGCTTTGCTTAACCATTGCACTGTTCTGTGCCCAAAGACAAAGTAAGAGTGGATTATGGAATAATTATCCCAGGGAATACGTTCTGTCTCTCTGTGTAGGTAAGAAAGGCCAATTCTGCTGCCTTCCTACATAGTAGTAGTGTTTTGGTCTCCAAGCTGTGAAGAGGATGCCTGCTTTTGCTTTGCAGCTGTGACTACAATTACTACACCAGATGAGGCAGAAGAACTGATCGAGGCAGCGATTGCAGATCACATCCTGATTAATCTTCAGTGATAAAGTGCAGTGGAGAGAAGAGGAATTAGTCAGCAAGTTCAGTGACTGAACAATTCAGAGTTCTGAATTGTTCTTCTTTATTTAATAACAAAGTTCTTTATTGCATGGATTTTTCATTTCCTCTACTTGTATACGTAAAACCTATATGCTTTTTTCTGCTTGAAAAAGATGACTGAACTCTTCTCGTTCTAGCAAGTGTGAATAGAAGCCTGCAAAGTTTATAGAGGACTGCATATGCATTTCTTTCAGCCCTGCAGAAATGCAGCTTGCATTTGCTAATTAGAAACAGAAGGGGAAAACTGAGGTGGTGAGGAACCTGTTCAATACAGAGGGGAAACCTGAATTCCTAATCCACTTTAAATTATTCATCAGCCGCTGGTATTTTGGGTAGTTGAAATATCAATACCCCTTTTAAACTTCTTGCTCAATAGTGTATGAAAAGTTGAGGAGAATTAACTTTAAAAATTGTGTTAAAACAACACATATAACATCTGTTTTCTAAGCAATTTTAAGTTTATGTAGTGCCAAATATTGCTACTCTCATTTTATAGAGATAGAAGTAGAAATGATATATAAATTACTTTTATAATCTGCTAAGATTATATAGTCTTGGAATATCTCTTGGAGTCCAGGAAATAAATTAGAGTTGACCTTCCATATCCATGGGTTCCACATCTGTGGATTCAACCAAGCTCAATGAAAATATTCAGAAAAAAAATTCCAGAAAGTTCCAAAAAGCAAAACTTGAATTTGCTGCATGCCAGCAAACATTTATATAGCATTTACACTGTATTTACAGCTATTTACATAACATTTACATTGTATTAGGTATTATAAGTAATCTAAAGGTGATTTAAAATATATAGGAAGATGTGCATAGGTTATATGCAAATACTGCATATGCCATTGTATTTAAGGGATTTGAGCATCCATGGATTTCTTTTAAATTTTGGTATCCAAGGGTGGTCCTGGAATCAATCCCCCATGGATACTGAGGGATGAGTGTCCTGTATTTCCAGATGAGATTTCTGTGGTACTACAAGGCAGCGCAGTCTTCAGCATACAGAAAAGACTCCTCCTATTATACTGAATAGGTTTTGGTTCATACAATCAGTTTTAAAACAATGCTACCTTTAAGTGTGTATAAACCAGCCCATGGATCCAGGTGCAATCACATTCATGGGAATGCCTGCATCTGAACTGCACAGAGCCGTCAGTTGCTCACAACAGACTCACAGGTCTCCTTCAATTGTTTTGTGGAGTCCCCAGGGCATAGTTGCCATTTGAGGTAACTGTCCTGCTCCTCTGGTTATTAAACTGCTATGGTTTGTAGCATGGGGTAGAGGTGGGGAAGGAGAAGACTGACCCTCTTCCCAATTTTATTTCACACATTGCCACCTGAGCCCTAAAGTAGACTCATTTGGGTTCAGTCTCACAAAGTCTTTCACAACCCTCTTTCATTGTAATTCAAACCAGTTAGTTCCTCAAAAAGGAAGGAACTCAGACACACACCCATCCCCTTTACAATTTGTTTCTCTCTCTTTCCTGTCCCTTTTTCATCCAGACCTCTCCCTCTTGTAAGCCTATAAATCATACAGTTTGGTGGGAGTGCTTAATCCCACCTGATAGAATCCACCTAAGGATTAATTCCTGCTCAATCAAAATGTATAGTTATGACTAAGTAACTCAGTTGGTTAAGAGACTTGTGTAGGGGAGGAAAGATAATTTTCCCTCTACCCTTCTAGGTTCTTAGCTGAAGCCCCCTATAATAAAAGACAGATTAATAGAAAAAAACAAGTAGAAGTTTAATAACAAGTAAACCTCCTATATTCATGGGTGATACCCAGGAAAACTGAGTAACTCCCTGAAATGGCCCAAGCCACTACCTTAAATACCATCTCAAGCTAAAGACAAAAGAGATGGTGGTGGTGGGGCAGCCAGTCATGGGAGGTCATCAGGTAAATCACAGTAAACAGGAGTACGGTTGTTATGCAGATTTAGGTCTGTAGCCTCCATTTGTAAGAGTTTCTGGAGGTTTAGTTCCCCTCTTCCTTCCTGGTACAGAGAAGGAGATGCACTTACAAATGGAGATTTCCCTTATAAATGTAAATGTCTCTTTCAGAAGAGTAACTTCCATTTGTTTTCAGGGATTCTCCTATGTCTGCCATTTCTTTTTTCTTTTTTAAAAAAAATATTTATTTATTTATTTAGTTGCACTGGGTCTTAGTTGTGGCACGTGGGCTCCTTAGTTGTGACATGCAAACTCTTAGTTGCAGAATGCATGTGGGATCTATTTCCCTGACTAGGGATTGAACCTGGGCCCCCAGCATTGAGAGTGCAGAGTCTTAGCCTCTGCGCCACCAGGGAAACCCCTGCCGTTTCTTAAAAATAATCAATTTAAGGTAATCCTTATGCCAAAGAGGCATATTTTGGGGTGGCATATTCTGCTCCCCTTCACTTGCAACATTGGCATCACCTGGGAGCTTGTGAGAAATGTAAAAATCAGGCCCCATCCCAGATCTACTGAATCAGAATCTGCATTTTAATAAGATTCTCTGTAATGCATATTCATAAGAAGTGCTGATTGGAGCGTGGTACTCATGATGTCTTGCCAGCTTTATGTTGTTACATACCACAGTGTTTATGTCAACCCCAACTGGCTGTCACGCACTTGCTTGCTATTAATGATAGTAGGGATTAGCAAATCCCTTGCTGTTAAGGGGAAATGACTTTAAAAATTTATTATTAATAATAAAGCAAGATAATTAATTGCCAGAGTAATGCACTTAAAAAAGCTAAGTACCTAAACAAATAGCAAAGATCCATTAATTTCATATTATTTAGTGTGTTGAATTAGAAAATATCTGACTTAGAGAATTTTGATGTTCCTCTAAAAGTCTGAAAACAGGAATCATCTCAGGCAGTTGGCAGAGTACAGATAGGAAATATGAGTTCTGGATGAACAGTCAAGATGAACCTATATTATTGAGCACATATTTTCTTTGTGAATCTTGAAAATTGATATTAAAAAGTTAGAAATCATGCATGTTGTTTGTGAAAGAGTTTAATTAAACATATTTTAATAAACACTTGCTGAGTGTTTGTTAGGCACGCTGGGAAAACTCAGAGCTTTCAATGAGTTCATAATCTAGTGGGAAAGCAAATATCCACTCCCAGGTATAATGTAGGTGATATTGTAGACTCATAGTTAACGTGATGTGGGATGGAGCAGAAGAGAATGACTATATATCATTGGAAAAATGAAGTCTTATAAAAGGAAGCCTTAGAAATTGTTTTTCTGTTCTCAGCCCATTTCTATTACCTGAGTGCTCTCAATGGGTATTTCACCTATTATTATTGTTTATAATTGATGTACTGAGTATTGGTGATTATCAAATTTATAATTCTTACTCTTTTCTATCCTCTAAATATTAGACTCTTATTTCCAACTACCTGCTGTATATTTCTGCTTGAATGTCCCATATGTACCTCAGCCTCTCAAAAACTGAGCTCATCATC
The DNA here is from genome assembly GCF_002837175.3 of Physeter macrocephalus. Lineage (NCBI taxonomy): Eukaryota > Metazoa > Chordata > Mammalia > Artiodactyla > Physeteridae > Physeter > Physeter macrocephalus. Next base: position 110,827,510 of record NC_041214.2, on the reverse strand, counting down.
TTTTTCCTTCCTGTATTCTTTATCTCAGGGAATAATCCACCCAGTCACTAACGCTAGAAACTTGACCATAAGTCTGACATCCCCTTCTCTTCATGCCATCATCTAATCAATTTTTTGTAAAATTTAGCCAATTGGAACTGTTTCATTTCTTCCCAACAATCCCTTCCAAACAGCTGTGCCCTACCAAGACATGGTTGTATATAACGTGGTATTCAAACCTCTGTCATATCATTATCAACTGCATTGCAATTGTCTGTTTTTTTCTGTGTCCTTTACCCAACCATGAGTTTCTTGAAGTGAAGGAGTCCTGTTAATGTCTTTATTCTCAGAGTTTAGCACAGAGATTATCATACTGTATATAAACAAATGCTTTTTTCTGATACTTTGTTAACATGAAGTGGCATGTAGTTTAGATCTTGAAAATAAATAGGACCAAATAGCCTCTAGCCTGTGTAAAACTGATGGCACTGATTTTGTGTGTTCAGCTCCTGTGCACCCCACCCTTTTTTTTACAATCTACACTGACACCCAGAATTGCTTTTCATACAGATTTTTACATTTTCAGGTCAATAGTGAAGGAACATTTTGAGCCACTGCACTGCAGTGCTGAGTTCAGTTCAATTCTGGGTTGTTTGTGTTGCAGAATATATGTGTGCAAATTATTTGAATACTTGCATTGATCTGTGCCCTTATTAATCCAGGTAATAATTAGAACATGTTAAATATTCTGACACTACTGAAAGGAAATGTAGGTCTCAAACTTAATAGTATTGAGATGAGATAAAAATCATTCCATGTGGGCTTCCCTGGTGGCGCAGTGGTTGAGAGTCCGCCTGATGATGTAGGGGACACGGGTTCGTGCCCCGGTCCGGGAAGATCCCACATGCCGCGGAGCGGTTGGGCCCGTGAGCCATAAAAAAAAAAAAAAATCATTCCATGTATCAAAAACTAGGAATCATTAGCCTCATCTGGATGCCTTTGGATGTAAGCCAGTTGAGTATGGAATTGTTGAGAAAAAGAAAATAGATATATTTGTTAAATATGTGAATCATATGCTGAGAATATATTGTCATTAATTATGTCTAAAGGGAAAAGTATATTAGGTGTTCTAGGAATGGAACTTTCTTGGAGATAAATAGGTAGAGTGATGTTTTTATTCACATATACAGAATTGGATCCATTCCCTTTTTACTCCATTTATATGGTAACCATATTCTATGAAGCTCATATCAGGCTATGTTTTTGTACATGGTGAGATAGATGGTGACAGGATATTTAGTGTGACAGGATATTTAAATTTGCATAATTTTTGAAAATCTGAGACAAACTCATTACCTGATTGGTAGGTAAGAGGAGTGCAGAACATCTCTTTATTTTTATCTGAATTCAATTGAATACTGCATTTTAAAATTTGCTATGAATAATTAGCTTGGTTAAATATCAGGGGAAAAATCACCCTTTTGGCAGCATAACTGCACATAAACTCTGTATGCAGGCCTACCATTTTAGACATACGTAGTATCTTTAGACAGAAAACACTAGAAACCAAACATCTAAAGATGTTTATTCCTTGATTATTTTTTGTCGTTAGGTTGTATTCATTGGATTGTTTAATACTGCAGTGTTGTTCAAAGGGATGTTACAATTCAGGCCAGGGATTGGACAATAAAAAGGCTAAAAAAATTTAGTTGTTGAGAGCAACTGTTACTCAGTAACTGAAAAGAAATTTCTCTACTTTTGGCAGAAATTGCTCTTTGGCAACTTGAAGTAGCATTTTTGTTTCCCTCAAAGCCTCACAAATGGAAAAGTTGTGCTGAATAGATGTCTTTAGTATCTACAACCAGGGCAAAATGTGTTCCTTGGAAGGGACAGTGAAAAGTCTTTAGAAAGCTAGGTTAGGATGAATTTGAACAGATCCTTTCTTACACTGTAAAGTCTTTAGTTTGTTATCATTTCTCCAAGTGAGATCAGCTTGTAGCAAATTCAGTTCCACTGCAGGGGTTACAAGTCTCCAGTTATAAAGCAGAAAACGGAAGAGAGCACTATGTCTGGACAAAGCAATCACAGCCATTGTTAAGCTAGCATAGGCATCAATTAATTCTCAGACAAAGGAGAGGAAGCTAAAATCTTTAGTTGGTTTAAGTTAAGGGAGTGATACCTCTTTTGTAACATATTTAATGATATGTATTAACTTCCATACATTTATGGTATGCCAAGTAATGCAATGATACTCATTCTCTATTTCCCCAGGCATAAAGAGTTCTTAGTGCATGCTCTAGTAGTTGAGAATTTGATTTCACATTTAAGTAGACATTTTGCTAACTTACAGAGACCATTTTGTATGTGAAGGTTTCCTGTGATCTTGCCTATGTGCTTGCTACTTGGCCTCATTGCCTACCATTTCCTCCTTGCTTTTTAAATTCAAATGAAAACGGAACTGTCCAGCTCCTAACCAGCCTGAGCATATTTATTTCACACTTCTGTCATCATTCATGCTGTCCCCTTTGTGCTGTAAGTTTCCCACTCCTTTTTGTAGCTAACTCCTACCGATACTTCAAAACTCAGTTCAATGCCATCTTCTCCAGGAAGCTGTTCCTAATCAACTGGTCTGGGTAAGGTTCTCTTTCTATGCCACCCCATGGTTCTCTGTCCAATCTTTCTGTAAATGTGGGCCACACCTATCTCCTCTTATGGACTGTGATCTACCTAAGAAAAAGGACCACTACTTTGTACATCCTTAGTGCAGTCTATTGCCCCATACTTTATTTGAGTAATTAATTAATTACTCACTGGAGTACATCAATGAATATCATAGCTTCCTGCTTTCTGGGACTTTCAATTTATTGAGGAGACAATTATACAAATACATATATGATTCCAAATCAATACGACAACATAAGACAGAGTAGCATAATTTAGATTTGGGATCAGGAAAGTCTTTGGGAAAAAGACAATGAAATTTGAGACCTGAGGGATGAGTAGGCGTTCCTCAGACAAAGATTGGGAATAGGAGAAGCATCCTACAGAGGGGAAAAAAAACTGATTGAAGGTCTTGTGTAACCTATATTAGGCTTTTTAAAATATGGTATTTTATTGAGGAATAACATAAAATAAGATGCAGCAATTTTAAGGGTGTGTCTTGAAATTTTAACATATATATACACTCATGTTATCACCACCCAGATTGATAGAGAACAATTTTATCACCCTCCAGATTTTCCTTGTTTCCCCTATTCTAGACAGTTTTCCTTCAGATTATGAGACTGACACGCTGCCTACTGCGCTAAGGAGGCAACTGACAGTTTTCCTTCAGAGGTAACCACTATTCTGGCCTCTGTGATTCAGTCTGATACATTTAAAAAACTGAAAAGAGTTCAGTGAAACAGATGTTGGGAGCAAGGGGGATAGTAGAGAGTAGATGAGAATGCAGAGGTAGGCAGGTGGTGGATCACAGAGAGTCTTGAGGACCTGGTTCAAGATTTGGACTTTTGGCCTGAGTGAAATGAATAGCTGTTGAAGATCTTCGCAAAGACGTAACATGATTGGATTCAAGTTTTAACAGCTGTACTAATCAGAGGGCATTAAGAGTAGAAACAAAGGAACCAGTTAGGAGGTTAATGTAATATTCTAGGGGAAAATATAAGTATGGCATAGACCAAGGAATAGCATAAATATGGAGAAAAATCAACAGATTTAAGATGTAATTTGAAGTTTGAATGTTTGAAACACTCAAACATTTGTTAAAATGAACTCATTATTTTAATAAGAGCATCATTTAAAAATTATAGTTGCATTTGAACAGCTAATGTTGTTGAAAGCTAATAGAGATATTCTCCCAATTTTAAATGGTATTTATTATTTTCTGTGTTGGCACAGTATACTTCATCTGTGGAATATCATTTTATTTTCCACCTACAAAGGGCATATTGCTTGGAGTTTTCCATGCTAAGCAGCCTAAAATTTGCCTTTTGGCCGTGAAAAAGATTTTCCATCTTTCTATCTTTTGCTATGAAAAAAATTTTTCTTTTTTGTATTGAGTTTGAAATCATAATCAAATATAGAAATTTCCATTTTGATTGATTCATATCCTCAAAATATGACTCACTTTACCAACAAAAAACCAATATGCAGAATAAACACTCCAAAGAAATATGCTGTTGAACACTTTTACCCATAGATTAGAACTGATATATTTAAGCGAATTAACTTTATGCCAAAAAGTCATGAATGACATTTACATATTACTTAGATCATTTACCAAAAAAAATTTTATTTTGCTTGTTTTTCCTTTTTTGAACAATCAAGGTGATTTCTCCAGTCAGCCTAATCCATTTTTATTTGTTTGTTTTCACACTTTGAAAAACAGGTGTGTGTTTCAGATTCTTTATCTCAGTGGTAAAAAATAAGAGTGTTAAAGACTGGTAAGGGTACTGTATTAATTTCCTAAGTCTGCTGTAACAATGTGGCATAAACAGAGTGACTTCAAACAACAGAAATTTATTTTCTCGCACTTCCGGAGGCTGGAAATTCAAAATCAAGGTATCAGTAGGGCTAAACTCCATCTGAGACTCTGGACAGAATCCTTCCTGGCCTCTTCCCAGCTTCTGGTGGTTTGCTGGTAGTCTTTGCTGCTCCTTGGCTTGTAGGTGTGTCACTCCAATTCTCTGTCTTCACATGGCTTTCTTCCTGTGTCTCTGTGTCTTCACGTGATATTCCTTTTAGAAGAACACCAGTAATATTGGATTAGAGACCCACCCTACTCCAGTATGACCTCATCTAAACTAATTACTACATTCTGAGGTACTGGGGGTTAAGAGTCAATGTATCTTTTTTTTTTTTTTCTGGAGGGAGGGAAACAATTTAATCTGTAACAGTTACCAAAACCAATAAAACTAAAAGCTTCTGACACTGGGGAATTACCTAGCAGCAGCCAAATTCTCCATTTTCTACATATATTTTCCTCGTTACATGCAGAAAAATAACTAAATAGAGACATGAAAATCTTGTGTGTGGGGTGTGTGTGAGTGTGTGTGTGTGTGTATGAGTGTGTGAGTGTGTGTGTGTGTGTGTGTGTGTGTGTGTGCCTGCTCACCTCTATAGACCTGGAATGGATCCCTTCACTGATAACTCATGGAATCATGGAAAACTGCAAATTGTGTATTTACATTTTCATGCCTAGTTAATTGCTTTTATTCAGGCATAGTCATTGGCAAATTTTTCTTAGGGTAGACTGCATGTCTGACTGTAATATCAACAGATAAGTTTTCATTCTCTTCCTCTCTAGTATAATTTAATAAAATAAAATGGAATCTGGATGGATGGCTTTTGTTTGTACATCCTGGATAAGATGGGTTACAAAACACCAAAGTGCTGAACAATTTGGCGTAGGATGGATTTTAACTGCTTCTTCCTTACACTTGAGAAAATGCATCATTTGTAGTGAGTCTCACTACTCTAGACAGGTTATCTAAATAATTCAATTACTCTCTTCTGAATTTCCTCAGTAGCCTAATATTTTTCCACTCAATTCTCCAATCATTTTACACTACCCAATCAACATTTAATGCACATCCACTGTGTACCAGGCACAAGAAAACAGAGATGAACTATAATCTCTACACTCAAAGATCTCTCCTGAAACAACTAAATCAAAGACTATTTTTCCTAATACTTTCACGTTGGATTATGGTGTATTCAAGTATAGGAATGAGTTAAACAGACCAAGGGGATGAAAATACCTCAGGGGATGTTAAAGTTATTCTTGAACCCCATGCTGTGCTTTCGTGACTTGTTTGTTTTTCTATATTTTTTATTTCAGCTGAAAGAGACATCAATGTCTACTGTGGGGTCCAGGCCATTACAATGAAGATTAATTTTTGCACAGTACTTTTCTCTGGTTATTCTGAAACAGACCTGGCACTGAACGGAAGGCATGGGGATTCCCACTGCAGGGGGTTCATCAATAACAACACCTTTCCTGCGGTGGTCATTTTCATCATCAATCTCAGCACCTTGGAGGGCTGTGGAAACAAGTTAGTGGTAAGATTAGTGTGAAATGGTGTGCTGGGTTTGGGGATCATAACTAAAAAAACTCCCAATTTCATGAAATAATCAGAAGCCCAATCTATCTTTCAAGAAAAAATTCCAATAAAACTGAACAAATAGCTTTCCTTTGCCTGTTTGAGGCTTCTTTTTTGTTTGTTTGTTTTGTTTTTGTTTTTTTTGTTTGTTTGTTTGAGGCTTCTGCTCCCAATCATACAATTTTATTTTCCAGTAGTGGTTCTGTTTATTGTAGCTGGTGGTTGAGGGGCCTGAGATTAACTGTGCTACTCTAACCAACATTATTTTGTGTGAGTGACGCTGAGGAATATGTCTCTACGGTTTATCATTAGCTTTGTTCCTCATGCTTTTTATGGAAGTATCTTTTATATTCCACTCAGTTTGGCAATGGATCACCTGGCCTATTGCTTCTTAGTGACCTCATTCAGGAAGAAAGATGAAACATAGAATGAGAAACTTAGAATCTTCTAGGTATCATGTTTACCATTGAATGATCCACACCACTGTTTTGTAAAAGAGAGCTCTTAGCATTTCCAGTGTGAAATTCTTCATCCTGTGGGACTGTCCTTTGAATTTCAAAATGTTATCATACACAGTCTTACCCATGAAATCCCAGTAGCACGCTCTCTCCAGTCATTGTGAAAATCAAAACACCACTTCAAATATTTCCACCTTGAATGAGAACCACTAGTCTACACTATTCATTTATTTATGCATGCATTGAACACCAAAAATAGAATTGTAAGAGGCATTCACTCTCCTGGGAATTAAAATTAATTGAAGTAAAAATATTGTGTTTGGGGAGTGTTACACTAAAATTCATTTAGCACTATTTTTTCTTTTGCTTGTTTAAATATAGTCTTATTGGTTAATCCTAGCAAAGACAAAAAGAAGATTCAATGAGCATGACCACTTAGCGCAGTGAAGAAGGAGAAATCAGTTTTTCCTCTTGATAAATTATTGTTTGGGATTAAGGGGGAAAGCTTGATTATTCTAAGGGCAGGACTTTTAAGACGTGGTGGGAGATAGGAGACAGGAAAAAGAGATTTCTTTGAATCTCCTTTATCTTTTCCCGGAGGGCAGTTAGAATGTTGTGCCCATGACCATTTCCAAGTCTACAGCTTGAGTATTGTTGACTCTTTTTATTGAAAACGTTTCTTCATCTCTCTGGGTTGTGTGCAGAGAGGTTATGAAGTAGGCCTAAGGGAGAGTGAGGGAGAGTGATGCAGGTTGATTATTACACATCCAAGATTCCATGTGGAGGGAGGGAGCCCATGTGGAGAGCAGCAGTACTGCCCCTCCTCCCACGGTAGCCCAAGGCCTCTCCTTCAAGGAGCTTTCTACTCTTGACTTCAGTCTTCCCCTGCTTCTGGAAAAACGATTTGGGAGAAATGCCAGACAAAGCCTGTGTGTGTGTGTGTGTGTGTGTGTGTGTGTGTGTGTGTGTACGTGTTCGTGTGTGTACCTTCATTTTTTTTTTTAGAGCTGAATTACTCTGGTATAAAAATTGAGGTATATATTATGTGTATATATATAAATACATGTATATAATGTTTTTTCACAGACAGAATTTGCATGTTTAGCTAGCCAGTCAGGCAAGCGATGTGTAGAGAGGAAGAATCACTTAGTTTTTTATTTTTGTCTTAGATGTCACCACCTTTGGAGTTTGCTCCAAGGATAGTCCTGTATGGGAAAAATTAAGTAGACTACTAAATCATCTGGATTAGAATCAAAATGTTTTCATTCATAATGATTTTGGTTCTCTTCATTAGTCAGCTAGATAATTGCTTCAGCTTTGCCCATGTGCTCCTCGGTTCTTGTATAAAGTATATTCTATTGTTGAAAATTAAATGTTACAGGTCTCCATATCTGCTAAAACTATTAATTGAACATCATATTGTATTTGACATGGTGGGAGAAGCTCAATTGTATTATGAAGGTCAAGAACATTATTAATTATTCCTGAAATGCTGGTTCTTAAATTTTAGTGGGATTGGAGAAATGAAAGCTAATCAGTCCCAGGAAAATATACACATGGACAATATTTTTATATAAATTCTAGGAGTTCATGATCCCTCTGCAACCCACCTATGAACTATTGTCCTGGAAGGGGATGAGACTCTCCATGTACCACAGAGGAAGACCCTGAGAAGATCGACCCTAGGAAAATTTGTGACCTTAATTCATTTGTTCAGAATTTATCTCGAGGACCCCAAGATGCTGGTGTCACTGAGCTATGCTGAAGGGACAAAGGCAAACAAGACCAGGAGGGTCCCCTGCCCACAGAGAGCTCTGATTATGGATGGGGCTGTGCTGAGTCAGACTGCTCATGCACTGTGACTGCATGAATAGAAGCTGTGGGGTGTGTCAGGAGAAGTTTCCAGGGAAGATGAGATCCAGGGGAGGAGTGGGATATGTCATGGTGAGGAGGGGAGAGTGGAGGCAGGAGGAGTATGCACAAAGGCCAGAGCAACAAGGGCCTTCGGGCTGGGACATTATTAACCAAGAGTGGGAGCCTGGAGACGTGAAGCTAACATGGAAAACAAGATCAGATTAACAGGGGTCTTTTAGGCCGTGCCACGGAATTTGGACTTTACCCATGAGCGTTTTCAAATTACTTGCTGCAGCACAACGAGTGACATATAGTCTCTCTACTTTCTTATTTGTGAAATATGAGTGTAGTGTCTTTGGTTATATGAAGTTTTATTTAGTTAAAAGACACATATGAGTCAGACTGAGAAAGACAAATATTATATGATATCGCTTATATGTGGAATCTAAAAATATGCTACAAATGAACTTATTTACAAAATAGAGATAGAGTCACAGATGTAGAAAACAAACTTACGGTTACCAGGGGAGAACGGGGGGGCGATAAATTGGGAGATTGGGGTTGACATAGACACACTACTATATATAAAATAGATAACTAATAAGAACCTACTGTATAGCACAGGGAACTCTACTCAATACTCTGTAATGACCTGCATGGGAATAGAATCTAAAAAAGAGTGGATATATGTATATGTATAGCTGATTCTCTTTGCTGTACACCTGAAACTAACACAACATTGTAAATCAACTCTACTCCAATAAAAACTAATTAAAAAAGAATAAAATCACCCTCTTTATGAGAGGAAGAAAAAAAAGACATATGATCACTTATAAGTAGCATATATGTGTATAATTTCAAAACCATGCCATGTTATAGTGGCAACAGACCCTAGAAATGATCTGTCTCATGTTTTATTTTGCATATGAAATGCCTAGATTTACATGTAACTATTTAATAACTGAGCTTGATCTACCATTCTAACAGGTATCCACAATTCCTGGAGTCAGTGCTTATGGAAATGCAACTTCAGTACAAATAGGAAATATTTCAGGGTATATTGATACTCCAGACCCACCAACAATCATCAGCTATCTACCTGGACTTCTTTACAAATTTAGTTGTAGTTATCCATTGGAATACCTGGTTAATAATACCCAGCTTGCTTCGTAAGTCACATTTTATTATTGCTTTCTCATATTGTCTTTTGGTTTGAGTCATTTTTACCCTTGAGGGACTTATAAAGATAGTAGGATTTGTTGAGAATAGCTAAACTCAATCTAATGGAAGCCATATAAGGTCTTATCTATCTATCTACTTACCTACCTATCTACCTCTCTATCCATCTGTAAGTGTTATTGTTATGATGCATATCAACAGCTCAGTTTTAATTCCCCCCCCCCAATTAAAATTGGCTCAAACTAATCAGGTGCCTGCCCTGGGTTCTCCTAGCTCCCTTCAGAACTGCCCAAGAACCCAAGAACTCTGGGTGCTTATGCAGTCCAGAAGGGCCTGTCCTGTTTCCAGTGTGTAGAACATTCGGTCACTGCATTTTGGGGTCCTGTTTGGCTTCATTCTCTGCCGTATCTCTCACTGGTGGACTCTGCTGCCCAGAATCTGAGGTTTCCATGCCTCCTGCTGAGGTGTCACCTGCACAGTTGCTGATGCTTCCCCGGAAAGGTGGTGTCACCCAGAGCCAAAGAGCTTCACACATGGACTGCGGTCATTGCCTTTTGTTTATAGTCATGTATTCATTCATTACTCCCAAAGCACATACTCCAAGACAGTTATACATCCACGTTACAATATAACCATATGGATTTGTGAAATACTTTTGACAAGATGGGGTGATTGAATAAGAACTTTCCCTCTCCAGTTCTAGGGTTTTCTATCACAAAAGTAAAGTTATTGTTTAATCTTAGTCACAGGGAACGTGGAGGACACATTTTGCTTCAGGTAAAAAATATTCAGAGATGATTTAATGGCACAATAATGACAAACAACTTGTCAAAAGTAAGATTTTGATGTGGAAAACAAGAAAATAAAGGCCTTGAGTCAAAAGGATACAGGTGCAGAGGGAAGGAGGTCATAGTCTTTCACTCTGCTCCCCTCAACTTTCCCACTAAATACATTCCTGAACTTCAATGCACATGGAAATGTATTCATTTATTCAATAAATATTATACACCTACTACGTGCCATGCAATGTTCCAGCAGTGAACAAAGTAAAACAAAGTCCCTGATCTCATGAAACTTCTACTGAAGTGGAATTGATGAAAATGTATTCGCATCAGATTCAATTTTCTTTGGAATGACGTTTTTCTGCAAAAGTTTCATGTAAATAATAAAAAATGTAAAAAAGGTTCCTTTATAAATAAAAAGATCATAAAGAACAGTTTGTCTTTACTTAGTCCCTCTTGCTTTTTGATTATTTATCTGTTCAGTAATTTAAACAGTATGCATACTACAGACCTAGTTAAAAGTATGTCAGGATTACTCAAGAGTTTTTTGCCTTAAATCTAACATTAAGGTATAACTGAAACTTTTAAAATCTCATCAACGCCTTCCTTTTCCTCAATCTGTTTTAGGTCCTCAGCTGCTATTTCTGTGAGGGAGAACAATGGTACATTTGTCAGCACTTTGAACCTGCTCCTTTATAACGTAAGTTGATGGGCGAAGGATGTTATCTTCTCTTTCACTGTTCTGAGGAGCCATATATGAGAATGACTTTTATATAAAAATCTACCAAAAGCCATATTAAACTTGTTATACTTCGGTAACATTTATTCATCTTTACCACCATTTTCATATATCTTAGTGATAAAAGTATACTAAAAACTCCATTATTTTCTAGAAGTTGGTATATGATTTAAACTTTATTTTATAAATGTGATTCTGCATAGTTACTCCAAATGTCTATCTACATTTATACATATGTATTTATTTATGTGTGTATGTGTGTGTCTGTAGCCATAGGGTCAAGATTTTGGAAATAATATATTTGTGATAAAAAGATAGGAAAAGTCCAAATGATACTTGATTTGAAGGCACGATGCTTGGTGATGAATGTGTTAATATTTTCAATGTGGGTTTTGGCTGTTGTCAATTCTGTCACATCTGAAATAATTTGGGTTGACTGCACAGTATTGTATACACTTTTGTCATTTAAATATCAACAGTGGCAGCAAAAATGTGAAAAGTACATGAATTTCTATTTATAACTCTAACATTAATCTCACAATGATATTTTCATGTTGATTAAAAATTTTTATTCATACATGTTAAATGCCTGATTTAAATATCAATTTTCAATCTCTCAACCAACACTTTTGTAAATTGTGAATCTGATTTTTACATTATTGTTCATGTCATCATGGCACTGAGTTATAATTCATGCAACTGATTTAAAAGTCATTGCATTATACTTTGAATATAATGTGCTATAAATATTGTAGTAGGACATTTTCCAAAGGCATTTAAAAAAATCATGTTTATAAGTTTGTAGTCTGACACCACAGAGTTGTAAACAACAAATTAAAATGTGTTGGAATGGAGATTGCCTTTCTGTCATTTCTGAACTTTCTTCTGCAAGGAGAAGCTGCCAAGATACTTGGTTTTACAATACTCAGCAAATATGGGCCAGTATTCATTCCCAGTATGGCCAGATATTTATTATTGTTGTGAGCAATATTTTAAAATTGGAACCTTTCTGTTAATTTATACGTGTAAGGACCCTCAGGTAGAATTGTGATGAATGGTTTGGATTCAATCTTTTTTGTTATAATTGAGTGAAACAAAGATGAGAATTCCTGATCCTAAAAAAGTGAAAAACATACTCACATGACATTGAAGGATACCACTGTTTTCTGTGAAATTAAACTATTCTCTCAGCAGAAAAGCAGAAAATCAAAATTTAGAAGTGTGGATTTCAGGAGAGCTTTGCTGTTAAGCTCTTTCCTTTATCATTAGAGATAGTATCATAGTCCTGTTGCTAACTAGACCTAATCCTTCAAAGAGTTTCTAGAATCTTAATGCCAAATAAAAGTCTATAATTTGATGATAACCTTAAGATTTTAATTCTATGGTAAAAAGGTAATTGATATCAGAATATAAATGAAATACATAGTGCCAAAAGCCTTCTCATTTTTAACCAATTTGCAATGAAAGTATTACTAATGGTTGAATTAATACATTAAAATTTAAAAGTTATTTACTAACCAGTTATTTAATAAAATTCAACCACTTCCCTACAAACCAGTGTTTTAAAAATTAACAGACTTAATTTTTTTAGAGAAGTTTTAGATTTACAGAAAAGTTGACCTAAAATGTACAGAGAGTTCCTATAGACCTCCAGTGCCTGCATACAAATTCCTCTATTATCTGCACCTTGTATTATGGGTCATATGGCATATTTGTTACAATTGATGAACCAATACTGACATATTATTAAGTAAGGTCCATAGTTTACATTTAGGTTAATACTTCACATTATATATTCTATGGGTTTTGACAAATGTATAAGACTTGCATCCATTATTACTGTATCATACAGGAGAGCTTCACTGCCCCAAACTAGTTTCTTAACATGGCACCATTGTAGTATTTTGCCATCTTATAGGACATTAAAAAACTAGTAATTTATACTGAAAAAAATTTTGTATACTTTGACGAATTGATCCAAAACCATATTTATTATTTGTTTGGAACACTAATATCTAGCTACCCAAATATAATTTTATTGCAGCATTTCAAACTGAGTATTATTTTACAACCATTAGGGGCCATATTTTCCTATTTTACATGCAAAGTTTGTGATTTCTAACCCTTAGGAATGATGAAAATTATATTACATACCTACTGCTCTTATTCTATGGTTAGTTACTTGGGAAGGAAAAAGTGCAGTTGTTTATTTCTATGTGTTCTGGGATTCAGTGAATGTACTTAGGAAAATTTTACTTATAATAAATAATGACATTTATTGACTGTGTGATTTTAATATATGGAGTTTACTTCAAGTTGAACTATGACCTTATTTTTGCATGATATAAATAGATCAGTTTTCTCCTCTGTGGAAAAAGAAAGTGAAGATGACCTTGTGAATTTGAATTGTACCTAAGTAATAATGTCTTCTGAGCATATAAAGAAACAGAGTAAATCTAAAACTGGGTTATGGTAATTATGAATTATTTTTAAAGTTGAAGAAAAAATTTAAAATAAATATAATTGATTTTAGGGACAATATTGTACTAACAGGAGTAAAGGCAACTAAACAAAATAAAATCAAAATATTACCCTTTAGAAGAATAAATTTGATAAGTCATGATTAAACCACAGCTGAGTCATATCACTTGCAAATGACTTTGTAGTATAATACTTGTAAAAAAAAGTAAGCATTCTTCTGGACAATATTGATGCAAATACAAGATGAAAGAGCTGTATAGTTAATGAAATGTGGATAACTTGGAGAAGTTGGAAAAGGGAGCCAGAAAGATAATGAAATAAAAATACTACCTATCAGAAATGGTTAGAGGAGCTATTATCATTTATCACAGAAATATAGAAAATAAGTACAGCATATAATCCCTCATTTATCAGGCTTTATTTGAGAATGAAATATTCCACATGAATGCAACTTTTTCAAAAGTGAAGCATCCAAATTATTATTGTTTTAATTTTAAAAATTCAATATCTGTTGTTTTCTTCCCAACCTTCTTAAACAGAATATGCTCTGTATTTTGCCTTTGCTTGATGATGTTGAGATTTCATAATGAGCATTAAAAATTCCCCTTTGCTGCAAAATAGCATTATCTTCAGAGTTACTGAATTTGGGGGAAACAATTTGCCTCCATGCTAAATGATTTGACAGCTTAGATTTTGAGAAGTTTTTTCTTTTTTTTTTTTTGGTTATCTATTTTATTTTATTTATTTATTTATTTATTTTTT
>NC_041214.2:110785931-110811607 GCF_002837175.3 Physeter macrocephalus | reverse complement strand
AGATTGCTTTTGCTATTTGGGGTCTTTTGTGTTTCCATACAAATTGTGAAATTTTTTTTTCTAGTTCTGTAAAAAATGCTAGTGGTAGTTTGATAGGGATTGCATTGAATCTGTAGATTGCTTTGGGTAGTAGAGTCATTTTCACAATGTTGATTCTTCCAATCCAAGAACATGGTATATTTCTCCACCTATTTGTATCATCTTTAATTTCTTTCATCAGTGTCTTATAGTTTTCTGCATACAAGTCTTTTGTCTCCTTAGGTAGGTTTATTCCTAGATATTTTATTCTTTTTGTTGCCGTGGTAAATGGGAGTGTTTTCTTAATTTCACTCTCAGATTTTTCATCATTAGTGTATAAGAATGCCAGAGATTTCTGTGCATTAATTTTGTATCCTGCTACTTTACCAAATTCATTGATTAGCTCTAGTGGTTTTCTGGTAGCATCCTTAGGATTCTCTATGTATAATATCATGTCATCTGCAAACAGTGACAGCTTTACTTCTTCTTTTCCTATTTGGATTCCTTTTATTTCTTTTTCTTCTCTGATTGCTGTGGCTAGAACTTCCAAAACTATGTTGAATAAGAGTGGTGAGAGTGGGCAACCTTGTCTTGTTCCTGATCTTACTGGAAATGGTTTCAGTTTTTCACCATTGAGAACAATGCTGGCTGTGGGTTTGCCATATATGGCCTTTATTATGTTGAGGAAAGTTCCCTCTATGCCTACTTTCTGCAGGGTTTTTATCATAAATGGGTGTTGAATTTTGTCAAAAACTTTCTCTGCATCTATTGAGATGATCATATGGTTTTTCTCCTTCAGTTTGTTGATATGGTGATTTGACATCTAAATGATTTGACAGCTTAGAGTTTGAGAAGTTTTTTCTTTATTCTACATTTTTTTCTGTTTTTCTTTACTATCAAATTAAAGCTGTCACTTCTCAATTTCTAATTTGCTGCTTTCATCTACTGTAGATTGGGAAGTGATATAAATAAACTCTCCAGAATTGGTCTAAACTAAGGGTAAAAGGTAGAAATGAAGTCCTAAGACACCCTTCTATAAGTCCTTACCATGTAATCTAGTACAGGAATTCCAGGGCATGCATTTTGGCAACTCAGAGACCACACTGGTCTCTTTTTAGGTTTTTTATTAAATTTTGATAATTTCAAATTGCCAGATAAGTGACTTTGGGTAAATGAGACATTATTTAAAGTGTAAAGACTTACATCTCCAATGGCAAAGGGCTTAAGGTGAAGCAGATATAATTTAAATAAACTGAATATTAGCCACTAATATAATTTAAATAACTGGAATATGAATTTAAGTAAACTGAATATTGATAGTTGAATATTAGACAAACTAAATACTAACCTCTGACTAGTAACCATTGCATATAATTTATATACACTGAACATTAATCATCATAAATGGTAAACTATGGACACAAAAAGATTTATGCATGAATTTGTTACTTGGATATGATTTAAGAACAGTTCTGCCAAAAACTAGAGGATTAACTAGGTCCTTTTTGGAGTTGCTTCTGTAAATTGATGTTGATTTGCCCCCTTTTCTTTTATAGGACATTATTGTCTTAAGTAAATGTGCTGTTGGGAAGACAATGACAGATTAATTGCTTATTTTTTTCATCATTAGGATTCAACCTACAGTCAGCAGTTAATTATCCCGAGTATAGGATTACCTTTGAAAACCAAAGTATTTGCAGCTGTACAAGCCACTAATCTGGACGGCAGGTATTTTCAAACCGTTATCTTTCGTTGGTTAAAACATTTTGGCTGCCTAAAGCCTCATGAATCATAAAGTTAGCGCATTCACTTAAAAAAAAAATATTGCCATTGCCATTCCATTTAGAAATGCTAAACAATGGCTCTTAAAGAAATAGTTAGGGGGGACTTCCCTGGTGGCGCAGTGGTCGGGAATCCACCTGCCAGTGCAGGGGACACGGGTTCGAGCCCTAGTCCAGGAAGATCCCATGTGCCACGGAGCAACTAAGCCCGTGTGCCACAACTACAGAGCCTGTGCTCTAGAGCCCGTGAGCCACAACTACTGAAGCCCACACGCCTAGAGCCTGTGCTCTGCAACGAGAGAAGCCACTACAGTGAGAAGCCCGCGCACAGCAAGGAAGAGTAGCCCCCGCTCGCCGCAACTAGAGAAAGCCCGGGCGCAGCAATGAAGACCCAACGCAGCCAAAATTAATTAATTAATTAATTAAAAGGAAAAAAAAAAGTAGTTAGGGGCATAGGCCTGAGGCCACTCCCCTAGGGATTTTCATACGTCTCCTACCCTAACCAGGTACAAACATTTCGCTCTCGACATCCATGGCTATGCATTTTTGCCAAACATAGCACGGCTTATGCCATTGCCTCTGACCAGACTCTCTCTCCACCACCACCCTCTTCCCTCACACACACCCTTCCATTTTATTTCTGCCAGCTCAAATCCTACCCAGTGTTCCTGGCCCTGATCTAGTGCCATCTCTGTCGGATATCTATCCTTAACACTCCAAACAAGAGAGCAGTCAGAATGGGGTGAGATTCATCAAGGGAAAAGACACGTATTTAAAGGAAGAGTAACAGTGGAACCACTGTTCTCCCAGTTTCCAAAATGGGAAACTCGACCCTATATTAAGGTGACATAACCTCACCTTAGAGCCACAACTACTGAAGCCCACACGCCTAGAGCCTGTGCTCTGCAACGAGAGAAGCCACTACAGTGAGAAGCCCGCGCACAGCAAGGAAGAGTAGCCCCCGCTCGCCGCAACTAGAGAAAGCCCGGGCGCAGCAATGAAGACCCAACGCAGCCAAAATTAATTAATTAATTAATTAAAAGGAAAAAAAAAAGTAGTTAGGGGCATAGGCCTGAGGCCACTCCCCTAGGGATTTTCATACGTCTCCTACCCTAACCAGGTACAAACATTTCGCTCTCGACATCCATGGCTATGCATTTTTGCCAAACATAGCACGGCTTATGCCATTGC
Source organism: Physeter macrocephalus (assembly GCF_002837175.3). Classification (NCBI taxonomy): domain Eukaryota; kingdom Metazoa; phylum Chordata; class Mammalia; order Artiodactyla; family Physeteridae; genus Physeter; species Physeter macrocephalus. The sequence continues at coordinate 110,808,617 of NC_041214.2, read as the reverse complement.
CTCTGACCAGACTCTCTCTCCACCACCACCCTCTTCCCTCACACACACCCTTCCATTTTATTTCTGCCAGCTCAAATCCTACCCAGTGTTCCTGGCCCTGATCTAGTGCCATCTCTGTCGGATATCTATCCTTAACACTCCAAACAAGAGAGCAGTCAGAATGGGGTGAGATTCATCAAGGGAAAAGACACGTATTTAAAGGAAGAGTAACAGTGGAACCACTGTTCTCCCAGTTTCCAAAATGGGAAACTCGACCCTATATTAAGGTGACATAACCTCACCTTAAATGTCCAAAAAACTTCTCAGGAATTCACCCCATCTTATTCTTCAGTTTTCCTTCCCAAGTACCTTGCCTATTATGTCTATTATTCTTCCACCCATGCAGCCACCCTCTGGTCCAGCTGTCAGCATCTCGAACCACCTCCTGCACTCTCTAGCACATTCACCCCAAAACATCCCTGCCAAACTGGGGATTGTGACCTTCCTTCATCCTGCTGGTCTTCCCTCAAAAATGTCAGCGCCTAAGACTCCTGTCCAGATTTTCCAGTGTCTCCGTGCTGCTCGCATCTCAGCCTTCCCACCTGACGCTCCGCATGAACCCCAGGACCTTCCTACTCCCTTCTGGTCTTTCACACCTTTGTTCACATTACTCTTCCCACCTGAAGGCCCGCCCACCCACAATCGCCACACCTTCTGAAGCCATAGACCTCAGATTCTCCAAGAGAGGGATGATTTCAAATATTCTGCCTCCTGTCAAACTCTATATCAAATCATGTACTCCAATTTTTGGTTTAGAAGTTAATGCCTATACTTTTTGGTTTGCCTATATGTAAAAATACATATATTTTACATATTTGCCTAAATTAAAAAAAAAGGAATGCTAATAAGTAGAAATAACACATTACAAGGGTGCTTCCCTGGTGGAGCAGTGGTTAAGAATCCGCCTGCCGGTGCAGGGGTCGCGGGTTCAAGCCCTGGTCCAGGAAGAGCCCACATGTCGTGGAGCAAATGGGCCCGTGCTCCACAACTACTGATCCTGCGCTCTGGAGCCCGCGTGCCGCAGCTACTGAAGCCCATGCACCTAGATCCCATGCTCCTCAGCAAGAGAAGCTACCACAGTGAGAAGCCCGCACACTGCAACGAAGAGGAGCCCCCGATCCCCGGAACTAAAGAAAGCCCATGTGCAGCAACGAAGACCCAACGCAGCCAAAAATAAATAAATAAATACATAAATTTGTCTAAAAAAAACCCAAATTACAAGGATTAAAGGGTGACACCCACTTCATGTCATTAATTGGAAAATAGCAATTCTTCCCATAAAGAAGGAGGAGTAGTGACTGGAAGAAGGCATGGGGAGAGCTTTTGGGATACCGGAATGTTCTATGTTTTTCATCTGAAAGATGATTAATCAGATGCAGTAATTTTGTGAACACTTATGATTCATGTATTTTCTATGTGTGTTACTAGTCAATAAAAGTTTATTAAAAAACAAAAGAACTCTCCCCATAAGAATCTGGGCCAAAATTATATAAAACGATCTTCAGAAACATCTCTGCAAAATAACAAAATCAATCAAGTTTCATTTGACACTTAGAAAATCCAGAATGATCAAAATTGAAAGGAAATTCAAAAGTAAAGATCCATTTCTGCCCTAATAAAAAAATTGTAGCATGTAAATAGTTTATTTTGGGTTTCTCATATATTATTATTTTAACATTACATCCCGAAGAGATTAGTACACTCTAGAAATCTGGTTCTACTTTACCTTCTCCCTTTTTGTCTTCTTGGCATTTTTATTCTTGGTTGTATGTGATTCTTGATGTGTGACAGCAATTTGTTGCAGACTTTTAAATACTTTGAGTTTAGGAGAAAATTTTAATAAAAAGAAGTCTCTGCAAATAATATAAAACTGTGTTCCCTGGGATAAGATGTTTGTCAATATCTACTTCCCTTGGATTAGTAACTAATATCCAAAAGGAGATTCTGACTCTAGATTATTCTTACCTCTTCCTGCAGATGGAATGTCTTAATGGATTATTGCTACACGACCCCATCAGGGAATCCAAATGATGATATTCGATATGATCTCTTCCTTAGGTAAGTGTCTAAGTCTTGTACTGATAGCAATAACCCTACTGTAGATAATTAAAATAGAAAAGCTAAGTCAGATAAACAAATTATAGGGTACTTTTATAGCTTTTAAATTTAAAGTTTTACATTTTGAAATTTTAGTCCTTATATAGTTGCAACTATAAAAGTGGAGAACAATTTTCAACATGAAATGCTGATAAGGCTGTTGTTGAATGACAGTTACAAGTAAGTTTGCTCCATCAAAGATGTTTTATTCATGTTTAGGTCATGTGGGAATATTTCACTGTCTTAGGGAAAGCATGGCTAGGGTATTATTGACAATATGAGAAAGGCAGTGAGAGGGTACTATTTTTCCAAAGCTAGACTGTCTCATGGTATGTCAAAAGGAGAATAAAATTCAAGTAATGGGCTAGATAATTTAGACCCCAAAATGCTTTTTTTCATTTATCAGTATTTAATATGAAAGTGTAATATAGCCTACCACTCCTTTTTTATCAGAGCCAATAACTTCAACTCCATTCCCCAATAGACAGTGATAGAGTGAATGTAATCTACATTTGGGGAAAGGGGACATTGATCATAAAAACATTCAATCATCTCAGTTCCTTTTCAGCATTTTTATCTGACAGAAGAACAGACTTGAGAGTCAAACAATGGCTTCTAATCATGCTTATAAAATGCAGTTGGCTCTGATCACTGCCACTTATTGACACATGATGGGAGTAATATGATGGGAAACCAAAAGAATAAGTTTTACTGGCTAATCAATGTTAAGATGATACTCAGAGGGTATGATCAAACTGACACTCATATTCTATTGCTGGAAGTGTTAATTTGGTTAACATTTTTGGGAAAAAATATCAGTATGTATCAAAAAACCTTAAAAGATTTCATATCCTTTGATTCTACTTTTGTGAACTGGGAAGCATATTCTAAAATATTTATGACTTTCTTGTCTATCGGTGCTATTTAAAATAGTAAAACATGAGAATCGACTGCATGTTCAGCAGTAAGGAAATGGGTAGGTGAATTATGGAGAACCAGTAAGTTGAAAGCTCACACAGACACAATAATCATATAAAATTATTTATAAAATAGAAAAAAATAGTTGGTTCTATTTTATCTCTTCCCCTTCTGTCTTCTTGATATTTCTATCTTTAGAAATATGTGGTTCTTTAAAATTTAAATGTATTAAAATATGAAATGAAAGAATTAGCATATACGATTGTACAGTTGACCTCATTTATATAATACGTGACAGAAAAGACTATAAGGAAATACATCAAAAGGTTCACCTTTGTTATTTATGCACAGTAAGACTGTGGATCCTTTTGTTTTGACATTTTTCTTATTTTCCAAAATTTCTATAATGATTACATATTGATAATGTAGAATAAGATCATCAGACTTCTGGTATGACTATGGCTTCAGCTTAATTCTTTCAGTTTTCTTCTTGGAAACTATAGAGACTGAAATGGATAACGAAAAAAAGTCCCCTAAGTGCCATTTTCAGTGAGATTAGGAGGAAAAGAAAACCTAGAAATTCCAAAATATGTGTTAGTGTTGATAAAAGCAGTTAAGATCAAGACTAAACAGAGTAGGAAGAGGCTGGCAGGAAGCAGAGTGGGAAGAAGTGGCAGGAGAAGCAGGGAAGAAGAGTGATTGCTGACGGGTCCCAGTGCCATAGATCCCAGAAACAGTCAGAGAAATGCATACCTACAAGAACAGAGAATCACAAGCTAACTGAATTGAGAAAAAAGGGATAAAAAAATCCATAAAATGCCAAAGAAAGGGGGAAATCAACATCGAAATGAGGAGGGTATGGCTCTATCAGATATTACAGTTAATAGAAGCTCTAAAGTTATTAAAGGGGTATGATATTATGTGAGGCTAGACACATAGACAAAAATTTAAAATAGAGTTGAAAAATAGATCCCAAACATGGGAATTTACTATATGACAGAGTTTGGTAACATGCAAATCAGTGGGATTGACAGAGATTTTTAAAAATAGTGCTGGATAGTAGATAATCTTAAGGAAAAAAATAGCATAGGATCTGTACTTCATTCATTATACCATGATAAACTTTAAATAGATTAATTTAAATGTAAAAACTACAGCTTTAAAAGTGATGGAAGAAAGCATGCAAAATATCTTTAGAAATTTGGAGTAAGGAAAATCCTGTTTAGCCCACATACTAGAAGCCATAAAATAAAATATTTAAAATTAAATTATGTAAAAATAAAATTTCTGTGCACAAACACACACACACACACACACACACACACACACACTGGGAGGAATGTCCAAAGCCAAAAAACAAAGTTAAAATAATTTACAACTTATGTAACAAACAAGGAACCACTCTTCCTAAAAACCAAGAATTTATAGGAATCTTAAGGAAAAGTACACACACACACACACACACACACACACACACTGGGAGGAATGTCCAAAGCCAAAAAACAAAGTTAAAATAATTTACAACTTATGTAACAAACAAGGAACCACTCTTCCTAAAAACCAAGAATTTATAGGAATCTTAAGGAAAAGACCAACAGTACAATAACAATTTGAGCAAAGAACATAAACAATTTTCAGATAAAGAAACACAAATGGCTCTATATATATGAAAAATGCACACATCCATTCACACTAAGAAAAAGGTGAATTGATATTATATTGTGATAGTTTATTGTTCCTACCAAATAGGGAATAATCCAGAATTTCATACATATACTTTGTTGATGTAGCTCTGAGGGAAATAAGTATTTTTTATACATTACTGGGGCAGTACAAAATGCAACAATATTTATAGAGGGCGATGTGGCAAAATCTGCTGAATGATCCTACAGATATATAGATAACCCAGCACATGTTCAAAATGATGTATTAAGACTATTCATTATTACTTTGTAAAAATGCAGAAGATTCAAAACAATGCAAGAGTACACAAATAAGACACAGGTTAAATAAACTCTGATGTGTGCATGATGAAATAGTGAACAACTGTGGAAAAAGATGAAGGAGGCTCTCTAAATATTGATATGGAAAGATCTCTAAGATACATTGTTAAATTTTAAAAAAGGCAAGGTACGAAACAATATAGAGTGTGCTATCATTTGTTTAAGAAGGGGGGAACATTGAGAATATATTGCTTCTGCTTCTATTTGCATATGCCCTGTGAGGCTGCAGTAACATGTGAGGTCACCACGGGCAAGTTTGTGTGTGGACATGGGAGAGCATGGACAAGGGCAGAGATGTGGGGAGAGACTTTTTACTATATATATTTTATACTGTTTGGATTTTTGAACCATATGAAAGTAAAATTCCTCTAAAATTTGATAATAATATTCAGAAACTGATCTGCTTAAATATTGTGATCTAAGTCACTTACATATCTGTTGAGTTAGTTTATTCTCCTATTAAGTATCTATAACATGGCATAATTTTGTTAGCTCTTAATGTAATGGGGTACTCTTAATACTGCAGAAATTAATTTACAAGTCACGGTAGGTTGGTACTTTCCAATAATATCGTTTTCACATTCTCTAACGTGTAGCTGTGACAAAGATCCTCAAACCACCATCATTGAAAACGGCAGGAGCCAGCAGGGCCGCTTTTCCTTTGAAGTGTTCCGATTTGTGAAACACAAGAATCAGAAAATGTCCACTGTCTTCCTGCACTGTGTTACCAAGCTCTGCAGAGCTGATGACTGCCCCTTCCTTATGCCAGTATGTTTTTAGCAACTTTATTCTGAACTGTTGAATTGATCTAAGCTGAAAGTTATCAAGTGTTAGGAACTAATTTCTACATAGAAAGTGGATATGCATCAGGTCAAATAGTTTGAAGTACAGTTTTTTCATTCATCCAGGAAAGATCTATTGAATGCTGCTTTGTGCCAAGCAATATACTGGGAATACAGAGATGCATGAAATGAGTTCTGAATTCAGTTAGCTTATCCTTTAGGATCATGAGATAATCATGGAATAAAACATGACAAAATGTTATGGTGCAAAGGCAGACATATATATGGGCTGTAGTAAAAGGCATTATTCATCATTGTGAGAGAGATGAAACAGGAGAGGCTGGGACGCTCAGTGGAAGAGATATGACTTTGAAGACAGATGAACCCAAAAGAGGCAAAATCAAGAGTGTAAGAGACACTCCATGCCAAAGGATGGTCAAAGTCACAAACACATGAGACAGAGTAACCAGGGAACTTCCAGTCCTTCAGTAGGGCTATGGAGCAGAGTAGAATATCTAGACAGTAGGCACCCTAGTGTTACAGCAATATTAACCTGAGAAAAATGCAGTCATGTTTTTTGATTTGAGATAGCTTTAATGTGTTTATATGTGTGCTCTAATTCATGCATTTCTTCACAATCATTAATTGCTTTAGTCCTAAGTAGCTATATCAGAGTTGGGGTTAAATGGAGATTCCACATTTCCTTGGCTCTGTTCTGACCAACATTTCAGAGAAAGATTTATTAAAGCCTTGAGAGAAATAAAAGTAGAAAAGTTTGATAAACACAGCTCTTTTTCAGGGGAGCCATTGAGCTATGTAAATTAATGAGGCAATGCACAATTACAACGGGAGGAAATAAGAAATGCGGCCCAAGTCAGGATAAGAAATACTGTAGCAGTTATATGCAAAGTAATTAAATAAATGCACAGAAGTAAATGAATAAAATTAAACATGTGGTATCTCTTCTAAAAGAATCTGCTTTCCAAATGGCCATAAAGAAACAATTTTGTGCTGGCGTGGAATTTCATTTGTTTTCTTAACTCCTTAGATTTGCGACCACAGAGAAAGGCGAGATGCAGGGAGGAGGACCACCTGGAGCCCCCAGAGCACTTCTGGAAATGCTGTCCTTTCTGCAGGGCCCATCATTACTCGGAGTGGTAAGAGCACTCCTCCTTTTGTGTGTAGTAATAGACGGTTCCAAAATGGCTTGTTCCTTGGCTTCTAAGGAGAACTCAAAGTGATTCTTAAAGAGCACTAATTAACTGTGAGACAAGATAAACTGCTAGACAACTTTAATTTCATGGTAGTTTCCTGTTTATTCAACTTACTAAGGGAAATATTGTCTTTACCACATTTCCCTTCACACATACACACACACACACACACACACACACACACACACACACACAAAGTATATGGTGCTGGACATGTCTCATTTGCCCATCCAGATCCACTCTGCCCTTCCCAGCCCCTCTCTGACATTGAATACTGGTCTCTGTGAACTGCATCCCCTGGCTGCCTTGCCAAGTAGTTTCTGGCTGCACTTGGCCAATAGGTGGCGCTGTCAGAGGTTGGGTGTGAAGTCCACACAGCTCCCACCAGACAAGTCTCTCCATTCAACTACTCTCAGAGTCCTGGAAACTCTCCCTTTAACCCATAGCCCAGGTAACTTGACTTTCTCTTGTGAATTCCCTCCATCTTTATAAATAGTCCTATTAAATCTCCTTAAATTGCTAGTTTGAATACCATTTGCTTCCTCCCTGGATCCTGAATTGTAGTAGTATGTAAATACGCCCACCAGTGCACTCATTTGTGCTCATGACTCTAATGGACACATTAGAGTTTATACAATACATTTTCATGTATACAAATATTTGTACATGCATGTCCATACACATACATATACACATACACACACACTCTCCAAAGGGATACTGCTTTACAAGCATGAACCTGGAGATATCCAGAATCAATTGGATAAAACAGACATGCATTGTAAACAACACACACTGAAGTCTGAAAAACTGGTTCTAGTTCCAGCTTTTGTCCTAATAAACTGTGGAACTTGGGATTTTCCTCCACTTCTCTGGGCAAACATTTCTTTCTTTATTTTTAAAATAAAGGGTTGGAAAAAGTAGCCTTTCAGATTCTTTCTAACTCTATGGTTCTAAATTTGTCTAAAAAGGGAAAGCAGAATTCTGATTTGGACTATATGCTAATAATTTTTCTCTATCTTATAATAGCCATAGGCTATTATTATGTTTCAATTAGATTATCTTTACCTTTTCTCCCACGCCTCCTGTCCCACAATGAAAAGAAAGTTTTGTCTGAAGGGGGTGATTAAGCAAAAGTCAGTTGAGCCTGAAAAATCCAGACAATTGCTTTAATTATTCACTCCTTTGTGTTTGTGTACACATATTAGTATTTTTTTAAAAAGCCTAAGAGGCCCTTTAAATAATGCAGAAATTTATTAAATATAAAATTTCAAACTTAGTCTGTACTCCTTGAGGGTTTGGTATGTTTTGAATGGTTTGAAAATGACTGGTTTGTGGTTTGTCAGAGACCAAATCCTTATCTCTATCTAGTTGTCGGAAATAGCTCATAGAATTACACTGCATGGAAACTCAGCTCTTGCTGCCAATAATTAGGAATGCTTTTGAGTAGGCACAATAAAAAATATTCTTATTTCTATGGAGCGTATCTGGAGTCAGTTTGCTATAAGAAAAGAACCTTGAAAGTGACATTTCTCTGTCCATGTTAAGTAGATGACTTTTCCTCCTTATTAACTTCTTTGCTTCCTTCTTACCTGGATGAAATCAAATTTAAATATTACAAATTTTAAATAATTTACTAGTATAATATAATTTTAAAACAGACCAAAATTATTAAGATCTCCAAATCCCAGTAAAGATTACCAAGCAGCAGTTTCTAATCCGACTGTAGCCCACCAGCTATCCAGGTTTATAGGTTTCTTCCACCTCACGTCTAGTCATCTGAAATATCTATGTTAAAACCTCAAAGAGCTAATGGCTTTGATAACAATACCTCTGATGTCATGCCTGGATTTCTTCCTTTCCAATTTCGAATTGTTTCCACCTCAAAGATGACATTTATTTCCCAATGCACTAAGGTTCTCTCCTAGTCACCTTGGTCTCTCCACCGGTAAAGCCCCCAAAGGATAATGGTTAACCTTCCTTCATTTCTCTCTCACTCTCTGTGGATTTTTTTTTTTTTTTTTGTAACTTTGATAAATAGCAGTAGGATGGTCCTTATTTTTGGATATCATGGTGGCCTCACTGCCTAGAGGACCATGTGTAACAATGATTTCATTATAATACTATAGTATCCTTAAAAATTTTTAATTTTAAATTCCATACAAATACAACTCAGAAATCAAGCTATAGTCATTCACAGGCAAATTCTATGTAAATTTAATGTCCAGCTTAATGTCCAGGGCTACCTTCTTCTCTTGGTTTTCAGAGCTCTCTGATACTTGGAATTTTTGCACTGTTTCATCACTGAACCATGCCTTCCCCTAGACATCTGGCTTGGATCAAGTTTAATAAGTTGTTAAACCTCAGAACTTCTGTTTTGTTTTGTTTTACTCTAATGAAGTCAAATCCGTTGTGGTTATTTTTACCCAACATTGTTAATCCTTTTTTTAGTTGACTTAGGAAAATATTCATATCCTCAGAATTCAAAATCCTCAAAATTCATGAAATGTTCTTATTTTAAGATCTGAAATGCTAAAACTATTCGGTAGGGAAATGCTTATCATGGGGTACAATCCTGGAAATTTAAAGGTATAATCACTGGAAAATAGTAGTACCTAATTTTTTTTTTTTTTTACAAAAATTCATATGGAGACGTTCAAGCCAAACTCTTGTCCAACTAGTGTCATTGAGTTTCACTGAATAATTCATTCTAGCATATTTATTTAGCCCCTACGGGGACAGCCACTCTGCTAGGAACTGGGAATAAAATAGAGAACAGGCCACAGTCTTTGCCCTTGGGGAATCTTAGAATTCAAATGTAGAGATAGACTATTAATGAACATGACCCAATGGAGAGTAAAAAGTTTTGAGGTTCTCAACCTCAAATATGTGGTTCATTTTACCACATAGGTAAATTGAAGACTTAAAAAAATAGTTTGTGCTTAGAAAGGAAAAATATTCATTCTGCATATATCTTTGCACTTATGTTCACCTTTTCCATTTATTTCAGCTACTTATCTGAGAGAAAAGCAGAGAATGACAATTTATCTTCCACTTCTGGCTTTTAAACAGCTGTGGTATTGCTGCTCTCACTTTCCTTCTACGGGTCCTCAGCTAGCTATATGTTTTTTGAAGAGCTCACCAAGTTTAGAATTCCAATCTGTTCGAATTCCATAAGGTTTCTTTTAGTGTACATGTGTATAAGACCAAGTTGGTGTGAGAGAAAAACAGAAGTGTGTGGTGACAAAAAGCTCCTGAAAAATCTCTACCTCCCTTTTCTAGGCAGTTCTTTGATTTTCTTTTAATTGCAATGATCCTAACTGCAGGATACCAGAAACAGAAGATAACAGATAAATTTATTCTCTCTAAGCTTATTCAGTATCGAGTACAATTCCAAACAATATTCAAATATTACACACTCTGATTTCAGCCATCTACCAAAGGTAGGATGCTTTCAGTTTTTCAGAGTCCTGGAGCCTGCAGCTGTTGTGGCTCATTTGGCATCTTTGTCCCCACACAGAGATTTTGTCCACAGCCAAGTCCTTGTAGATGACAGCTGGGATATTGTTCTTACAAAAGCGCTTTGGTAATGTAAGAGAGGAGTGGATATTCTGACTTCTTTTGTTAACCTGAAATTGCAGAAAATAGTGGGGGCATACAATCATAGAACTTTTGCTTACTTTGGGATACATGGGAGGAAACTTTCTATTCTTTAATAGAAACCTTTTTTTTAAAGAGCAAATAAATGTAATTCCTAAGCAAAGAATAACTTTTAAAAGGGAATTTTATAGCATTATATATTCTCTTCCATGTTCCAGTGAGGCAGCTTGTTTTGGGAAAGGGGGACGCAGATCTTTTGGATGAATTAATCACAGTGCATACATCCCGTCTTTTTCAATGAGAAGCTATTGTCCTTGTAGGATGATATTGGTTGGAGGTTAGGATTTTCCTAAGGATGTCTTATAATGAAAATCTGTATTTTTTTTTTCTTTTTGTCCTATAGCAATGCACTGCACCATTCTAAAGAATCCTATGAATGAGTGCTCTATTTATTTTGGACATTGTACTTCAGGATCAAACAGCAGAACCATAATTTCTGCCAAGACCCATATGTCTGAAAAGAAATGGCATCAGATGTTTTATAAATATCTCACCAGGTTCTCCCATCAATTATTTCAAATACTAATCCTGGAGTTTTATAGTTTATTTATCTCTTTTACTAAAAATATTTCCACACTTGCTAGTTTATATTATTTTAGAAAAGGGACTCTGAAACTGAGCTTTTATTTAAGCCTATGTTTACTTTATCATGGAGGCTGTGACAGATGGAAGTTTCTTCATCTGTAAAATGGGAATAGCAATAATATCTAAACCATATGGCAATTATGAGAATTAAATGTGATAACATATGAGACAGCACTTTGTAAACTGTATGAAATTACACACGTATTAATTGTAATAGTATTTATACTCCAGAATCAAACAGCCAACTGCTCACATTTTATGGTTCAAATAACAAACACTCACAGGCACATATACACCCATGTATTTAAACACTAATATAAAATCCACTCATTGTGTATGCTCAAGGGTTAATTGCTATATGATTACAAAATGGGTAACAAAAACTGGGAAACCAAGTGAATGTGTTCATTGCATCTATTATGTTTGTCAGGGAAAAGTGAAAAATCAATGGCTTCAGTCTTTTACTTAACAGATGCAAATAAAACTGCAACTCAAGTTCAGGAGTGATTTTTTCTTTTCATTTAGTTATTAAGTACGAATTTATTTTCTTGGAATTTGATGGTTTTTGCAGATTATAATGGGCAAATAGACATCACTTAAAATAGAGTGGCACTAAATAATGAATGTTTCTCTATAACAGAATAATAAATGGCAGGTTATAGGGCTCTAAAAAATGTAATAGCTGTTAACAATTACTGACCCCACTAACCTGACTGGAGAGATAATGATGAAGCAAAGTCAGCAGGAAAGAATACAGCACAGTATGTTTTACGATTTTATTTGTATGCCCAGGGCAGTGGCAGGTTGTGGGCTTGGAGGAATAGATAGATGATGAAATCTTGGACACATGGAACAGGAAATGAGAAAGCAGACGGTTTAGCGGGACTTTCCTTATTGCCTTTCCCAGGGAGCTTGTGGGTGACGGTGAGGGGACATATAGGTAAAAAGTAATTATAGAATTATAACAGACATAGATAAATATTTGGAGACACAATATTGCTTTTCTTTTTCTTTTCTTCCCCCCAGATGAGACTCCAACCAACAATTCACAGCTTGGTAAGATAATTAACATATATTGAAAATTAAAGTATAATTTTTTTAAATGTTAAGTATTTTTTGGTGATTAGTTACAAAACTGTAATCAGCTAAAAATAATGAGCTCTGGTTTAACAAGCTTGTTATATTTTAAATAACAGTTCACTGAGGATTTCTGAACTCATATGCAACCTGTTGGTCAATTTTTAGAACATTTTATAGATGACTTTTTTTGGCTGCCCGGGGGATACCAGGCCTCTAAACCATACAATCCTTTGGGTATTGAATTGAATTATAGTCAAATAAATTGTAGCATAATTGTCTTATGCTGTTATTCTATAAGATACTGATGACAGATGCTTTGCCGGTTTAAATTGGGATAAGGTGAGTTAAATCTGATACTGGACCTTCCCACTGTGTGTGTTTATTCCTTGCAGGTTCTCCAAACGAACCTCATTTCCAGCTGAACGCCATCACCAGTGCACTGATATCAGGAATGGTCATTCTGGGAGTCATGAGCTTTTCCCTCCTCCTGTGCTCACTGGCCCTTCTGCACAGGAAGGCACCCACCAGTTTGGTATTGAACGGCATACGAAACCCAGTCTTTGACTGACTGTCACAGGCCCCTGCTCTCGGGAGAAGGCTTCACTGACCCTACAGTGTGTGACTGCAGTCAGTGTTCTATCTGAATTGAATGCCAGTCAGCATTTGATATTTGTAGGTTTGATAGATTTCAGTGTAGCTTGTTAGCATGACAATAGTGAGAGAATTTTGATAATATTGCTCTTGTCACTTATGTTTGTGGTCAGCCCTGTTTGTATGGCACCCGTGGGTATACTGAAAATAAGCAAACAACATTCAGGACTTAGATCTTACAGGATCCGTCATTATTTCATTTCATTTCAATTTTCTTTTGATTATTGGTTTTATAGATAAAAGGTGACCATAGGAAAAAAAATAAATCTGTTGCATTTTATCCCCTAAGCATTAAAATCCATTGTGATGGCACTTAGATTTGCATATGTGGTCCTGAAATGAAAGTTGCTTTTTGTTTTATTCCAGATAATTGCAGCTTGGGGGATAGGTTTTAATTGGACCAGCCAATTTGGACACCTGAGATTTAATTTCTCATTCTATGACCGCCTATGTTTTTGGCTGATTTCCGTGTCTGAAAACATTCATTAAAAAAAAAAAAAATACAACTCTTGGGTATTGTATCCTAACCTGGAGGGAGCATCCATTTGTGTAGCAAACACTAAAAATAGTCGTTAACCTCTAAAGGATACTGCCACTAGGTCGTTATTCATTTGATAGAAGAATCTGTGATCAGTTTTCTCCTGGTTCAAGTGAGAACATCAACAGGTGTTCCCTCTCCTCCCAAGTAAACCACTCAGCTGCTGCTGCAGCTGTGCTTCCAGATTGCAAAGACTATTCTTAATTCAGGAACCGTTACTGGGGAAAACAAACAGTAGTTGTGGGAGAGGACATTGTCCCCACACACAAGCATAGCGTTCCTATGTGGGTTTTTAAAAACCTAAGTTCCGTTTTTTTCCCTAGAACAAAGAGGAAACAGGTTAAATGTTTCTGCAGAATTTTGTTGGAGTCTCCATGAAAAAAATGTCGCTTTTCTTACAAATTTCTGATGTAGACAAAACATAGAGTCTGGAGGAGGCCTACTTTTGCAGGTGTCTCCTTTAAGGCGTCATGATTGCCATGGAAGAAACAGTATTTTCCTCTGATAGTAAACTGCAAGAAGCATTTTATTTTTTATCAGTTTTGCAAAAAATTTTAAAAAGCCAAGTTTTAAGCCTATATTCTTACCAAAAAGTCAAGCTTCCCTTTGTTCAATCTATCTACACAATGGAACAAATAAAACAATTCAATGACAAACACCAGAACCTAGCATGTGCAGATACTAGAAGTGCTGTTTATAACTGTAGAAATTGCTGTAGAGGCTAATTGTTATTCAACATTTGTGACCTATTATTCAGGACTTAATTTTACTATACTACATGCAAATCACTATGCAAGCTTAGATTTGTTTCAAATGAAGTGTCTATGCTCTGATGTTAATAATTAAATCAATCATCAAATCAAAAAGTACCTTTTCTCCAATTTGCCTGAATAGTTCAGAAGAAGGTATTTATATTACTCTAATTAGCTATATAATTGCCTCAACTTTCTCTTTCAAGGTATAGACACAGTCAGAGGGAAATTGAATCTGAAGAGTCTCCTGATAATTTCTTCCATATAACAGAGTCACAAACACTTAAAAAGCCAATCTCCTCTTCCTCATGTTACTTCAAAATAACTTTGAAGTGACCATTCTGAACTTTATCAGTGTTAGCAATTTATTTACTGGTTTAATGGGGGAAATCTTACAGAAAAAAATATGGACCATGCTACTTATGTGACCCTCCATGTACAGGGATAGTATTGAAATATTCTGGTAAATCTATTTCAGATACTTTAAGTGAATTGCCATTGATCCAAGGATTAAATCCTGTGACTAGTACGTTATATCATTGAAACTGGTTTGTCAGTTTGATTTTTGTGCTTTGGGGATAGTTACTGTTTCAGCTATTAACCCATTAAATTCTATACACCATTTTCTAAAACTGAATAATGCACATATCAGTTTGCAAGCAACTTAAATCTCATATTATTTTTTGCCACCTTTATAACATAAGTGGTATGTCCAAAGCTATAGTGAGACAAACCAGGTTTGCTTTAAATAGCTTTGCTCTTATAAACCTGCAGTTATATGTAGTATTTAGTTATACTGATTATTCCAGTTACTATAGTGTGAAAACCTTACAAAATATGTGCAAATGTTCCTTCAGTTTTAATACCTCAAATTGTTTTTTGCATTTCAGGGGTAAGGTCTGATGACATGTAAAAGATGATTGTTCAATAAAATAATTGTAAGTGATATCTTTAAAACAGTGATTTTTAAAAATTTTTTTTTGTTTTTAAGATATATCTCCATCCTGCTCTCACCATTCTATTCCTACTTTCACAAACATTAAGAAAGGTTAAACTTAAAATAAGCTGCCTAATGCAACAGGGAAGGGCAGTAGCTCTAGGCTAGATGAAGCCTGCCCTCTCCACACTGAACTTCCGCAGCCCTGTGTTGGGAGCATATTCATGAGATCAGCTGAGGGTAAAGAAGTACTTTACCTTGCGTCTGAGCTCTGACTAAAACTGAGCCTACGATTTTTAAAACTTTGAGGGGAAAGTAAAAGCTGGAAAGACAGGAGCTCAGCTTCTGCCCAGAGTTGCATAGTCTCTCATGACAGTTCCGTCAGGGTCTGGCTGCCACCCCTTGTTTTGGAATATGACAAAGAGTTGAGGAGAAATCCTTTTCCTCACTCAGGGAGAATCCAATCTTACAGAGCTGAGTACTAGTCTGGGTCCTCAAGTATTGGCACTTAGCTTCGGGAGTGTCACAGACATGATGGTCCATGAAGGGGCATTGTTAGCGGCGGAAAATGTAAGGCAGTGAACTTCTAGAAGTGAGAAAAGAGCAGGAGAAGAAGTATATGGGAGACATTTGTTTGTGAGCACACACAAGGTGTAGTTTGAAGGATTCTCAGAGCACTTGGCAGGAGAGAACTGTAACAGGATGGAGAGCCTTCTGTCAAGATGACAGAGGCTATTAGGCTAGCACACATTTGCTTTCATTTTATATTTATAAGGAAAACAGGAAGCTGACCACAGATCAATTGCTTTTGAAAATGAAGTTCCTCAATTATTTACAAGCAGGGAGACATTTAATACAAAATAATCCAAATTTGTAATTTAGAAAAGTATATACTTGGGTAGTAAACAAAATAAGTACCAGGATTGGCTGGTGTATTAGGGTTCCCCAGAGAAAAGAACTAATAGGATGTATGCATATAAAGAGATTTATTTTAAGGAATTAGCTTTCATTATTATGGAGGCTGAAAAGTCCCAAGATCTGCAGTGGGCAAGCTGGAGACACAGGAGAGCTGGTGATGTGTTTCCAGACTGAAAGCCAGCAGGCGCAAGCCCCAGAAGAGCTCTTATTTCAGTTCTAGTCCAAAGGAAGGACTAAACCAGTGTCCCAGTTGGAAAGGCAGTCAGGCAGGAGGAATTTCTCGTAGTCATGGGAGAGTCAGACTTTTTGTTCTATTGTGATTTTCAACGGAATAAATAGGGGCCGCTCACATTAGAGAGGGCAATCTGCTTTACTCCTGTATTCAAATGTTAGGTCTCATCCAGAAACATCCTACAGACACACCCAGAATAATGTTTGACCAAATGTCTGGGCAACCCGTGGCCCAGTCAAGTTGACACAAAATGAATCATCACAGCTGGTAAACTTGCAAACACACCATTATTATGTGTCACACTACTAAAATATAAAACATCCTAATGAACCCAGCCACATTAAGGGAATGAATAAATAAAAATATTACAAAATTTGATAATCTCCTCTTGAAATTACTTTGAAATATTTAATGTCTGGAGGTAAGGGCTTGTGAGCAAAGGGTCCTCCTTCATATTTGCTAAAAATATGGATCAAACAGAGAAAAGACAGGGCTATGAGTGGGTGGGCAGTGATGTGCTTGGAAATTATGCTGAATTATCTCTCCTTATCATGAGAAACAGGGCAGAGGAGGCCTGGCATCAAAGTACTGATTGGACCTACAACCTGCAGGGTTGGTATTGAGGGTGCGGGTGGCCAAGGAGTGGAGTGAGTGATGTCATCAGCAGTGACAACAGGCCAGAAGCAGTGAAAAGCATAAAACAGCAAAGCAGAGATAATAGGGGGCAATGCAACAAGGAAAGTGTTGAACCCTGGGAGGAGAGGCAGCTTCTCAGAGGGCATGAGTTCACTGGTAGAAGACAAAAACAAATCTCTGGTAGCTGTTACCCATGTTTCTCATGATGGTGACTTGTCTCGTCCAGAGACTCAAAGGAAGTGGAAACTGGATAAATATAAGTTATACTTTCATGTTTGTGAGAATATCTTGCCTGATCTTTACAAATTTGAATAATACAGGAGAACTAAAATTGCCTTGATTAATACCACTTTTTGCTGAGATAGCAAGGAGAGAATTGGTTTGGGTACTAGACACAATATTTGGAAATCTCTGTTCAATAAACTTCATTTAAAAAATGCTTTGTATTCTTGGCGAAGTGAAATTGAGAACTCAGATTGTTATCTGCATAGTTCAAACCTCCAATTCCCTTTTGCCTCAAGTATCTGGATATTTTTTGTTTTACTTAAATTGCCAACATAATTATCTCAATTTCCCCTTTCATTTTCTACGTTGAAAAGAGAAGTGACATCATTATATGGAGGTTTAGTCAAAGGGAACTTGGATCAAATGTTGAGGTTAGTTTTCATCAGGAGCATAGCTGTGCTAGCAATGCCCAAAACACAATCTATTACTGAATAATCCTGCTCGTTTGGCTAATCAACTAACACTGGAAGATCCTGGGAGAGTTTGGGTTTGACAATTTCACGCTACTCTTGACTCAAACTTATACAGGTCCTGAAGCCATTTCTCCCTTTGCGTGTAGTTTTCTAACTTTAGAAATTATTTACCACTTGGGGATTGGAACTGATTTCATTTTAAAAGCTATTGTTTTGCTAACATATATTTTGTTGTTCATAAAATGAGATGGCAGAATGCCCACTGAGAGAGAATTGAACCCAGTTATTTCTCTTAAATTCTATAAAGATAAATCACAATTAGTTTTTGCATCACTCTCACTCTCAAAACGCAATATGGAACACAGGTGATTCACTGTCTCATTAAAAGATTTATCAAAACTTTAATGCTTTCTTTCCAGTTTGTCAATGGATCCATAATGAGAATTTCTCTTATTTTACACTTCACCATCCCTGGTCTGTAGCCCTTGTCTTGTGGTCTAAAATGGAGAAAGGTCCAAAAATAGAGGCAAAGGACATACATCGTCAATAGTTTAAGGAAATTTCCTGGAAGCTGCCACAGGAAACTTTCTCTCATTATTTAACTTGCCAGAACTTAGTCACATCATCACACTACCAGCACGGGTGTCTCAGAAATGTACTGTGGGTTTCCATGTGCCCAGCTATCATCAGAGGATCTGACTTAAACCTACGTTATTCAAGTCATGTCATCATTTGCTCACAGCTTTAAAACATGAGATACATTGATTTATGTACAAGGATGTTTATCACTATTATTTTTAATAAAAAATATTAGATGCCACTTAAATGTTTCCAAATTCAGAATTCTTGGATGTATTATGGTCCTTTGCTATGCTATAATGATATGTAAACACTAAAATCAGTTATAAGAAGCCTTTACCCAAATGGAAAATGCTTATGCTATAACATGAAAAGAAAAAAGCAGAATACAGAACTGTATATATAATATGAGCTCACACAGAAAACAGACATGAAGGAAACTGATAGAAAAGTTAACTATGGTCAGTTAGGAAAAATAATTGGTTTTGATATTAATCTTCTTATACTACTACTCTCTAGAATGTTTTCTTTTCTTTTTTCTTTTCCTTTTATTTTTGAGAAAGTATCCAGATAATTTAAATGAGAAAGTAATTGTAGTGGTCTGGTAATTTGGAAGTTGAGGAAAGTGTTTTGTCTATATTATTGACATAATTGCATCAATTCTCAACTTCATCTACTGAAAAAAAAAAATTCTTTGCACTTAATCTAATGAGCATGTAGGAAGAAAACAAAAATCCAAACCTTTCTGAGAGACAGTGGAAATGCAACTGCTTTATTTATTCCAAAGCAATTCTAACATTTTATTCAACATGCAAATGGTCTTAAGATTATACAATGGCAGACACTAAGCAGATTTGGGGAACTCTGGATTCTATTGACAGAAATGAATGAGCTATCTGTTTTTCATTTGTGTATTTGTTTTTCCCATACCATTAGCATTCGTTACGGTCACACAGCCAGGCTCACACTCAAACCGAGTTTATGCTCTGGGAAATGCTGAAAAGCATTATCATCTTCATTATTGTCATCAGTGAAAATTATGTTCGTCCATGCTCTCTGGAGTTGATGGCTGGAATGTTTGAAGACAACACCCAGGCATTTTCCCTCTCACCCTGAGGAAAAAAAATACATACCAGTGTTATTTTTTTTAAATTTTACTAATAATCTGTTTTTCCTTTGCCCTTTAGAGTTGACAAAAGCTGCATGTAATGAATGCTATTTGTACATAAAGGCAATTTCCAGAATAAGTATAATGTCACTGCCAGGCATATGAAACAGATACAGAAATTCTCCAGATTAGCCCCCTTAGTTGAACACTACTCATATTTTGAAGTAAAAAAATAACCATTTCCTGTGCATTTTCGCCTCACCCCATCACCTCATCAGAACAGTGATAATTGCTTTGGAGACTCTTGGTATTCCCTCCATGCCCTACTCAATATCCCTTGGAAAGGGTGGCCAGGACTCCATTGTAAATACAGCTATAAGGTCCGAATTCCTGCAGGTTTGAGGAGAAAGGTTGTAGCAGCTTTCCTGCGCTAATTCATGGACTCTTTTGAGTTAAATTTTTTTCCTCAAAAAGGGATCTTTCCTCAAAATTGCAACGAGTGTAAGTAACTTTGTACATACCCAGAGGGTTTGAAATAATGCCTTGAAGACTGTGGTTTTTCCTAAATTGTCAACTGTAGAGTTCAAAGAGATCACATTTTGCCTCAGCTAAAAACCAACACTTTTCTTTCTTTAAATGGGATTAAGAGAATCACGGAGCCCTGGGGGCGCGGGGTGGGGCCGCCCTGGCGCGGGGCATGCTGGGTCCAGCGCCTGGGTTGCTGGGAAGGGGGCGGAGCGCGGCTGCTCTGGAGCATCTAGAGGGAGAAGAAGCGGCCGCGTTGGGCGGGTTCCTCGCAAGGCCGCCATGTTCACGGACGCCAAGGAGTCAAGCACCGTGTTAGAGCTGAAGCTCATCGTCGAGGACATTCTCAGGCGGCCGCTGGACGAGCAGCGAGCTGAACGCTTGCTTCTGGACGACGGTAAGACATTGGGCGAGTGTGGCTTCACCAGCCAGACAGCAGGGCCTCAGGTCCCAGCCACTGTGGGACTAGCCTTCCGAGCAGATGAAGCATTTGAGGCCCTGCGCATCGAGCCCTTCTCCAACCCACCCAAGCTGCCGCATGTGATGAAGCCGCAGGACTCAGGAAGCACCCCAATGAACAAGATGTTCAGTGAGAGACCCTCCCCCCACTGCCCCTCCCCCGTTAAAAGATAGTTGGGTGTCCAAAAAAGAAAAAAAAGAGAGGTTTTTCTCTTAATCCCATCTGAAGAAAGAAAAATGTGTTATCTTTCGCTCTTCAGTTTAAATGACTTCCCCCAATATGTGAACTCTGTGCTAACTCTAAATGGAAGCAAAGAATAATGTGCTGTTTTAAATGTAAATGGAAGATAAGATGTTGAGGCTAAATTTTAAAACCACCCCAAGATATATGCATTCTCCTCTCACATTTAAATAATGCTCACATTAAATAATTGTTCCAAAGGAACTGTCAAATGAAACAGTTATAACTTTCCCTAGCTGAGCTCTGACAACTAGAAAAGTCTAAGGCTCACAGTGAAGTTATGAAAATAATTTTTTAAAAAACTCATTTGCAAAACATGAGCAAAACCTTATTTCTATCTGATATTGGGAGAAAAATGAACAAGTTCTACAGTATTGATTAGGTGAAGCTTTCTAGATTATATTGATTATGCAGGGCTAGCCCAGGGAATCTAAACCATGTAGGACGAAATTGAGTTTTGAGGACCTGTGCATAAATTGCAAAGGTATAGGCATTATTGTTTTTAACTTTTATCTTAAATATCATCTTTATTTGTGCTTTCTATGCTCTGGGAAAATGTGGAACTGACTATGAAATGCAGAAGCTCTGCAAATCAGTACACAGAGCTTCCTGGGGGCCTTGAAGTCAAGGAATTGAGCACATTGCTTGTAAAACAGGTTGCTCATTCCTGAGAGCTGATATATTATGGCCGGCGTTGGTTTGGAGTAAAGAGAAATAAATTGGAAACTTACAATAACTCTAGAACCCTAGTCCTGGATGTATGATCCCCTGACCCTCACCATCAGTCTTACCCAGTAACTTGTTAGAAATGCAGTTTCTCAGAACCTAGTCCAGATCTACTCAATCAGAAACTCTGGAGGTGGAGCACCCTATTTTCTGTTTAGCAAGCCCTCCAGTGGATTCTGCTGCATGCTAAAGTTTGAGAACCACTGCTCTGGAATAAGACTGAAGGCAATTCCAGAAAGCTGAAAAGAGATCACCATAGATATATGGAAGTATCTATATATCCCCAAACAGAAAGAAGGAGCCATACTACCTAGTGTCTAGAGCTGGAAATGCACCTCTGTTATGAAATCCTCTATTATGTATAGCATTTTGACCCAAATGGTTACACTTATCTATCATTTATGATCACCAGGGCTGACTCAGCTGACCTGGCTGGGCAGTGGTGTACTTTCTCCCTCATTTCTCTCCTTGTTTATTATCTATGTTTAGTATTTTATATGCTTAGTGAAGGGATGAACGTTCCAGATCGAGAAAGATGCTTCTTTTGGTCAAAGACATGAACATCCCTGAATTCCTCTGTACCATATTCCTTAAGGACAGAGAATGCTCCAGGACATGGAAGATTTCTGTTGTCTAGATTGTGTAGATTTGGTCTCTAGAAATATTCTATATAGAAAAAAAACCCTGTGCTTTGGCATCAAAAAGACTTGATTTGAATCAGTTGTCATTTGTTAGCTGTATGACCTTGAGGAAGTCATTTAGCTTCTTTGAACTTCAGCTTCCTTATCTATGAAGTGAAGATTCTCATACCAACTTTTCGGGTTAATTTGAGGACTAGGGGTAATCTGTGGAAAGGCCTGGCACTTGTTAGATATTAGAGCTTCCACTTATCCTGATTTCCTCACTGTTGCACCTGTTCTTGGCCGTTATTGTGATTTCTGACTTAATTTTGTTTCTACATAGTGTGGTGGGAGATTAAGAGCATGGACTGTGGGTCAGCATACCTGGGTTTGAATCCCAGCTCTGAAATATATTTTGTGTTTTCCTCATGTGTTCAATGTGAAAAATACTACTACTTACCGTCACAAGTTGTTCTAAGGAATAAATGAGTATAAGTTCCTTCTCAAATGACTGACAGAGAGTAAGCATGCCATTAATGTGAGCTATTACTGTTAACCTCATTCCTCAGCCCTGTTGTAACTTCACTTTTCTTCCTTATCCTACTTGTGCCCTAAAAATAGTACTTTAGTGGAAAAAAATCATCTATTCACCCATTCATTCAGCAAATTTTTTTTTTTTTTTTTTTTT
>NC_041214.2:110717305-110785866 GCF_002837175.3 Physeter macrocephalus | reverse complement strand
GTATCCCCTGCATCGGCAGGCGGACTCTCAACCACTGCGCCACCAGGGAAGCCCCAGCAAATATTTTTGAAGATCTACTATGTGAAAGGACTTGAGCACGGGTAGATCTCTGCCTCAGGGTTTTTTTTTGTTTTTTTTTTTGTGGTATGCGGGCCTCTCACTGCTGTGGCCTCTCCCGTTGCAGAGCACAGGCTCCGGACGCGCAGGCCCAGCGGCCACGGCCCACGGGCCCAGCCGCTCCGCGGCACGCGGGATCCTCCCAGACCGGGGCGCGAACCCGGTTCCCCTGCATCGGCAGGCGGACGCGCAAGCACTGCGCCACCAGGGAAGCCCTGCCTCAGGTTTTTGAAGACAGATTTCATTTACCACTTCTACTCCAAGTTAGTTTCCTAATCTGTAAAACAGGGATAATAATTCTTTCTGTATCCATGTTAGAGTGTTGTAAATAAAATGAGATAGTAAATGAGATTCCAAAAACTGAAATGAGAAGCCTCAAGACCTTACACATATAATCAAACCATAAACACCTCCCCAAACAGCATAGAGTCAAGATAGAGGAGTACGACTACTGCTTCTCCTTTCCAGACACATCCCCCAGCTTCCTATTTGTATTTTCTTTAGCAGCCTTCATGCTCTTAGTAGGATGAGATGAGTGAGAAGAACAAACTATTTAACAAGTATGAAATAAGTAAGTAGAAGGACCAAGTTCAGAAGGTTTTCCTCTTTTTCAAAAACTTAAAGCTCTAGACACTACTGTAAATGTGTTGTATATTACCAAATTTATTTGTTGGAAAGAATGTTTACCACCAAGATTACACTCTGAAAACAAGAACTCGATTTTTGAGCACTGAATGACATTAGAGGTTCAGGCTGCTGAACTGCAGGTTGCTACAGATCCATTTTGGAGCCAAGGAACCTGGCAGTAATAGGGGCCCCTTCTCCATCAGGGTTGTGATGATAGGGTCTTAAGTTTGTCTTGCTACTTCTCAGACGCATTGCCTCTGGATCTCTGGTAACTCCCTGGACATCAGTGTGTCCATAGGGCTGCACTCTTTCCTGTTATTTGTCACCTCTCATGACTGGACTTCAGTTCTAATCCCTGACTTGTTCTTCACTTTCCTGACAGCCTGCACAGTGCTTTTCTCTGCCTCTACTCCTATCAGTTGCTACCAGGTCCTGTCCTGCTATAAGCTAGAATTAATGAGCTGCAGTGCTCCTGACCAAAGGTGCCACCAGTATTGGAAGATTCCTCTTTGGCGTCTCTTCTCCCCCATGGAATTTTACACCAGCCCAGATCACGTCTAAGTGTGACCCAGGTTTGATTTTTAATTTTAGATGGTTGATCTCCTCCAGGGGAGCCAGTGCATGTGGATTCTTAACCGTGCTTACTTCTCTTACGCTATAGTCTGCTGAGTAGTCTCAGAATCTTACAGCCGGGATCTTGTGGGTCAAGACAGGGAATCTACTGAGGAGAAAAAGAGTCATTTCAAACTTCCCTAGACAGCAATTTAAGTGACCCAGTCCATTCAAATCATAAAATTTCTAAGAAGGCAAGCAAAAATATTGTTAATTAAATGTTTAATCTTTATTATAGCTAGCATATTAATTTTAAGTAGTTTTAATTTATAGTATAGCACAATTTTATTTATGTGCAGCATGTAGCCTTTATAGAGTAGAGTGCCCTCTTGTATAATCAGTGTGTATAGGATATTTATGCTCATTTTATTGGACTCTGAGCAGAATTTTAGTATTAAATATATGGAAGAATTTTATGCTTTTTTTTTTATGACATCATTGGCCTAAGCTAGCCTTACTTTTATGCCAAGTATCTTTCCAAGAACACAGCTCTCAATTTCAACATTATTTCTATGGGAAAAATACATAAATACACTGTCTTTCATGAACATTTGCTTGTCTGTAATTTCAATAAACCTAATGCACAGAGACCTAGGTTTTCCTCTTTCTGTTGGCACTTTTTTTCCTTTGGTATAATGATTTCCCTTCAGGTCATGTGATTTGCTATGTGGTGGTTGAGCCTTTTACTATGAGTGAAGCATTCTTTTCCTTGAGTCACAAAATTCTGAGGAAACTAAAGTTCTTAAAAATGCATGTAAGTGTGTGGGGGTGGGAGTGGGGGGACTGTACATATAAATGTAATACAATCAAGAAAAGAATCCTTAATTAGAAAACAATTTCAATTTAAAAGAAGGCTATTGAAATAGAAAATAAAAGTTGATTTAACCCATATCTGTCTTTTATTGTTAGTACTTATTCTCTCAGTGTATTTTAATTCACAGCCTTGTTCAGAGATCTAGATTTTATATGGCCAGTGAGGCCTGAAAACCCTCCCCCTGGTCATCTGGAACAAGATGGAATCTGACACATGCAGCTGCAGTGCATAATATCCTCAACAACACTGAACATCTGGTGGTCGATAACAAAGTAAGTTATACCCAGGGTCTCAGGTAATATGCAAAGCAGTAAGAATTGGTTTTATGTTAGAAAGAATGTTGAACAAGAAGCTGGGAGACTGACATTCACTTTGGCAAATCATAATCTCTCTAAACTTCCATTAGATTATGTATTGTTGTGCTTTATTAATTTCCTATAAGAAATGAACTGGCGTTTTTTCTGCTTCATGCATCAAACTACTTTAATATATTAACATTTTAATAAAAATAGTATAATTACATGTGGAAACATGTGCATTGCAACTTTAAGTTGTCTGTGCTTGGAGAGAGTAACTATTAAGTCTAACCTTGAAGACTTAGGTTAAGCCAGCAATAAATGTAATTTGATATTTTAAAACCCCCATCTTCAGACTCTATGGAATAAAATATACATGGTAGAATAATAAGATCTCATAAACAGCAAATACCTAATCATCTTTTGTTTGTAATTGAAAGCTTTTAATTTTATGCCAGTTGTCGTCATTATAATATTGTAAGATGCAAATCCTCACAACCATCTTTTTCTACTATTGAAAAGTCATATAAATTTAGAAACTATTTCATTTCATCCATGTTATGTTCATTTCAATCCAGAGTAAGCAAACATTTCACATGCACACAGTGAATCTCTTATAGTCCCATTTTAAGGTTGTCAAGTATTCTGATTTCAGTCCTATTTGATCAATTTAAATTGCAATTTAAATGGTTAGATTCTGCCATTAGATTTTAATTACCTTCAATTCTATCAGAGTGGGTTCCAACCCTTTGTGGCAGATTCATTTCCTGCTCAAGCAAAATGACAATACTCTTTAAATAGGCTTTTCCCTGCTGCTAGTGCCTTCTTTTCTGTGGAAAGAAGGCATTTTAACGCATACTGTTGTTTATTTCCTCCCTTACTCCAGGACAAATTTATGTATAAAATAAGTAACACGCCATACAAAGGAAAGACAAGATGAGAAACATGATAATATTTACTTTGTGAAAAAAGATGCTCATCATTTCTTTAATATATGTAACTGAGTGGATTTGTCATTTTAACTAGGAACTGTAAACGCTCATAATAATATGACTTTCCACCTTTAAACCTTCCTTTGCCTAGGTCATTTCAAATACAGCCTTTCTCTAGAGAATGAAATTGTGTAATTAAATGAAATACATAGAGAAGAATAAATCCTCACTTACTGGCCTGTGATTTCAAGCACAGCATAGAATAAAATCATAGAGAATCCATCTGAAGCGTACACATGTACACTTATATAAAAATCACATTGTAAAAGATGTAGCAATAGAAAGTTTCATTCTTTTTTTTTTTTTTTTTTTGTGGTATGCGGGCCTCCCTCTGCCGTGGCCTCTCCCGTTGTGGAGCACAGGCTCCGGACGCGCAGGCCCAGCGGCCATGGCTCACGGACCCAGCCACTCCGTGGCATGTGGGATCCTCCCAGGCCGGGGCACGAACCCGTATCCCCTGCATCGGCAGGCGGACTCTCAACCACTGCGCCACCAGGGAAGCCCCCAGCTCATTTTTAAAAGAAAGTACTGTTTATTCTTGAATCAAATAATGAATAACCTAAAAAAAGTCAAATTAAGTTCTTTATAAGATCTGCATATCTTACATAGGACATGCGGATATAAACAAAGAGTTTGCTTCTATGCCTGTCACTGACCAGTGTTATGGAAGTTACTACAAGCTAAAGTGGTTGACAGCTTTGGATTCAGACAAGTCTTGGCTCTGCCACTTGCCAGCTATGTGATGGGCAAACTTCCTTTTTTTTTTTTTTTTTTTTTTCAAACTTCTTAATATTCCCTAAACCTCAGCTTTCTCATCTGTGAAATGGGGTGACCACATATAGCTGTGAGAATTAAATGAGATCATCTAATATAAATTTTTAGCACAGGATCTAAGACTTAAGATGTCCTCAATACGTTGTTGGTGGTGATGGTGGTGAATAGCTCACAACTGAGACCGAAGTCCTTTGATAGTTTTCCCATTGTCCATATTCAGGCAGTAGTCGGATCCTTCAGTTCAACCTCTGTCTCGTATCTGTGCTTTATTTTTAGTCCTACCTTTCTGCCCTATATCAGGCTGTATTCAAATGAGAATGTATGCGAGAGTGAAAGAACTTTGTAAATTCTAACACACTAAAGAATTATTGGTTATTTTTAATATTTTACTGAAACTTAGCAGAACTATAGTAATTTATTAACTGGTATAATAATTCACTACACATTCTAATCCATTCTTAACAGTGCTGCTGTAGGTACATTTTAAAGCATTTCTTTTTAGATCACTCCCTTTCTCAAATACTTTCTATACCCGTAGGCGTGATGGACAACAATCTACCAAAGTGGGTCATTGTCTCTCTTTATAACCTTGTCTTCAGACATTTCCCCTAAAATGCTTCTAATACTCTGCTCTCCAGCACTTCAGAAGATGTCCTCCTCTAAATTTGTTCTAACATTGCCTTATATGAATAGTTAACTTTTATTAAGTTAATTATTTTTAAAGATTTACGTTTATTGAGGTATAATTGAGATATAACATTATATTCATTGATGAATACTTAGGTTGTTTCCATATCTTGGCTATTGTAAATAATGCTTTATTTTTAAAGATTTACATTTATTGAGGTATAATTGAGATATTATATTCATTGATGAATACTTAGGTTGTTTCCATATCTTGGCTATTGTAAATAATGCTTCAGTGAACATGGGGGTGCATATATCTTTTTGAGTTAGTGTTTTCATTTTCTTTCAATAATACCCAGAAGTGGAATAGCTGGATCATATGGTAATTACATTTAAAATTTTTTAAGGAGCCTCCATGCTGTTTTCCATAGTGGCTGCACCAATTTACATTCCATTGTATACATACTAGTTAATTCTTTAATTGGATAAATATTGGTGAAAAAATTTTTGCATGCTTTCTCTCTGTACTGAATGGTCTGTTACTCTTCTGACTACTTAAATTCCTATCCTCCGAGGCTCTACTTAAAATTTGTTTGTTTTTTTTAAATTTAGCTTTCTTGGATCTCCCAGGTGGGAATCAACCTCTCCGTAACCTGTTCTCCATTTTCTAGACTGTATTCATGTTCGCCCTTTTATCTTAGTTTGCCATTTACAACTTAATCTGAGAAGTCTGGAGGGCAAGGACTGGGTTGCTATTTTCCCTCAACCCTCCACAATGCCTTGTGGAGCATCTTTCACAAGGAAGGTGCTAAATCAGGAGAAAAAGTATTGTCTTTTTCTCTATAGATGCATTTGCTAATACTAAGTTGTAGTAAAGGAATAGAGGAACAGAAGAGCAGCAGCCGAATTTTAAAAAAAATCCCCCAACCCCCTCAGCGGAGAGAGAGATTGGCTTTGATGCTTCTTTCTCCTTTTCCATGTACTCCTCTTAGGCTGTACATTCTTTTGATGTTTATTTTAACCGGAATTTGCTAGGATAAAAATGGTGGGTGAAGGTCATGGATGAAAGATGGAGGGAGAACAAAGTTTCTCCCAAAACCAAAGTTCCACTGTGGACTGAGTCTTTGTTCTGAAGTGTTTTACTAAGACCTGTGACCATCCTCACCATCATATAGCAACAACAAAAAGCACTTCTATAACTCTGAATTTTTTTTTGCCATTTGATGATGACTTGTATTAGCCTGACCTGGTCAGTTTGGTATTCAGAGTAAGGTGAAAATTCATCACAGAACAACACAGCATTTTATCAATGGCCATTCTCCTCATTTTGTGCATCCTATCTCTACCCCAACATTTTGTGGTTCTCTTTAGCCCCAAATTGCGTTTTTGTGTGAGACGTTTGTGAGAAGATTGAAAGATGCAGTTAGAAAATACTTTATTGGCCTTCAACACCACCAACGTGCAGGATTATCAGTGTTTACCACATCTACCAATTAGGCAACATTGAGAGGATCGCTTCAGGCTTCTCACATCTTCTTTCATCCTTCAGTAAATCACTGTGAACTCTGCAGAAGATGTAATGGGAAGGGTCATTTGGGGACCACAGTATTGATAGCTGTGGGCAAGATACTGTTATAAGTTTTCATTGTACCTTTCATAGAGTAATTATCTGGATAAATAGCATTGTCCCTTTAAGGATTTTAAAATCCAGCCAGAGCCATTCATCTTTCTAAATACATGAATGAAATTGGTCATCAGCTACAGTTGCATCTCGCCTTATGGACAATAAAAACTAGTCATCTTTTATTGTGAGGAATGTATGATCTTAATCACCTCTGTTTTAAATCCGAGCTTAAATATAAGAATAGATGGACTGAAGGAAAAAGAAAATACATTCATCCTCAAATTAGCAATTATGGGGCTTCCCTGGTGGCGCAGTGGTTGCGCGTCCGCCTACCGATGCAGGGGAACCGGGTTCGCGCCCCGGTCTGGGAGGATCCCACATGCCGCGGAGCGGCTGGGCCCGTGAGCCATGGCCGCTGAGCCTGCGCGTCCGGAGCCTGTGCTTCGCAGCGGGAGAGGCCACAGCAGTGAGGGGCCCGCATACCACAAAAAAAAAAAAAAAAAAAAAAAAAATTAGCAGTTATGCTGGGCAAAACAAGTAAGTTTGTGGTTGGCAGACTGCCTGACTGACAATCTAAATCAGAGTGGAGAAGGCATTGCCTTTTTTTGCCCATTTGTCAAAATGTTGTTCTGGGTTCCGTGGTTCCCGAAATGGCCCTACGATGATGACTTTCATTCTCCTGATATCACATGAGTCTTGCTTTGCATCACATTGGGGAGAGAGATGTACTGAGTGCTTTTGTTTCTGTGACCAACTCCTCTCCTTTCATTTAAAGGTGCATTAAACACAGTTTACAGGGATATTCAAATCACACAGGTTTTCCTTTTAAAGTTTTCCACCTGATAAAACAGAGCAACCATATCATAGCTACCTTGCTATTTGTGCTGAATCCACTGTTTCAGAAAGATATTGCCTGCAAAATTGCTGCTAGCTATAAAATGAATAAAATATCAATCCTGCGCTACAAGGTACGCACCAGATGTGGCCATGCTTTTCTGGAAGCTACATGAGAAATTGGCCCTGATCTCTTTCAGCCTTATAAATAGGATTCTAATTAGAATGCTGATAAATACTTCAACAACTAGCATACAGAGTAAGCATTCTGTGGTTTAATTTATACAGTTCTTCCAACATCCTCTGGTAGGGAATGATAAACCAATACTGCTGATACCAGGCTTTCATGAAAGCAGTAATAACATTAGCCAAACTCCATTTACAAAATAATCTCATTAAACCTCAATCGTGAATATCCCTGAAAATGCTGAACAGGAATAGCATGGATAAATGCAATTTATAGATACTCATCTCATATAAACTTTTAGTTTTCAGTTTTAGATTACTTGACCTCTTATACCTTTACTAAAATGCTTTCTATAACCTGAAATATGGACTGATGTGGGCTTTACCGTCACTCCCTTCTGCCTACTGTTGCTGAGTTACACCAGGCTTTTGCATATTCAGGAATAAGCCCATTTTGGACCAGATACAACAGGTTGATTTTATTTATTTATTTATTTGCATTTATATATATTTTATTGAAGTATAGTTGATGTACAATATTATATGTTACAGGTGTACAATATAGTGAGTCAGTCAGTTTTTAAAGGTTATACTCCATTCATAGTTGGTATAAAATATTGGCTCAATCCCCTGTGTTGTACAATATATCCTTGTAGCTTATTTTATACCTAATAGTTTGTACCTCTTAATAGCCTACCCCCTCTTACTGCCTCTCCCCCGTTCCGTCTCCCCTCTGGTAACCACTAGTTTGTTCCCTATATCTGTGAGTCTGCTTCTTTTGAGTTGTATTCACTAGTTTGCTGTATTTTTTTAGATTCCACATATAAGTGATACCATACAGTATTTGTCTTTCTCTGACTTATTTCACTTATTGAAACTTATTTGTGTTATGCTCTTTCACGTTGCAAGGAGCAGAAAGATATGAAGTTTTCTTGTCATGATATGAGTTTTTGGTCTGGATTCACATAGAGGAGTAAGGAAGTATTGAACAGTCTCAGAAGATACATAATCAGGCCTCATGGAGAACTGGAACTCAGTAAGAATTCAAGCTGCTCTAGTGGTCCAACAATAATTCTAGTAATGAATTATGACCGTCCCAGTTTTATACTTTCTGTAATTCTTTCTCTACTTCTGTTACTGCTATCAATTTGGCATCAGGGTACCTTCTTCCATTTACTGACGGTTCCTCCTGTCTCATGACTCCTGTTTATTGCAAACTCTCCATGTGTCTTTCCTTCTGTGCTACTATACCTTCTGTGTCTCTCTTATTTTTATTCAAGTTTCTCAGGAGAAGGGATCTAATCAGGACAGATAATTATGGTTCAGCATGGAGTACTTACAATGAATAGATGTTTAGCTCTAGGACATATCACAGGCTGTGTAAGTCATTGTAAGGTTGAGTGCCTTTGGTTTAGGGGTCCTTCAACTATAACAAAGATGTTGGGGTGACATGGTCCAAAGCATGGTGACATATATGCATTGGAATTGAGCATCTTTAGTTATGGAGAAGACGAGCTCTTTTTTAGCTTTTGAAAAAACTTAGGTAATTAATAAAGAAATTGTCAACCAAATTGTTCACCAAAAATACGCATATAATTGTTAAATTTAGAACTTCGTTTGCATGAGATTGAGAATAGCTTCAAAAAAAAAATCTAATTTGGCTGTCCTGCCACTCTACAGGAAGTCAGGTATAAGTACCCTAGAATTTTATAACTTAATAATTATAAGGGGATATAAGATGGTCTTACCCAAACCTCTTATTTTGCAGTTGAAGAATAGGCTAAGTGAATGGTCCAAGATCACACAGCTGATTAGTGTCTAGCTGCTGCATTATGAGGGACAGAAAACATTTTTCCTCTAGATTCTGTGTTTTAGAACACTGTGAGCAACACTTCTGCATGCTTACAGGAGAATTCTGTTAGTTTCGAGTGATTACTTCACCACTTAAAACCCTTAATCAAAGAAGGGCCACAGAATTCATTTGAGTTACTGACAGATTGCTGAAATAGCTATTTTTCTCCAGATTAAAAATGCTTAAATTCATATATTCCTCCATGTTGTTTATACACACTAAAGAAACTTTAAATTTTAATGCCATTTTACATTTTTCAAAGGATGTGATCTTACTGTGAATCACAGCATCAATACAACTCATAATTACGCTTTTTTTTGGTTTATTTCACGGGCCACATTGAAGCTTTGCAAAGATACATGTAAGGCCTTAGGCCAGGAATCAGTAGCATTGGAGGATTTCACATACTCTGATTACCCTTTATTATAGACATTGTTATTTATGTGCTCCCAATTACCATTCTGTAATTTTACCTTTCATGGAAAATATATTAAGCCAGGCTTTTAAAGCACAAGAAATTAAATCAAGCTGAGAAATCCTGGGGTATAAATTATGTTCATTTAGGCACTTTCAGGTGCCCAGCTTAAGTGATAGATGTCTTCTTCTCTCAGGTTCACCCTTTTCTCATCCCTATGAAAGGCAGCTAAGCTTTCTATTAAATTTCTGGTCCTTGAGAAAAGAAAGCCAGCCTTTCTGCTTCGTTTGGAGGGTGCAGTCCTAGAGTGAAGATAAAATCATTTTCCATATCACTAACACCCCAAGCTGAGCAGAGTATGGCTTTGAGGGTAGAAAAGCAAAAGTGGAATCTCATTGTGAAGGAAAGGAAACAAATACGCTGTTGGAAAATAAAGCAAAAACCTCTCACCCATCAAATGACCACTCTAGCCAGCAACAGAGTTTAAAGTGCTTCATAGAGCCATCCTAAGCTGGCAACAGTGAATTACTGGATTCAAATATATTGTTGGTATACAGTCTCAGAACAATCCTCAGGTCTCAGCTTTGCTCCACTTATGCTCATATTTTCAATAAGTTATGGCCAACAATCACCTAATATGTTTTGACTGTCAAACTTTTATGCAGTTGGTAATGATCCTTCCAGAATGGTTTCTGTAGCCAGTGAAGCTTTCACCCCTAAACCATAGACTCAGGAAGGAAACAGGGAGTGACCAAGGCATTTTGTGTTTGCATTTGTATACAGACCCATAATTCCTAATGGTGCATCCTTTCATTCTCTAAATGTCACTCTTAAATGATAAGGTAATGGTTCTGAATAACACCAAGGATTTAAAAATACAACTCTTGTCCTTGTTGAATCTTGGGCTATGATTATATCAACTGTAGCCGGTTAAGACAAAGACATGGGGTTGGTAAGTCCCAAACCTAGGGACTCCTACTTAACCTTATAATAAAAAAGATTGTAATATTTAGCAGGTGTAGCACAGTTCATCAGTGGTAATTCAGTAAAGCTGTTTTTATCAGGGAAGTTAAGGATGTGATCATTGTTAGTGGACCCCAACTATTGGGAATCTGGAACCAGGATTTATGAACAAGAATCCAGCCTCAGGAAGATGGAGCGTAACTGGCAGGATTTTTCAAAGTGAAAGAGGCAGAGGAGTGGATTGGGGTAGTGGTTGCAATAATAACACCAGCAGCATGATAGCAGGCATAGTTAAAGCTCTTACTATATACTCAGGTGCTTTGCTAAACACTCTTCTGTGAACTAGCTCATTTATTTATTACAGTAATTCTCTAGGTATTGTTATTTTCCTTCTAAAAATAAGGAAACTGATGTCTAGAGAAGGAACTTGACCAAAGTCCCGCTGCTTATTTGTGTTTTTAGCTACCATTTCAGATAGGCTCTATTTGCCCCTTGGATCCTTCTCCACCTTGATCTTTACCCTAAGAGACTGACAGGAGGAGAATAGAGAGAAGTTGGAGAGAAGTAGGGAGGAAAGTGAGGTCAAAGTATTTTTCCCCCAGGTTCCTCCCTATAGGGTCATGTCAGGCTGCTTGTGTCCCTTGTCACCGAGCATCTGATATTAGAGCACACGGGGACACAGTGTCTAGCAATGTGAGATGCCCAGTTGTCATACTCTAGAAAGGGTTCAAAGAGAGCTGAACAACAGGGGGTGCAGAAACCCAGAATGTGGGGCAGGAACTTAGATCTCCTTTGCCTATGATCACAGACCTGGGTGGACTGGATCTGCCTGCAGGGTGAATCAACTAGCTTCATCCGTGATATCAGGAGAGCACCACCGACTCAGGCCAGGCTCAGGAGCAATTAGGCTTCTCTTGACATTGTGTGAGTTTGACTTTCTACCTGCTGGGAAATATTTTTTTATCTTATTAGTTGTTCTTTTATCTAACTGTTGTTATGACATCATGATACAGTGGGGCTTCCCTTCGGAACTTTGAAGTGAGGAAAATCTAATTGCCCTTCCTGCTCTAAGAGTAAAATTTTAATGTCAATTGAGCTGAGAAATGCACAAAACTGCCAAAGAAGCAAACTAGCTCCTAGGTCTGCAAGACTTGATAGTAACTCATTGAAGTATATTAATACCAATTAAAAACAATGAATCTATGGAAAGAGGGCACTAACAGCCTCCAGGACAAAGAAAAAGGAGAGTTAGGAAGGTAAATGGAGACTAGATCCATGTTGGCACGGCACAGTCTGGTAAGTGGAAAAAGATCTTTGGCCAATGATTTTGGCTATTCCTTCTGTCAAGACTTTCCTTATAGGAGATGGTGGCTTTACATGAATATACAAGTTTTCAATTGTATTCTCGTTCAGGAATCTTTTGATTATAATTGGACTTCTCATACTTGTCTTTAGGGAAATAATGTGCCAGCTAGAATTGAGAAACTGAATCAAGTAGATTTTATACTAAAATAAATCACTTGTCACTCTGGTTTTATTTATCAGTTTTGTGAGTTCAGTTAATGTACGTCTGCATCTGAGAGATCACTGTATGTGTGCTGACAAACAAGGCTTCACTCTCTTCAAGATGAAGGGCCAGGGGCTGCCATGGGAAAATCATTAAGCTAATCTCATCCCACAAAGCATTTTCGGAGGAGAACAAGTTGGTTTACCACAGGGGACCCCTCCCCCTCTACGGTAATCTGGGCTTTGGTTATTTATTTATTTATTTTTAAAGGTGTTGAGTATCCCTAAAGGCACTTTGCTTTGTACTGGCAACATAGTGGTGTTCAAGACACAGTCCTGGCTGTCAAAGACCTTAGGGTCTAGTGAGATCACAAGCATGCAAGGCTTCTTCTGTCCGAACTTCTTCCTGACTGAGACTGCGAACACTAAGGACAATTTAGATGTATAAGATGCTCTGGGACCCTTTGTGGATAAGTTGCGAAGACAGGAGGAACATCTCTTGGTTCATAAAAATACTTGGTTGCCAAGCTTCTGATATGGTAGGAGTATATACAGTTTTGTAGGATCCAGGATTCACCCCTGCCTGCTCCCTTAGATTTGAATGTTCAGAACTTGCTGGGTATCCTGGACCACCCTCACCTGGCACTGGGACTCAGTTCCCACCTTGCTCCTTGCCACAGGTGAGCACGCCTGCCTTCTCCTACCCTCAGGACAGAGTAGATCCACAGATATTCTTTTTCCTGGAGGGGAGGCCAGATAATATTCTAAACATCCTATCAACTATTACGACTGTTGATATTTAAACATTAAAACATAATTCTTTCCCTTGGTTAATGATTCCATTCATTAATTCATCCATTTGTTCATCCTATGTCCTTTGAACAAGCGCTATATGCAAGGCTCACCAGTTCTTACATTTTACTGCTTCATTCTAGAAAAAGAGATAAGCCACATCTTATTATTGTGTGTAAGATATTTATACAGGTTTCTTGTGGGAACGTTGGAACATTAGGAGCTTTGTGTGGTAGGTGGTATTGAGATTGATCTTGAAGTGCAAAATATGCTTTTACAGGCAGAGACAGCAAAGACTCAGGACAAGGCAACTGTAGTCATGGGGAAGCGGAAAGAATGCTGTTTTTGAAATCCAGTTGACCTCCTAGCCCAGCTCTGCCAATTGTCATATCTGTGACCCTAGAAAAGTCAGTTTATCTCTTTCAAGCTTCCATTTTTTTCTCATGAGCAAAATGGTATAAAAATACCCACCTTCACACAGTTGTGAGGATTATGTGTAATGATATATGTTAAAGTTTTCTGTAAGCTTTAAGTGCTATGTAATGGTGGGGTTTTGTTCACACACAGTTCATGAAAGAAAAACTCAAAGGAGTCACGTGATGTGTTCTGGGAATTGCAGGTGCTTTGGCCAGTTTAGGTATTTAGGCTCGTTCTCATTTGAGTGACCCTAGAAAAGGGTTACTTTTTTTTTTTTTTCCCAATTACTCAGCTGGAAAATGGGAATCCTAATTTCCACTCACCAGTGTTACAGAGACACTGTGATTACTAAAATTAGATTATATTATAAAATGCAATGAGCATTTGGAAGTGAAGAGCTAATGTAAATAAGCTCAACTGAGTCCATGTTTCAGCAAAGAAATATCATGCTAAAGAGATTTCTTTTAATGTGATACTGTTCTCCTTTACTAGGAAAATAGGATTTGTGACAAAGCTCCTGAAATGATGGCAGACTAAGTAAATGCCTTAAAACTTATCTATAGTAGGTGACTGTCTCCTTTTAAAAATTGTCAGCTTGGTTTTAAAAAATTGCAATATTCTAGTACTTGATTTTGGTTAATTACCACCAGAGCCATTTGGGGGTTTGGGCACGAATTTCATTTTAATAAACAACATCGGCCTAATTTGGCAGTGACTTTTATTTCAAAACTGAATTCCTAATGTAAATGTCTGAAAGAAGCCTCTATAAAACCCAACATGGGGGCACTGTAAAGATGGCGGAGGAGTAAGACATGGAGATTACCTTCCCCCCCCACAAATATATCAAAAATACATCTGCATGTGGAACAACTCCTACAGAACACCTACTGAACGCTGGCAGAAGACCTCAGACTTCCCAAAAGGCAAGAGGGTGGAAGGGAGACACGAGAGGGAGGGGATATGGGGATATATATATACATATAGCTGATTCACTTTGTTATACAGCAGAAACTGACACAGCATTGTAAAGTAATTATACTCCAATAAAGATGTTAAAAAAATCCCACAGAACACATACATAGGAGTTGTGTCTTTGTAATGTAAACACAGCCTAAAATTGCAATAAAGATATAAACATAAGAATTTTGGAACAAACTTGTAAATGATTGCATAATTCCTAATGTTTCATCCCTTTGTTTTCCAAATGCTGCCTTTATACTCTGCTTAATCATTTCTCTGACAGTTGGGGGTGTTGTATGTCATCTATGGAAGAAGTATTTTCTTCAGTATTGCCATTATGAGTAACATCTTACTATATAAAAAATGCTATGAGCAATGCTAATTTGAATGGCTTCTGAGCCAACATCAACATTGCTGACACCATGGCATCATGTACATGAAACCTAATCACTACAGTAATAGGATGCCTCAGTAAATCTGAGAACATTAACAGACAGTTGCATCAATGTAGCACTGCCTTGTGCTGCAGTGTATTGACACAGAAACACGCTGGTTTAAGAGCAGAAGGGTTCAAAACATAAATAGAATGCATTTATAATGCATTTATAGTTTGTAATGTGGCTGTCTGTCCATCATAAACTCTGCTAATATGATGACACTCTTTTTCTGTATTACCTCTCCGAAAGATTTTGTACATACTATTTCAAAATCGGATGTGTCCATTTGAAAGACGTGATTTGCCTTTTTTGTGACATGAGACACATACATGCTTACTTTGGAAAACATTATCAATTCAATTTCAAATTTATAAAAGAAATTGGCTAGGTAGTAATTATTTCCTTACTAGATTATTTTCACGGAAAAGGAAATACCTGTAGGACTCAAAATTCCCATATGGATGTGTATAAAATAGAACTTATGCATGAGTATTGAGAAACATAAAATCATTTACACCAGTAATATTCCAATCTGCCTGATGTCAGTAAATGGTATGCAATATACCCATATAGAATTCCTGCATATATAAAATAATTCATCTTTCTTTGCTCAAGCTGTCAGTGGTGAAAAGACACACATGTACTAGTATAGAAATAGAAAATTACAATGAGACAAAAAATGACTAAGTCACAACTGCGGTGCTGGCAAAGAGTTTGCTAGTAAGTAGTATTCTGGTCCTTGAATCAAAAGGGCAACTCAAATGAGTACATGTTGCTCTAAAGTAGTCAACGTTTCTTAAAGAATTTAATGGGATGTATTTTTGGGGACAATTATCTTTTAATGGACTTTTCTGTTGTGTTTTGTGAACATTGCAGATAGTAGTAAGTCAATATTATTTTGATGGTAAAACATTTGTAGTTGAGGACCTGTCTGTTTTGAGGATTACCAGAATGTTGCTTTTATCGATGAAGGTTTAGTTATGAGTAAGTCTTGGAACCAACTCTTGAAATGAAATTAACATGAGCTTTGTTGCCTTATTTCCCCAAACCACATAATAAAATGCTTTGTTTAGGACTGTTCTTCTGACCAGAATGTGGTGCATTCTGTGAGCAGAGCTTTCTGAAAGGGGTCCCTGTGGGCTCAGTGTGGGTTACCTGGACAATAAGGCAGCAGGGACACCAGTGCCTATTTCCCGTCTCCTGGTGGAAGGGACTGCATCTAACCTCAGCTTCCCATGGACTCTTGACAGCATCCTACAGGCCATGAGGCGTCCAGGAGTTGGGCAGCCAGCTTTCTCAGTCCCTCTAAACAGCTGATATCCAAATTCTAACTCCTGGTACCAAATAGCTGTGTATTCCTGCTCTGACAAGGCTACTTTCTCATTCTTAACCTATAAGAAGATGATCCTTGCTGTCGTCCCTGACCCCAACGCCAAAAGCAGCAATTCCACGTTGTAACACAGGATTGATTAAGCAATGTACCCCAATACTGGCTACAAAGAGCAGCCCTGAAGGAATTCTCTGGACGTGACATGTTGCATGTGGCCTAGTCCCTAGGTGGTGCTATTTACAAAACCTTTTGAAGCATCAGGATCCATGGATTCCCAGAGCTCTCAATTGTGCTATAAAAGATAAAACTACCATCATATTATATTGGTTGCTGATTAAGCAATTTTGATGATTAAATTCTGGGAGAAAAAATATACTTTCTAATAAGCAACCTATAATTAGTAATGTTCTATTCCAGGTGCTAATAGGGAACTCTCAAATTGGGAGGGCTTTCTCAAATGCCCAGCAAGCCCAATGCAGTCACAACCAGGCACAATTCCAGTTTTACTAGATGGCAGAATCAGAGACAGATTAGAGGAGAGAAGAAGATATTTATAAAGACTGGCAACTGAAGGGATTGGCTCACCAGTACAGAAGAACCCTTTAGCATCTCAGCGTGGTTGTTTCTATCATCATGGCAAGGACAGATTTCAGATTCTGGTAGTTTGTCATTTTATTTTTTAAATAAATTTATTTATTTATTTTCGGCTGCATAGGGTCATTGTTGCTGCGTGCAGGCTTTCTCTAGTTGCGGTGAGCGGGGGCTGCTCTTCGTTCTGGTGTGTGGGCTTCTCATTGCGGGGGCTTCTCTTGTGGAGCATAGGCTCTAGGTGCGTGGGCTTCGGTAGTTGTGGCACATGGGCTCAGTAGTTGTGGCTCGTGGGCTCTAGAGCACAGGCTCGGTAGTTGTGGCGCACGGGCTTGGTTGCTCTTCGGCATATGGGATCTTCCTGGGCCAGGGCTTGAACCCGTGTCCCCTGCACTGGCAGGCAGATTCTTAACCCACTGCACCACCAGGGAAGTCGTAGTTTGTCATTTTAAAAAGCAAGCTCGGGTAGAATTTTTTTCTGAAATACATATGTGATTGCCACTGGCATTCTCTTACACTGTGTTCCCTCTAGTTAGGAAATTCATATGAAGTAATGACCAGTGTAATCCAGTAGAAAGGTACAAACTACTGTGTGATATAAACATTACTCTGCCAATGCATATTTGTGTTATTTGAATCTTGGAGTTTAGTGACTCCAGTAATTGAGTCCTTTTCTTTGAAGGTCTTTACTGCCACCCTTAGCGCTTGAATAGTTAGTTACATTAATGATTACTCATCTCCCTTATGTGATGATGGTAATGGCAGAGCAAGCCAGGAGACACAATTCAAAAATGTCTCAATTTCAACAGTATGCAAACAATTTTATATACAATGGATTCCATATATTCCTATGCATTGTACTTCTTTTTCTCCCTACTCCATGATAGTCTGCCCATTTCTAAAAAAAAAAAAAAGTAAAATAATGGGAACAGTGAATACTAAATTCAATTTGATCCTTATAAAATTGATTAAAGGGGAGTATGAAAATGAAGATGTTCAAGGCTTTTGCTTACATATTTGGTGAAATAGTATAAATAAATACAGCAGGGAATTCCTTCCTGATCCAGAGGGCACGAATTACATTGGAGTGTTTAGAATTGTCTCTTGAAATTGCTTTGTAGACAGTTAACATAGTTCAGACTAAAACCTCTACCTTTATCTCTCATGGGCAGTAAATGCTAAATGGTCTAAGGTCCAAATTGGCTTTTTTCACAATTCAAATTCACTGAAATATTTAATTACCAAAGCTTAATTTTGTGTTGGCAGGAGAAAGAAGAGGAAGATGAAGCTCTTCAGAACAAAAATCCATCTGCCAGCAATAACAGCCTTTGTATTTAAAAAGCAGTCAGTAATAACATAACTTTCCTTCTTTGTACTATTTTTGTATTTTAGTTATTTGGGA
Source organism: Physeter macrocephalus (assembly GCF_002837175.3). Classification (NCBI taxonomy): domain Eukaryota; kingdom Metazoa; phylum Chordata; class Mammalia; order Artiodactyla; family Physeteridae; genus Physeter; species Physeter macrocephalus. The sequence continues at coordinate 110,767,701 of NC_041214.2, read as the reverse complement.
AGAAGAGCATTTAAAAAATAGACACACTGGGGCTTCCCTGGTGGCGCAGTGGTTGCGAGTCCGCCTGCCGATGCAGGGGACACGGGTTCGTGCCCCGGTCCGGGAAGATCCCACATGCCGCGGAGTGGCTGGGCCAGTGAGCCAGGGCCACTGAGCCTGCGCGTCCGGAGCCTGTGCTCCGCGACGGGAGAGGCCACAACAGTGGGAGGCCCGTGTACCGCAAAAAAAAAAGAAAAAAATTGGCACACTATCAAAGTCTGATGCAACGAAAATTAAACTGCATGGATTTGATGAGGAGATAAAGGGAAATGTAATATGGTCAATGTAGGGCCTCCCAACCTTGCCTATATCCTATGTGTCAAATAGAAATGAATGGATTTTGGTGATATTTAGCTTTGTAGTAATAATGACTGGAAATGTTAACATCAATAACTTGTTACTGCATAAACTACATTTGGAAAAAACATCTCTTTGAGACAGTATTACTTTGGCCATTATTCAAATGAGCAGGAACAAATGAGGCATTTATACAGTTATTTTTTTTCTTAGATCAAGCTAAATCTCATTAAGAAATTCTACCAAAATGAGCTTGTGCAATTAAAAATAACTTAGATTAGAGAGAATGTATTTGACAGAAGTATATGTTCTATATATAGATGGACTTATTTATCATATAAAATAGAAATCAATTTTCTGTTAAGGGGCCTTCACTCATAACTGAGGCAGGTTAGATCTAATGAATGGATACATTATTTTTTTTTCTTCCAGGAAGTTCAGTTATCAAACAAGGAAGTAGATTAGTGAAACCTAAATCCATTTGATTAAAAAAAAAAGAATTTCTCCCTCTTTTTATGTTGCTCATCCCATATATGTATTTTAAAAAATATAACTGCACTTTGGCTGCTAATTATCTACAAGTCAGTTGGAAAAACTTTAATATGCTACTTTAAATCAGATATAGGGAAAGAGTGACCCAGTGAATTGAATCAAGTACAGGAAGGCTGGCAATTGCAAAACTAATCCCAGTCTTGCCCAATTATCTGTGACCTCTTGGCAGTTATTTTAGTCCTTATGGCAGAATCTGTCAGTCTGTAAGAGGCGTTCTTTTACCTCCCATCTCCAGCTGCTGCTGCTTGGAAAATGATGAATATAATTTTCCTAATAGTATCTTAATTTTATTAAATTATGTTGGCACCTTCGTTGAAATAAATTGATTTATATGTGTAGGTCTATTATTGGACACTGTATTTTTTTGATCTGTATGCTTACCTTCATGCTAAAACCACTCCCTGATTACTGTAGCTTTCTCAACTAAGTCCAACAAGTCATTCAACTTTGTTCTTTTTCAAAATTGTTTATTTCTGTTCTAAGTCTCTGTGTTCTATATAAATTTTAGAATAAACTTGTCAGTGTCTGCCAAAGGAGCCTATTAGGATTATATTTGGGATTGTGTTGAATCTATAGTTCAATTAAAAGGAATGACCCCAAATATTTCATATTTTGATGATATTGTTTTTCAGATTTTAAATTCCAAATGTTAATTGCCGATCTATAGAATAAAATTGTTTTTTTGTTTTTGTTTATACGTTTATATATATTTTAAATTTTTATTGGAGCATAGTTGATTTACAATGTTGTATTAGTTTCAGGTGTACAGCAAAGTGAATCAGTTATACATATATTCACTATTTTTCAGATTCTTTTCCCATATAGGCCATTACAGAGTATTGAGTAGAGTTCCGTGTGCTATACAGTAGGTTCTCATTAGTTATCTGTTTTATACATAGTAGTGTATATATGTCAATCCCAATCTTCCAGTTTATCCCTCCCCTGCTTACCTCCTGGTAACCATAAGTTTATTTACATCCGTAACTCTATTTCTGTTTTGTAGATTAGTTCATTTGTACCTTTTAAAAAAATTCCACATATAAATGATATCATATATTTGTCTTTCTCTGTCTGACTTACTTCACTCAGTGTGACAATCTCTAGGTCCATCCATGTTGCTGCAAATGGCATTATTCTTTTTTATGGCCCAGTTATATTCCATTGTATATATGTACCACATCTTCCTCTGTTAATGGACATTTAGGTTGCTTCCAGGTCCTGGCTGTGGTAAATAGTGCTGCATTGAACATCGGGGTGAATGTATCTTTTCAAATTATGGTTTTCTTTGGATAGATGCCCAGGAGTGGGATTGCTGGATCATATGGTAGCTCTCTTTTTAGTTTTTTAGGGAACCTCCATACTGTTCTCCATAGTGGCTACACCAATTTACATTCCCACCAACAGTGCAAGAGGGTTCCCTTTTCTCCACACCCTCTCCAGCATTTGTTGTTTATAGATTTCTTTATGATGGCCATTCTGCCTGGTGTGAGGTGATATCTCATTGTAGTTTTGATTTGCATTTCTCTAATAATTAGTGATGATGAGCATCTTTTCATGTGCTTTTTAGCCAACTGTATGTCTTCTTTGGAGAAATGTCTATTTAGATCTTTCACCCATTTTTTGTTTGGGTTGTTTGTTTTTTTGATATTGAGCTGCATGAGCTGCATGAGCTGCATGAGCTGTTTGTGTATTTTGGAGATTAATCCCTTGTTGGTTGCTTCATTTTCAAATATATTCTCCGATTCAGAGGGTTGTCTTTTCATTTTGTTTGTGGTTTCCTTTGCTGTGCAAAAGCTTTGAAGTTTAATTAGGTCCCATTTGTTTATTTTATTTTCATTACCCTAGGAGGCGGATGGAAAAAGATCTTGCTGTGATTTATGTCAGAGTGTGCTGTCTGTGTTATCCTCTAAAACATTTTTATACAATCCGGTCTTACATTTAGGCCTTTAATCCATTTTGAGTTTATTTTTATTTATTTATTTATTTTAAAAATTAATTAATTTATTTATTTTTGCTGTGTTGGGTCTTCGTTTCGTGCGAGGGCTTTTTCTAGTTGTGGCAAGCGGGGGCCACTCTTCATCACAGTGCACGGGCCTCTCACTATCGCAGCCTTCTTGTTGCGGAGCACAGTCTCCAGATGCACAGGCTCAGTAGTTGTGGCTCACGGGCCTAGTTGCTCCGCGGCATGTGGAATCCTCCCAGACCAGGGCTCGAACCCGTGTCCCCTGCATTAGCAGGCAGATTCTCAACCACTGTGCCACCAGGGAAGCCCAAGTTTATTTTTTTGTATGGTGTTAGGGAGTGTTCTAATTTCATTCTTTTACATGTAGCTGTCCAGTTTTCCTAGCACCACTTATTGAAGAGACTGTCTTTCTCCATTGTATATTCTTGCCTCCTTTGTTTTAGATTAATTGACCATAGGTGTGTGGGTTTATCTCTGAACTTTCTATCCTGTTCCATTGATCTATGTCAGTTTTTGTGCCAGTACCATACTGATTTGATTATTGTAGCTTTGTAATATAATCTGAAGTCAGGGAGCCTGATTCCACCCGCTCCATTTTTCTTTCTCAAGATTGCTTTGGCTATTCGTGGTCTTTTGTGTTTCCATACAAATTGTAAAATTTTTTGTTCTGATTCTGTGAAAAATGCCATTGGTAATTTGATATGGATTGCATTGGATCTGTAGATTACTTGGAGTAGTATAGTCATTTTCACAATGTTGATTCTTCCAGTTCAGGAACATGGTATATCTCTCCATCTCTTTGTGTTGTCTTTGATTTCTTTCATCAGTATCTTATAGCTTTCTGAGTACAGGTCTCTTACCTCCATAGGTAGGTTTATTCCTAGGTATTTTATTCTTTTTGATGTGATGGTAAATGGGATTGTTTCCTTGATTTCACTTACGGATCTTTCATTGTTAGTGTAAAGGAATGCAAGAGATTTCTGTGTATTAATTTTGTACCCTGCAACTTTACCAAATTCATTGATAAGCTCTTGTAGTTTTCTGGTAGCAACTTTAGGATTTTCTATGTACAGTACCATGTCATCTGCAAACAGTGACAGTTTTACTTCTTCTTTTCCAATTTGGATTCATTTTATCTCTTTTTCTTCTCTGATTACTGTGACTAGGACTTCAAAAACTATGTTGAATAATAGTGGCAAGAGTGGACATCCTTGTCTCTTTGTGTTGTCTTTGATTTCTTTCATCAGTATCTTATAGCTTTCTGAGTACAGGTCTCTTACCTCCATAGGTAGGTTTATTCCTAGGTATTTTATTCTTTTTGATGTGATGGTAAATGGGATTGTTTCCTTGATTTCACTTACGGATCTTTCATTGTTAGTGTAAAGGAATGCAAGAGATTTCTGTGTATTAATTTTGTACCCTGCAACTTTACCAAATTCATTGATAAGCTCTTGTAGTTTTCTGGTAGCAACTTTAGGATTTTCTATGTACAGTACCATGTCATCTGCAAACAGTGACAGTTTTACTTCTTCTTTTCCAATTTGGATTCATTTTATCTCTTTTTCTTCTCTGATTGCTGTGACTAGGACTTCAAAAACTATGTTGAATAATAGTGGCAAGAGTGGACATCCTTGTCTTGTTCCTGATCTTAGAAGAAATGGTTTCAGTTTTTCACCATTGAGAATGATGTTTGCTGTGGGTTTGTCATATATGACTTTTATTATGTTGAGGTAGGCTCCCTCTGTGCCCACTTTCTGCAGAGTTATTATGGTAAATAGGTGTTGAATTTTGTCTAAAGTTTCTTCTGCATCTATTGAGATGATCATATAGTTTTGATTTGTTGATGTGGTATATCACACTGATTGATTTGTGGATATTGAAAAATCCTTGCATCCCTGGGATAAGTCCCACTTGATCTTGGCATGATCCTTTTAATGTGTTGTTGGATTCAGTTTGCTAGTATTTTGTTGAGGATTTTTCTGTCTGTGTTCATCAGTGATGTTGGCCTGTAATTTTCTTCTTTTCTTTGTTTGGATTTGGTATCAGGGTGATGCTGGCCTCGTACAATGAGTTTGGGAGTGTTCCTTCCTCTGCAATTTTTTGGAAGAGTTTCTGAAGGGTAGGTGTTAGCTCTTCTCTAAATGTTTGATAGAAATCACCTGTGAAGCCATCTGGTCCTGGATTTTTGTTTGTTGGAAGATTTTTAATCACAGTTTCAATTTCATTACTTGTGATTGGTCTGTTTATATTTTCTATTTCTTCCTTGTTTAGTTTTGGAAGGTTGTACCTTTCTAATAGTTTGTCCATTTCTTCTAGGTTGTCCATTTTATTGGGATATAGGTGCTTGTAGTAGTCTCTTATGATCCTTTGTGTTTCTGCGGTGTCAGTTGTAACTTCTTTTTCATTTCTAATTTTATTGATTTGAGTCCTTTTCCTTTTTTTCTTGATGAGTATGGCTGAATGTTTATAAATTTTATTTATCTTTTCAAAGAACCAGCTTTTAGTGTCATTGCTCTTTCCTATTGTTTTTTCATCTCTATTTCATTTATTTCTGCTCTGATCTTTATGATTTCTTTCCTCCTACTAACTGGGTTTTGTTTGTTCTTTCTCTAGTTGCTTTAGGTATAAGGTTATGTTGTTTATTTGAGATTTTTCTTCTTTCTTAAAGTAAGATTGTATTGCTATAAATTTCCCTCTTAGAACTGCTTTTGCTGCGTCCCATAGGTTTTTGGGTTGTCGCGTTGTTGTTTTTATTTGTCTCTAGGTATTTTTAATTTCCTCTTTGATTTCTTCAGTGATCCATTGGTTATTTAGTAACATTGTTTAGCTTCTACGTGTTTGTGTTTTTTACAGTTTTTTATCTTGTAATTAATTTCTGATCTCATAGCATTGTGGTCAGAAAAGATGCTTGGTATGATTTCAGTTTTTTTAAATTAACTGAGGCTTGTTATGTGACCCAAGATGTGATCTATCCTAGATAATGTTCCATGTGCACTTGAGAAGAAAGTGTTTTGCTGCTTGCAGATGGAATGTCCTATAAATATCAATTAAGTCTGTCTGGTCTAATGTGTCATTTACAGCTTGTGTTTCCTTATTAATTTTCTGTCTGGATGATCTGTGCATTGGTGTAAGTGGGATGTTAAAGTCCCCCACTGTTACTGTGTTACTGTCGATTCCCCCTTTATGGCTGTTAGCATTTGCCTTATGTATTGAGGTGCTCCTATGTTGGGTTTATAAATATTTACAATTGTTATATCTTCTTCTTGGATCGATCCTTTGATCATTACGTAGTGTCCTTCCTTGACTCTTGTAATAGTCTTTATTTATATCTTCTTCTTGGATTGATCCTTTGATCATTACGTAGTGTCCTTCCTTGACTCTTGTAATAGTCTTTATTTTAAAGTCTATTTTGTCTGATATGAGAATTGTTACTCTGGCTTTCTTTTGATTTCCATTTGCATGGAGCATCTTTTTCCATCCCCTCACTTCAGTCTTTATATGTCCCTAGGTCCGAGGTAGGTCTCTTGTAGGCAGCATATATATGGGTCTTGTTTTTGTATCCATTCATCCAGTCTTTGTCTTTTGGTTGGAGCAGTTACTCTTCCTCCTCCTCCTCTCCCCTCCCCCTCCCCCTCCTCTTCCTCCTTCTCCTTCTCCTTCCCGTATAATTCAGATGTTGATGCGTTTAATATTGTCCCTGAAGTCTCTGGGATTGTCCTCATTTCTTTTCATTCTTTTTTCTTTATTCTGTTCCACAGCAGTGATTTCCACCATTCTGTCTTCCAGCTCACTTATCCTTTTTTCTGCCTCAGTTATTCTGCTATTAATTCCTTCTAGTATATTTTTCATTTCAGTTATTGTATTGTTAATCTCTCTTTGTTCTTTAGTTCATCTAGGTCTTTGTTAAACACTTCTTATATCTTCTTGATCTGTGCTTCCATTCTTTTTCTGAGATCTTGGGTCATCTTTACTATCATTAGGCTGAATTATTTTTCTGGTAGATTGCCTGTCTCCTCTTCATTTAGTTGTTCTTGTAGGTTTCTAGCTTGCTCCTCATCTGCATCATATATCTTTGTCTTCTCATTTTGTCTAACTTACTGTGTTGTGGTTTCCTTTCCACAGGCTGTAGGATTATAGTTCATCTTGCTTCTGGTGTCTGCCTCCTGGTGGGTGAGGTTGGTCAAGAGGCTTGTGCTATTATCCCCTTGATAGGGGGTTTGATTGGTGTTTTGGTGACCAGAGCCTGCCCTGGATATTGAGTGGGACCTCCCCTTCGCTCTGTGGTTGTCACTGCCCTGTCAGGGGTGGGGTCTGCTCCCTAATTGTTGGAGTAGAGATCTGTTTCTTAGCTGTGTTTCTGATCTGTGGTGCAAGGTAGGTGGGACTGGAGCACTCCCACTGGGAGAGAAGCCGCTGAGTGTTCCTCCTCTGGAGCTGTTTACCCGTGAATGTGCTCTGTTGTGTCCCCCTTCACCCATTGTGCAGGCTCACAAAGTAGTGCTGTTGACACTGCTCTCTATCCCAGCTTAACCATGGGCATGCTGGCAATTGGCCCTGGTAACTCTCAGGTGTTGTTTTCACCATGCCACTAGTGCAGATCCACTGAGGTCAGGTCCCAGGATTGTGTATCTGAACCTGCTGTGGAGGCTATGGAGACAGCGCAGACTCTGGCCTGGCCCAACCCCCATGTGTATGTGCCCACAAAGCTCACATCTGCTAAAGCCAGACCCGTCCCAGCTGTAGGAGCACTTGTTGTCCTTTTGGATGTTTTGCAGGTGCTGAATTTAGGAAGCTGTCAGCGGAGGTTTAACCCCCTGGTTTGCACAGCTGCATGGAGAGATTTCAGCTCTTCTTCCTTAGTCACATGGCCCCTGGGGCTCAGCTGTGGTTTCAGCCCTGCCTCTGTGTGTGTTCCTCCCAATGGAGTCTACTCTAGAGGTTGCCAGAGCACATGAGCCTGTCAGATAGGAAGGAGCCAAGGGGGCGATCAGAGGGGAGCAGGCTGCCAGGTGGGAAGGTGCTGGGGTAGAAATTGGAATGTGTGAGCCTGTGAGGCAGCAGTTGGGGTGATCAGGGTAATCAGGGCAAGTGGGTTGCCCAGGCAAGGGAAGGGGAGGGCAGAGGTGATGGCAGGGGCATGCCAGCCAGCTCCAGTGGAAGCCCTCCCTAGTGCCTGTGGAGGCAGGGGCTGGCACGTGAGAGGAGAGGCTGCACTGGCCCCACCCTTTGCACATCATTCAGCAATGGCGCTTCGCCTCTGTGGCGGTCTGGGCTACCTCCTCGAGCATTCCCGGTTGCAGAGCTCCTCACTTCCGTCCCCTCAGGCTGTCTCCTCATAGCCAACAGCAGTCCCCTTCCCGGGTCTGCTCTCCAAACCCCATTTTCCATCTCCCAGCCCCCGTATGCACCAGTGGCCACCTGTCTCAGGCTAGGGTAGCAGGACTGTTGCATGGACCATCTGTGTATATCTCACTCTGTCCTGCCTGCCACAGATCAGTTGCTGGGCTCTCTGAGCCCCCAAAGCTCCCCTTCTGTCCCAGCTGATCTCCCCTCCAGTAAGGGGGCTTTCCTAGGTGTGGGAACCTCTCCTCACCTTCAGCTTTCTGCTGGGGTGCAGATCCCATCCTGCTTCCTTTCCTCCTCTTCTTTCTTTCATCCTACCTAGTTATGTGGGGATCTTTCTTGTCCTTTTACATGTCTGAGATCTCTGCTAGTGTTCAGCAGGTGCTCTGTGAGAATTTTTCCATTTGTAGATGTATTCTTGATGTGTTTGTGGGGAAAGATGAACTCCATGTCCTCCTACTCCTCCAGCATCTTGGAAAGTCATAATTGATTTTTACATTGACCTTTTATACTGCAAGCTTTCTAAATTTATTGTTGCAGTATTTTTGAGATTTTTAAAAAAGAATTTTCTATATAGATAATTATGTCTATAAATAGAAACTTTTTTTACCTTTTGGTTTTCAATATGTATGCCTTCTTTTTTCTTGCCTTATTACCTAGCTAGGGCCTCCAATACAATAAAAGTGATGATCTTGCCTTTGTTCCCTATCTGAAGGGAAACATTTAGTCTTTCACTATAGTATTATATTAGTGGGTTTTTTTTTTTTTTTAGAAGATGCTGTTTATTAAGCAAGAAAAAGAAGAAAAGTAGAAAGTTTCTTTTTACCTTTAGGCTTTGAGGTTTACTAACAGTGGGTTTTGAATTTTGTCAAATAGTTCTGTAATTTTTTTAATGGAAAATCACTTGTTTAATTGAAAATTTGTACTGTATATATGATCTCTATCTTTACAAAAAGCTGACAATGATAAGTGTTTTCACACCCACTTTGTAGATTAAGAAACTCAGAGAGATAGAATAACTTGTCCAAGATCAGACATCTGGACAGGAGTTACTCTGGGCTTTGTCTTGTCCAAAGCCTAAGCATTTTCATTAGGTCATCCATAGGAAGGAGAGGTCCCTGGGCATATAGAAGGGCTTTGGATGGAATTTGCACCTTAAGATTTCAGGGTACTCTCTTTTCCTGCTCTGATTTTCACATGTTTTAACTGATGTGACAACAAAATTTAAGGGGTCTGAAGTGAAATGATGTAATTTAAACATCACCTTTAACATCACATATACTTTTTATCATGTGCTTATTGAGGGCAGTGAGGAATGAATAATGGCTCCCCAAATATATTATCTGGCACACTGCATTTCTGCCTCATCCTGAAACATGATTCTGGTTCCATATGTGAGAGCAATCCTTGCCAGCTCTCTCCTGTTGCAAGTTCTGTTATTTCTCTTAAGTGTCCCAGCCAATTATGTTAGGGGTATCTGTATTTATGGCACCCTACTGGCCTTTGATGGAAGATTCCTGAACAAAAATTCTTATCACATGTGTTCAGTGGCCTCCAGTGTTGAGTACCCTCTAACTCTAAAAATATCATTGCCAACCCTTCCTTTTTGATTGTGCTTGCAGACAGTGTTCATCTATACATGAACATGTGTTTAAAAGGAAAACACGTTTTCCTTTTAAACAATGCTCAGACAGAACTCAAAGTCTTTTTAGTTGTGAGCAGTCAGATCTTCCTTTTCTTTTTTTCAACCATTAAAAAGAATTGAAGTATAGTTAATTTACAGTGTTAAGTTAGCACCAGGTGTACGGCAAAGTGGTTCATATATATATATATGTATATATATATTCTTTTTCAGATTCTTTTCCATTATAGATTATTGTAATTCCCTATGCTATATAGTAGGTCATTGTTGATTATCTATTTTTTTAATATACTAGTGTGTATATGTTAATCCCCCAATCCTAATTTCTCTCCTCCCCACTCCTCTGCTATCCCCTCTGGTAACCATAAGTTTGTTTTCTATATCTGTGAGTCTATTTCTGTTTTGTAAATAAGCTCATTTAGATCATATTTTTGAGATTTCACATATAAGTTACATGATATTTGTCTTTCTGTGTCTGACTTACTTCACTAAATATGATAATCTCTAGGTCCATTCATGTTGCTGCAAATGGCATTATTTTATTCTTTTTTATGACTAATATTCCATTGTGTATATATACCGTATCTTCTTTATTCATTCATCTGTCAGTGGACATTTAAGTTGCTTCCATGTCTTGGCTATTGTAAATAGTGCTGCGGTGAACAATGGGGCATATGTATCTTTTTGAATTAGAGTTTTCTCCAGATATATGCCCAGGAATGGGATTGCAGGATCATATGGTAACTATATTTTTATTCTTTTAAGGAACCCTCCATACTGTTCTCCATAGTGGCTGCACCAATTACATTTCCACCAACAGTGTAGGAGGGTTGCTTTTCCTCCACATCCTCTCCAGAATTTATTATTTGTAGACTTTTTAATGGTGGCCATTCTGACTATTGTGAGCTGATACTGCATTCGGATTTTGATTTGTCTTACTCTAATAATTAGTGATGTTGAGCATCGTTTCATGTGCCTTTTGGCCATCTGTATGCCTTCTTTGGAGAAATGTCTATTTAGGTCATCTGCCTATTTTTTGATTTTTAAAAAATATATATTAAGCTGTATGAGCTGTTTGTATATTTTAGAAATTAATCCCTTGTCGGTAGCAGCATTTGCAAATATTTTCTCCCATTCTTTAGGTTATCTTTTCATTTTGACTGTGGTTTCCTTTGCTGCACAAAAGCTTTTAAGTTTAATTAGGTCCCATTTGTTTATTTTTGTTTTTATTTCCATTACTCTGGGAGGCAGAGCCAAAAAAATATTGCTGTGATTTATGTCAGAGAGTGTTCTGCCTATGTTTTCCTCTAGGAGTTTTATAGTATATGGGCTTATATTTAGGTTTTTAATCCATTTTGACTTTATTTTTGTATATGGTGTTAGAGAATGCTCTAATTTCATTCTTTTACATGTAGCTGTCCAGTTTTCCCAACACCACTTTTTGAAGAGATTCTGTTTTCTCCATTGTATATTTTTGCCTCCTTTGTCATAGATTAATAGACCATAGGTGCATGGGTTTACTTCTGGGCTTTCTGTCCTGTTCCATTGATCTATATTTCTGTTTTTATGCCAGTACCATACTGTTTTGATTACTGTAGCTTTGAAATCTGATCTGAAGTCAGGGAGCCTGATTCCACCAACCCCATTCTTCTTTCTCAAGATTGCTTTGGATATTTGGGGTCTTTTGTGTTTTCATACAAATTTAAAATTTTTTTGTTCTAGTTCTGTGAAAAATGCCATTGGTAATTTGATGGGAATTCCATTGTGTCTGTAGCTTGCCTTGGATAGTATAGTGATTTTCACAATATTGTTTCTTCTAATCCAAGAATGGTATATCTTTCCATCTGTTTGTGGGGTCTTCAATTTCTTTCATCAACATCTTATAGTTTTCAGAGTACAGGTCTTTTGCCTCCTTATGTAGGATTATTTCTAGGTATTTTATTCTTTTTGGTGTGATGATAAATGCCATTATTTTCTTAATTTCTCTTTCTGATATTTCATTGTTAGTGTATAGAAATGCTACAGATTATTGTATTTTAATTTTGTGTCCAGCAACTTTTCTGAATTCATTGATTAGCTCTAGTAGTTTTCTGGTGGCGACTTTAGGATTTTCTGTGTATAGCCTCATGTCATCTGCAAACAGTGAAAGTTTTACTTCTTTTCCAACTTGTATTCCTTTTATTTCTTTTTCTTCTCTGATTGTTGTGGCTAGGACTTCCAAAACTGTTGAATAAAAGTGGCAAGCGTTGGCATCCTTGTCTTGGGCAACCTAACATTATGCTTAAAGCAGTTAGAGAAAGAAGAATAACAAAACCCAAAGTTAGTAGAAGGAAAGAAATCAAAAAGATCAGAGCAGGAATAGATGAAATAGAGACTAAAAAAATAATAGAAAAGGTCAATGAAGCTAAAAGATGGTTCTTTGAAAAGATAAACAAAATTGATAAACTTTTAGCCAGACTCATCAATAAAATAAGGGAGAGGGCCCAAATCAAAAAAGTGAGAAATGAAAAAGGAGAAGTTACAACCGACACCACAAAAAGAAAAAAGGATCATAGGGGACTACTACCAGCAACTCTATGCCAATAAAATGGACAACCTAGAAGAAATGGACAAATTCTTAGACAGGTGCCATCTCCCAAGACTGAACCAGGAAGAAACAGAAAATGTGAACAAACCAATTACCAGTACTGAAATTGAATCAGTAATTTAATAACTCCCAATAAAAAAAAGTCCAGGACCAGATGGCTTCACAGGTGAATTTTACCAAACATTTAGAGAAGAGTTAACACCTATCCTTCTGAAACTGTTGCAAAAAATTGCAGAGGAAGAAACACTTCTGAATTCATTCTATGAGGCCACCATCACCCTGATAACAAAAGCAGACAAAGATATCACAAAAAAAAGAAAAGTACAGGCAACATCACTGATGAGCATAGATGCAAATATCAACAAAATACTAGCAAACAGAATGCAACAATACATTAAAAGGATCATATACCATGATCAGGTAGGATTTATCCCAGGGATGCAAGGATTTTTCAGTATATGCAAATCAATCAATGTGATACACCACATTAACAAATTGAAGAATAAAAACCATATGATCATCTCAATAGATGGTGAAAAAGCTTTTGATAAATTTCAACATCCATTTATGATAAAAACTCTTCAGAATCTGTGCATAGAGGGAACCTACCTCAACATAATAAAGGCCATATATGACAAACCCACAGCTAACATCATACGCAATGGTGCAAAGCTGAAAGCATTTCCTCTAAGATCAGGAATAAGGCAAGGATGCCCATTCTTTTGTAAGTTTTGAAAGATCATATGATATACACATCTTTATTATGTAATTGTGGCAAGTTATATGATTGATTTTTTAATGTGAAATCAATCTTGTATTCCTTGTTGTTATCCTTTATTATTTTTTTATTATCTTTATAATATCCTTGTTTATCCTTTATATTGCTGAATTTGATTTTCTAACATTTTTGAGGATTTTTGTGTCTATGTCATGAAGGATATTGGGAGTTGTTTTCTTATAATATCTCTCTCAGGCTTTGGTATCATAATTATGCTGATTTCATAAAATGAGTTGAAAATTTCTTTTCTCTGCCTCTCTTTTAAACAAAAATTTGATATATTAGTATTATTTTTTTCCTTAAATGTTTGGTAAAATTCACAAGTGAAACCTACTCAAGTCTGAAGTTTTCTTTTGGGGAAGTTATATTTTATTACAAATTAAAATTTTAAAAGAATTATAGGGTTATTCAGACTTAGTGTCTTTTTATTTCAATTTTGGTAAATTGTGTTTTTCAAGTAATTTTCTAGTTAATGTAAGTCATAAAATATATTGTCATAAAATTTTTCATAATATTCTCTTAGCTGTTTAATGCCTGTGATACCTGAAGTAATATGCTTGTTTTTATTCTTGATATTAGCATCTTTTGTTTTATTTCCATATATTGAGGAGTTTATCAATTTTCTTAATATTTGAAAAGAACTAATTTTTCATTATTTTACTTTTATATAATTTTGTTTTATACTTATTTGAGTTCTGTTCTTTCCTCTAATTTAATTTGATTTATTTTTTATTGAAGTATAGTTGGTTAACACTGTGTTAGTTTCAGGGGTACAGCAGTGATTCAGTTATACATACATCTATCTATCTATCTATCTATTTTTTTCAGATTCTTTTCCCTTATAGGTTATTACAAAATATTGAGTATAGTTCCCTGTGCTATACAGTAGGTCCTTGGTGGTTATCTATTTTATATATAGTAGTGTGTATATGTTAATCCCAATCTCCTAATTTATCCCTCCCCTGCTTTCCCCTCTGGTAACCATAAGTTTGTTTTCTAGGTCTGTGGGCCTGTTTCTGTTTTGTAAATAAGTTCATTTATATCAATTTTTTTTAAGATTCCACATATAAGCGATATCATATGGCCTTTGTCTATCTCTGCCTTGCTTACTTCACTTAGTATGATAATCTCTAGGTCCATCCATGTTGCTGCAAATGGCATTATTTCATTCTTTATTATGGCTGAGTAATATTCCATTGTATAAATACACCACATCTTCTTTATCCTTTCATCTGTCAGTGTACGTTTAAGTTGTTTCCATGTCTTGGCTATTGTAAGTAGTGCTGCAATGAACATTGGAGTGCATGTATCTTTTCAAATTACGTTTTTCTCCAGATACATACCCAGGAGTGGGATTGCAGTATTATATGTTAGCTCTATTTTTAGTTTGTTAAGGAACCTCCATACTGTTCTTCATAGTGGCTATACCAATTTACATTCCCACCAACAGTGTAGGAGGGTTCCTTTTTCTCCACATCCTGTCCAGCATTTATTATTTGTATACTTTTTGATGGTGGCCATTCTGATTGCTGTGAGGTAGTTTTGATTTGTCTTTCTCTAATAGTGATGTTGAGTATCTTTTCATGTGCCTGTTGGCCATCTGTATGTCTTCTTTGGAGAAATGTCTGTTTAGATTTTCTGCCTATTTTTTGATTGAGTTGTTTGGTTTTTTTGGTATTGAGCTGTGTGAGCTGTTTGTATATTCTGAGATTAATCCTTTGTTGGTTGCATCATTTGCAAATATTTTCTCCCATTCTGTAGGTTGTCTTTTCAGTTTGTTTATGGTTTCCTCTGCTGTGCAAAGGCTTTTAAGTTTAATCCCATTCACCATCACATTAAAAAGAATAAAATACCTAGGAATAAACCTACCTAAGGAGGCAAAAGACTGTACTCTGAAAACTGTAAGATGCTGATGAAAGAAGTTGAAGATAAAACTGTCCAGCATTTATTATTTGTATACTTTTTGATGGTGGCCATTCTGATTGCTGTGAGGTAGTTTTGATTTGTCTTTCTCTAATAGTGATGTTGAGTATCTTTTCATGTGCCTGTTGGCCATCTGTATGTCTTCTTTGGAGAAATGTCTGTTTAGATTTTCTGCCTATTTTTTGATTGAGTTGTTTGGTTTTTTTGGTATTGAGCTGTGTGAGCTGTTTGTATATTCTGAGATTAATCCTTTGTTGGTTGCATCATTTGCAAATATTTTCTCCCATTCTGTAGGTTGTCTTTTCAGTTTGTTTATGGTTTCCTCTGCTGTGCAAAGGCTTTTAAGTTTAATCCCATTCACCATCACATTAAAAAGAATAAAATACCTAGGAATAAACCTACCTAAGGAGGCAAAAGACTGTACTCTGAAAACTGTAAGATGCTGATGAAAGAAGTTGAAGATAAAACAAAAAGATGGAAAGATATACTATGTTCTTGTATTGGAAAAATCAATATTGTGAAAATGATTATACTATCCAAGGCAACCTACAGATTCAATGAAATTTGTATCAAATTACCAATGGTGATTTTCCACAGAAGCAGAACAAAAATTTTTTAAATTTGTATGGAAACAGAAAGGACCCCGAATAGCCAAAGCAATCTTGAGAAAAAAGAATGGTGCTGGAGGAATCAGGCTCCCTGACTTCAGCCTATACTACAAAGCAACAGTAATCAGAACAGTATGGTACTGGCACAGAAACAGAAATATAGATCAATGGAACAGGATAGAAAGCCCAGAAATAAACCCATGCACCTTTGGTCAATTAATCTATGACAAAGGAGGCAAGAATATACAATGGAGAAAAGACAGTCTCTTCAAAAAGTGGTGTTCCAAAAAGTGGACAGCTACATGTAAAAGAATGAAATTAGAACAGTTCTCTAACACCATATACAAAAATAAACTCAAAATAGATTAAAGACCTAAACGTGAGCCTGTGTAGTATAAAACTTGTAGAGGAAAAAATAGGTAGAATGCTCTTTGACATAAATCACAGCAATTTTTTTTTTTTCTGGGATCCATCTCCTAGAGTAATGGAAATAAAGACAAAAATAAACAAATGGGACCTAATTGGATTTCAATTTGCTTGTTTTTCTACCTTCTTAATGTGAAATATTAAGTCATTTTAAATCTGTCTTTTCTAATAGAGACTTTTAAAACTATAAATTGCCTTCTAAATACTGCTTTAGTTGATATGTTGTGTTTCCATTATCCCTCAGTTTGAAATTTTATTTAATTTCCCTTGTGGTTACTGCTGTGATTTTAGGGTTATTTAGAAGTGTATTAATTATGTTTTGAATAATTGAGGTGATTTTCTGCATATCTCATTGTTTTCTTCAGGTATCTCGTTTTAATAATCACAGAACATACTCTATGACTTAAACCTTTTGAAATGTTTTGAGACTGATTTTATTGGCTGTGGTTGGACTGTCTTGGTGAATGTTCCATAAGCACTCTATATTCTGGAGATATTGGATGTAGTGTCCTATAAATGTAAATTAGGACAGGTTTATAGATAGTGTTGTTTGGACAATCTATATACTCAGTGATTTAATTAAAAAAATTTTTTTCTATCCATTACTGTTAGGATGTTTAAAAATTTCCAATGATTTGTGATTTGTTTACTTCTGCCTTTAGTTTTTTCTATTTTTGTTCTACTGACTTGGACATTCTTTTACTAGATCCATATAATTTTAGGATTCTGCCTTCCTTATAAATTGTCTTTTTAAAATCATCATCAAATATCCTTCTTTATCTCTTGTAATGCTTTTTTACTCTTATTAATATAGCCATTACAGTTTTCTTAAGCTTAGTATTTTTACAATATGCTTTCCCCCCTCATCTTTTAAATTTCAGTCTATATACCTGTTTTTTTCTATGTCTTTTTATATAAAGTGCTTCATATGGAGCCACTATTCTGTTGGGTCTTCCTCTTTATCCAGACAGACATCTCTGTTTCTTAATTGAATTGTTTAATCAATTTACATTTAATGTAATAGTTCTTAATGTGATTGGGTTTATGGCTACCATTTTGCTATTTAAAAAAAAATTCGTTTCCTGTGCACAGCATCATAATTCAGTGTCTGTATACACTACAGTTATCACCACCACAACTCTAGTTACCATCCATCGTTATACAATTGACACACTTCACCCATTTTACCACCCTCAACCCCCTTCCCCTCTAGTAACCACTAAGTTCTCTGTATCTATGAGTTTGTTTTTCTTTTATTTTGTTTGCTCATTTGTTTTGCTTTTTTAGGTTCCATATATAAGTGACATCATAAAGTATTCGTTTTTCTCTGTCTGACTTATTTCACTTAGCCTGATACCTTCAAGGTCCATCCATAGCAAATAGCAAGATTTCGTTCTTTTTTATGACTAAGTAGCATTCCATTATGTGTGTGTCTGTCTATATATTATACATATATATAGTATATATGTGTACATATATATATGTATATATAATATACCACATCTTCTTTATCCATTCATCCATCAGTGAACACTTAGGTTGTTTCCATGTCTTGGCTATTATAAGTAATGCTGCAATGAATATAGGGGTGCATTTATTTTTCTTTATTTTGAATTAGTGTTTTTGTGTGCTTCAGATAAATACCCAAAAGTGGGGTAGCTGGGTCATATGATAGTTCTATTCTTAATTTTTTGAGGAATCTCCATACTGTTTTTCATAAAACAGTGGCTGCACCAATTTATAGTGTCACCAGTAGTGTATGAGGGTTCCCTTTTCTCCACATCCTCTCCAGCATTTGTTCTTTCTTGTGTTTTAGAGAAGTTATTCTACGAGGTGTGAGGTGATACCTCATTGTGGTTTTGATTTGCATTTCCCTGGTTACTAGTGATGTTGAGCATCTCTTCATGTACCTGTTGGCCATCTCTGTGTCTTCTTTGGAAAATTCTCTGTTCATATCCTATGCCCATTTAATTGGGTTGTTTTTGATTTTGAGTTGTATGTGTTCTTTATCTATTTTGAATATTAACCCCTTATTGGATATATGACTTGTAAATATACTCTCCCATTCAGTAGGTTGCTTTTTTCCTTTTGATATTTCTTCTCCATTTATTTCTTTTGCCTTTTTATTTCTCTGTATTCCTTTCCTCCTTCTTTGAGACTAATTCAATTTTTTTTAGCATTAAATTTTATTTCATCTATTTCTATTCCTTTTTTAAGTTAATTAATTAATTAACTTGTTGTTGTTGTTGCTGTTATTGTTGCTGTAGGCCTAACAGCATGCAACCTAACTTGTGAAAATCTATGTAAAGTTAATATTGCATGAATTTCTACTTCCCACTTTTCATTTCACATCTGATACTTTCCAACTTCCATTTCCTTCTTGATAAATGTAAAAACTTATAATAGTTTAATTTCATTTACCCACATATCCATTTTTGTACTGTTATTTTCACATTGTTTTCTTCAACACATGTTATAAACACCACCTTACAAATTATTAATTTTGCCTTAGAGTTAGATGTCTTTTGAGAAAGTTATGACCAGAAAAAAAAAGTAGTAGTTTATTTAACCTCTTTATCTACCATTTCCAGTGTTCTTTATACCTTCCAATAGATGAGTTTCCACCTTGCATTGTTTTCCTTTATTCTGAAGAACATCTCTTTTTTTTCATTTTTTTGTGAAGTCCTGCTGGTAATGAATTCTATCAGATTTAATTTATTTCAACATGTCTATATTTCATTCTTATTTTTGAAGGATATTTTCACTGGATCAGAATTCTGGGTTGACAATGTTTTCTGTTTCATTTTTCTTTTTGCACTTTAAAAATGTTCTGTTATCTTCTGGTTTCCATTATTTCTCATGAGAAATCAGTTATAATTTATATCATTGTTAGCTGTCAGTTCATTGTTTGCTTCATGTATGTAATGGGTCTCTTTTTTCTATTTTTCAAGAGTTTATATTTTCTTTTTTAGTAGTTTGAGTATGATATTCTTAGATATTTTCTTTGCATTTATCCTATTTGGGCCTTGTTGAGTTTATGTGTACATAAATCAATGTTTTGCATCAAAACTGGGAAAAAATTGACCATTATTTCCTCAAATACTTCTTTGTTACATTCACTATCTCTTCTGCTTCTAGGCCTCAGTTTACATACATGTTAAGACCATTTTTCTATCATCGAACAGGTCACTATTGCTCTCTTCAGTTTTCTTCAGTCTTCTTGCTATTCTTCAGATTGGATAATATCTATTGACCTATCATCAGATTTACTGAGTCCTTCTCCCCTCTGTTGATAAGCCCTTTCAGTGATTTTCATTTCATTACTTTTCAGCTCTAGAATTTCCATTTGATTGTTTTATTATTTTAAATTTTCATTTTTCTGCTGAGGACCCCTTTTAGTTTACTTATTATTACCATATTTTCCTTTAATTCTTTGCCTCTATTTTTCTTGAGTTCTTAGAATTTATTTACAATAGTTTTGTTTAACATCTTTGTTTGCTAAAGTCAACAGTAAGCCTATCAAAGGACTGGTTTCTGTTGATTGCTTTCTTTTGTGTCTATGGATCACATTTTCCTATTTCTTTGTATATCATATAATTTATTATTATATACTACATTTTGGATAATACACTGTAGAGAATATGGATTCTGTCATCTCCTTCTAAGTGTCTTAATTTTGTGCTAGTAAAAAAATTAATTATTAATTAAACACCTTGAATTTGTATAAGCATAGTTGTCAATTGGTTAATGTAGATCTGACAAAAGCATAAAATATTTCCCAAGATACTGCAACTTTCAAGGATTCACATTCCTCCAAATTATATATTCCCTGAGGTTTTTTTTTTGGTCAGGGCTTGGTTTTTCATTTTATTGGGCTGATCTAGAGAAGTCTGTACTAAACATTGTGATGTCTCAACTGGATTCCCAGGATACCCCTAGTGTTTTATAGATCTATGATCTATACTGTCTATATGGACAAGACTGCAACTTGCAGCACTGTTCGACAACTAATGTTGAGCTCTGAACCCTATACCAGCTGTTTTCTGGTAAGTCTGATGAAGTCTCACCTTGCACATATGCAGCCAAGCCTTTTATGAAGGGCTTGCCTGAACCTTCATGCAGACTTCTGTCCATCCCCTACACAGCTTCTTCCTGTCTGATGCCCTCAGATTCCAGCTGCTCCAGCTCCCCTAAACCCTGATATCTACCTCCTCAGCTCATTAGGACCTCCATATCCTCTCTGAATTCCAGCTCACTGTGCCAAAGTCAGACACAGTGGAAAAATGTGGAAAAAAGTCAGTAAAGTCAGGAAGTTTTCTCCAGGCTGAGAACTGGGGTGACTGTGGGGCTCATCTCATGGGCTTTGTCTTCCCTCAAGGTTTATAGTATTGCACTTGCTTGTCATCCAGTGCCTAAAAATAGGGTTCTCATACATTTTTGTTCAGCTTTGTAATTCATGTTAGGAGGGATTAATTAGTATTAATCAATCCAGATACTTCATTATATCTGGAAGCAAAAGTCCCCTTTACTTAATTTTTTAAAAGATTGCAATATTCTTGTATAAGTCTTCAAGGATATATTTAAAAATCCTGTTTTACTTGTTCTGTTAACTGTGCTTATCTCAGGTACAAGTTATTATCTTTGTTGAATTTGGCATTGCTGTTTCTGAAGTATATGGTGATTGTTGCTTGCTTATATCAGTTAAGATCATAATAAGAAACCCACAGCACAATGGAAATAAGATAATTAGAGGATAGTTAATTTGCAAAGGTGTGGGCTTAGGGCAACCTTAGGAATTTTTAGTCTTAAAAATAACAATTCAGTCTCTATAATGGTATTTGTAAGACATGTAAACATGGGAATTTTTGGTACCTATGTTTTCTGCCATGTGTAGTAAGGAAGAAAAATAATTGAGCCAGTATTCAGAGACAGAGGGAGAGATTGAGAGAAACACACAGATTCAGAGAGAGAGAGGAAACTCCTTATTGTAGTCAACAATCTGACTTTGTTCTAGCATCTGTATATTTCTTGTGGTTTGTTTGCTCAGTGCCATTGCTGATGATGACCAATAAATTTACCTGTTTTCCTTTGAGTTAGTTTAATCTGGGTCTGTCGCTTGCCACAAGGGTCCTAACTAATGTTGATGATAAAAGGTTGATGGAAATAAAGATTGATTCAAGAGAATGTATTAAATGTGAATGGAGCAACCTAAATTTTGCTAGTTAGATGGATTTTTTTTTTAAAGGAATTTAGGCCCTGATACCTGCTGCCTTGCTTATGATAAAAGATTAAGTAAGTGTGTCTTTTTAGTTTTTTTTTTTTTTAATTCTTTCCCACACCACTAAAAGGGAAATATTGTCTGAGAGTCTGTATGATATAGACCCCATTTTGTGGGGGTAGGTTTTACTTCGGATTTCTCAGATTTTATTTCATCAACTAAATAGGAATGAAACGTATCATTAAGTGTGCTTGTTCACCAGCAAATATTTCACTGGATATTTCATATCCTGTACATGGTAGTCTAGGGCTTTGCTTGATTAAAATCTTTAAATACTCCACATATTTTAAATGCTTATCTTAAAAATGATTCTACTGATAATCTTAGGCAAAATATCTATGTCTCAGCTCTTTAAAGATTACCAATTTTATCACTACTTATGGAACAAGAAGTTAAGGTGTTTAATGATTGCCAAATCCCTACTAATGGAACAAAGAACTTGCTATTTCCTGTTCAGGAATTGAAGGTGGTTAATTATTACATTGCCTATCTTCCTACAGAATAATTAGAACTTGGTATAGAAGCTGCCACATAAACTATTTAATTACTTACACAGAGTTTTAAAAAGAATTATGTTTGTTAACGTAAGAAAGGCATAGCATATTCAAGTTTAATACTTACTAATTAACTGTGTTTAAATAAAAACTTACACAAGTCTAAGCCATGAATATAATGCTCCCTTCCTTTTAAATTTTTATTTGTACTATTTATATGAACAGGATATGGTAATGAGATGAGGGGATGCATTGAATAAGACAAATCCAAATTTTATAGCTTGGTTAGGGGAAGGAAAACACTAGAGCTTTTAAAATAAGACTTACAATGAATGTTTATGGAATTAGAGTCAGGAGAAGCTGTTAAGTAACTGGATGTCTTTAACTCACCAAAGGGAAATAAATAATTTTATCCATAATGGTGAAAAACTAGCAGATCCAAAAGTATGTTCAAATCATTTATCACTCATGAATTTAATCAGAAAATTAGTGTGGCATCTAATTTATGTCTCAGTTTGGTGGGTATGCAGGAAATTGGAGACTCTGTCAGGTGGAAAACAAGTATGGTTTCTGCTGAGATTTGGTTATACAAGATGTGCATCTGATCCACCCACATTTCCTAGCCCTGTGTCCTCACCCCATAAGCCATTTTTATCTCTTCCTGTTTTTTTCCTGTATTACTGAACGTGAGAACAAAAACATCTGTCTGAAAAATATATATTTCGGAAAAGTCTACGTAAGGCAAGTTCATCCAAGCATACTGTGTTATTTGCTCCCAAGACATTTTTTCCACTTTGTTTTGATTGCCTCTCTTAACTTGCTGTCAGCTTCAGTGCTAGATTTTTTTTTTTTAAACATCTTTATTGGAGTATAATTGCTTTACAATGATGTGTTAGTTTCTGCTTTATAACAAAGTGAATCAGTTATACATATACATATGTTCCCATATCTCTTCCCTCTTGCGTCTCCCTCCCTCCCACCCTCCCTATCCCACCCCTCTATGTGGTCACAAACCACTGAGCCTTGTGCAAACCTTGGTGTGTGTGTGTGTGTGTGTGTGTGTGTGTAATGAGGTGTGGAGGAGTGTCAAGGTGAAGAGAAGAATGATTACAGGATGATAAAATACTTTTTTTTTTGATGAGGTATTTTTTTAAAAAATTATTTATTTTTTGGTTGTGTTGGGTCTTCATTGCTGCACACGGGCTTTGTCTAGTTGCGGCGTGTGGGACTACTCTTCGTTGCATTGCGCGGGCTTCTCGTGGTGGCTTCTCTTGTTGTGGAGCACGGGCTCTAGGCGCATGGGCTTCAGTAGTTGTGGCTCGTGAGCTCTAGAATGCAGGCTCAGAAACTGTGGCACACAATCTTAGGTGCTCTGCAACATGTGAGATCTTCCCAGACCAGGGATTGAACCTGTGTCCCCTGCATTGGTAGGCAGAATCTTAACCACTGCGCCACCAGGGAAGTCCGATAAAATACTTTTTATTGAGGAGGTTCATAACACCAAATCCTAGGGTAGTTCCACAATTGCCAGCACCCTCTCCAATAGAGTCATGTCTAATTGAATCCATAAAATTTTCTTCCTGAGAATGCTGTCTCATATTCACATAGCCCTAAACCCTCCCACCATTCATCACAGTCACTGGTGCTTGGACCCCATCAGTCCTTACCTGATGGTAAGAATCTACAAACAGTGTGAATCAGAACTAGGCAGGTTCTTCATTTCCAGCCTTTCTCCATTGTCAGAATTTTGTTTCCATAGCTGCCTATGGTAAACCTCAGAGGTTTATCAGGGAGTTGGACAAGCACTTTGAGAAGTACTGTTCTTTAGGGGCATTGGAACTTTGACTGATTTTTTGAAACATTTTGTGGTATTTCAATAAATGACTACTGGATGGATCTCCACCCTTATCAGGAGTTGGAAGAAATAAATGAATCATTCATTAATTGGCTCAATGAGCCATTGACTCTGAGCTCAAATGGCTAGACTGTGACTTTTGCCAGAAAGAAGGGGTAGACACCAGGCTTAGGCCAATAATTCAAACTTAAACGGATAATACCATGGCAAAGATGGAAGTAGGCTTGAAATAGAGAAAAATGTTCCAGGGGTTTAAACTGCATTAGGTCTGAATCATATTACTGGTACCCTTCAGAAAGAGGCCTCTGCTGGCTTTGTACTTCTTTACCATGAGTCTATTATGGAACAGTCTTGTTAGTAAAACATAATTATCCATTTTTCTTCCTTTGTTTTCCTTCCTTTCTCCCTTCCAGCAATAAAGCCATGGCCACCCTTCTCTGATTATGTTCATGTTGTTTAAAGGAGAGTTACCTCCAAGACCCTGCCACACTTGGATTCTCCGTACAACACAAGGTCAGGTAGAGCCATTACCCCTGGGCTCTGTAATTCTTTCCTCAGAATGGCTTTGATTGCACCTCAGTTTAACAGCTTGTCTCTCCCTGAAGGATACATTATTTATAATTGTGTAATAGCACTTTTGAGCTTCTATGTGCCTGGCCCTAGACTATGACATGGGGATATATCAGTGAAGAAGATGCAGGGACTTTTCACCCATTTTCTGACCACTTAAACATAACTGGCGTGCTTCCTTACAAGTAAAGTCAGCCTGTTCCAGGCGTTCACAAAGGACCTTTGTTTCCTTCATTCTATCTTCACACTCCTGCAAGCTCTTACCTCCCTGGCTTGCTAAAGCCCATTCTTTGCCTGGCTTTCAATATCCATGGCTGGCATCCCAACTTTGTTTGCCAAAATTTCCCTACTTCCTCTTTTGCCTTATCCGTCTTGAACTGCAGAGTCCCTTAATTGTGGCATTATTGGAAATACGTAGTAAAAGTAATCCACAGCAGTCTTTCCTGCAGAAGAGAGAAAATGAAGAATGACTATTTGTAGCTCAGAAGGAAGAAAAGGACCTAATATTGGCAATTACTATGCATTAAACACAGTGAGAAGTATCTCACTTATATTATTTCATTTAACGTAGTAGCAGAAATATATAAAATATGTTATGCCAAGTGAAGGAGAAATGGAAATAAAAACAAAAATAAATAAATGGAACCTAATGAAACTTAGTTTTTGCAAAACAAAGGAAACCATAAGCAAGATGAAAAGATAACCCTCAGAATAGGAGAAAATATTTGCAAATGAAGCAACTGACAAGGTACCACCTCACACCGGTCAGAGTGGCCATCATCAAAAACTCTACAAACAATAATTGCTGGGGAGGGTGCAGAGAAAAGGGAACCCTTTTGAACTGTTGGTGGGAATGTAAATTGATACAACCACTACAGAGAACAGTATGGAGGTTCCTTAAAAAACTAAAAATAGAACTACCATACGACCCAGCAATCCCAGTGCTGGGCACATACCCTGAGAAAACCATAATTCGAAAAGAAACGTGTACCACAATGTTCATTGCAGCACTATTTACAATAACCAGGACATGGAAGCAACCTAAGTGTCCATCGACAGATGATTGGATGAAGAAGATGTGGCACATATATACAATGGAATATTACTCAGCCATAAAAAGAAACGAAATCAAGTTACTTGTAGTGAGGTGGATGGACCTGGAAACTGTCATACAGAGTGAAGTAAGTCAGAAAGAGAAAAACAAATGCCATATGCTAACACATATATATGGAATCTAAAAAAAAAATGGTTCTGATGAACCTAGGGGCAGGAAAGGAATAAAGATGCAGACGTAGAGAATGGATTTGAGGACACGGGGAGGGGAAGGGTAAGCTCAGGTGAAGTGAGAGAGTAGCATGGACATATAAACACTACCACATGTAAAACAGATAGCTAGTGGGAAGCAGCCACATGGCACAGGGAGATCAGCTCAGTGCTTTGTGATCACCTAGAGGGGTGGGATAGGGAGGGTGGGAGGGAGACACAAGAGGGAGGGGATATGGGGATATATGTATACATAAAGCTGATTTGTTGTACAGCAGAAACTAGCACAACATTGTAAAGCAGTTATACTCCAATAAAGATGTTAAAAAAAAAAGAAAAAAAGGGGTAACATAACAGAGAGAGCGAGTTACTCTATCTGAGCATTGATGGGGTGGTTAGATGCTCTTCATATGAGGTGAGTGTTGACTTATGACACATGAAGATGGTGCTGGCCAGCTACTGGGTAGCCATACCATGTTAGCTTCCCTTCTGGCTTCTCTTCTTGCTACTCTACAGTTCATTCTACACATAGCAGCCAGAGAGAATAAAATCTCAGTGACTTCCCATCACACTGAGATGCTCAAATTCTTTCAGTGGTGGACAGAGATATAGATCTGGCCTATCCTTCCAAATTCAGCTCTGGCCATCACCGCTCTTCTTTTACTTCTTTCACTCCAACCACATTGGCCTTCTGGGTGCTTAAAAATACTAGGTGCTTTCCATTCTGGGAGACTTTTTAATGCCTCTGTCCAGCATGTGCTTCCCACCCTCTCTTAAAGAATGGGTGCGCTGTTGGAGTAGAGCTTGTATATCGTGTTGATTACCAGATTAGAGGCATTTCAAACAAGTCTGTTCATCACGTACAAGAAATTCTTATCTAACAACCTGGTCTGGTAAGCAGTTTCATTTCCTAAAGCATTATTTGTTAAATGGAGACCTTCTGTTTACCTCAGAAACATTAGTCAGTGAAAAGGTTGAGTTTGCTTAGGGAGAGCGTTTGTTTATGGTTGTGGATATCAGTTTTGGTCTTTAGCTTATCTCTCACTATTTAGACCTAAAAGTCCTTGCTTACATTACCAGTGTTGTGCATGTAACTGGTTATGACTTTGAATTTCTGATCTCTGGTTACTATTGCCGTATTTTGTGTAATTATTAGCTGTTACAAACAAACAATGAATTAATTACATTTACTGTAACTGAAATTAATACTGGGCTACCACCAGTCTGCTTTACCTAGATAACCTGGATTTTAGGGATCATTTTACTGTTGGGAATTTTAGGGATCATTTTACTGTTGGGAAACTCTTAAGCTGTCTAGGAGGACTTGGTTTAGTTGTGGCTGTTTCTTATAAGCTGTGTACTTTTTCTCTACTACGTTTGCTTGAAAATCCCAGTGGACATTATTTGGTAAATGTACTTCTTTGGATGGAGGTTGGAGAGTAATGGGATGATTAACAAAGCAGGTGATTTTAGCAGAGTGGGAAACTGTCAGTGGGACAAATCTGATGGATAAAGTGAGTAGTTATCTGGTGACTCCTGTGGGAGTTTAGATTTTTCAGGGCTGCTCTCTGGGGCTCAGTGATGGTGAGACAAGATGGGCTGATCTAAGTGATCAAACAGAAACAGAAAATCCTGTAGGATTGTCTGGTGATGCAGAGCTACAACAGAGTCAAAGCATCATAGAATCCATAGCCCTTCAGTACAAGCTCTCACCCTTCTGTTCCTCTCCTTTGTCCTAACAAAATATTAAAATGTACCATAAACCCATCGAAGGAGGAAGACGACTTTTAAGAATTTAGGGCTTTGTTTGTGTGTGGAAGTGGGGGGAGTGGGGTAACTGGGGGGAGGGAGAGGAAAGTGTCATTCTTTTGTAAGACATTATAAGACAACTTTTATTAAAATAGTATGCAGTGTTACATACTAAAAAGATCAGGAAAGGTTGTTATCTGATAATCAGGGAAGAAATATTTGAGCCCATTTTGCAGCATTTAAAAAAATATCACGTATTTAAAGGAAAGGCTGAGAACAACACTCTTCACTGGGCGATTCTTTTTTTAAAATTTTACATCTTTATTGGAGTATAGTTACTTTACAATGTTGTGTTAGTTTCTGCTGTATAACAAAGTGAATCAGCTATATGTATACATATATCCCCATATTTAAAAAAAGAAAATATTTATTTATTTGGCTGTGCCGGGTCTTAGTTGTGGCACATGGGATCTTTAGTTGTGCCATGTGGAATCTAGTTCCCTGAGCAGGGATTGAACCCGGGACCCCTGCATTGGGAGCGCAGATCCTTAGCCACTGTACTACCAGGGAAGTTCCCACTGGGCAATTCTTGATAGGGAAGTTGGACTAATGGGAAATGCAAATACTGTGACATCTATTATGAAATAGACTGGGAAGTGCATTGAAGGAGCAAAGAAAAACCATTCTCATATAGATAAAAAATGAGCTTAAGTAGAAAGTAAATTACCAAAAATATTGTTGTCCAATAAGGCTAGATCTGAGGAAAATAAAGTCACCATGACTTGAATTCATTTCTCATAATGTGCAGCTCCACCTTCATATTTCTCATTTGCCAAGAAATCTCTTCCACATTGATGCAAATGGTAGTAAAAGTAAACCATTCAGAATCAACTTGCACTAATGTATACTCATTAAGACACTGCAGTGCTGACTCACCAAACATCTTGGAAGCATACAAATAGAGTATGTCACAGGAAAGAGGGATTGTGTTTTGAATGGATGTTAAGTAATGGTAAGCCATTTAAGCACTGCATTTGCCAGAAATCAACAATCAGAAATTTCTGTTTCCAACTGAAGCTATGAATGGCAAACCAAGATCAAGGAAGGAAACAGCTGAGAAATGAATTAGTATGCATATTGATAAATACAAATCACATGAGCCCTTTGTTCCTTGGTTGTCTATGTCACAATAAAATGAACTATCATATAATTTCAAATAAAACATCATTGTTTACTACCCTCATGTGATAATAAAAATTATCAGGGAAATTAAACATACATACTCTTGGAATGAAACCAGATTTCTGAATCAGACCCTTCATGGAAAATGTCTAGTGTATATTCTTCATAGGAGTCTCCATACTGACTGTATGAGGGATGAACATGCAGCTTGATGATGACTGAACATGGATGACTTATGTGGTTATAAGACAGAGTAGCAGGAGCAGTTCAGTTGGTATTTACTGGAAGATGCCCATTTTCAAAAATTAAATTTGGGTTTTCTTTGGACCATTTGCTGCCTGAATTGGTTTCTATTACTTGCTTTACTCTTCACTGGAAGACATCCACTTTGTATATTGTTTTCCAAATAATTTTAATTTTTGAAAAAACCATGTCAGAGAGCTTTATACAAGTGTTATATTTTATGCCTCTCTATTTGATTTCAGCTTTTTTTTTAAAGGAGGTTTTTTGGTAAAACTCCAGCTTTGTATTATGAAATCATGGTTCCCAGAATCATAAAATATAACATTATGAAGGAATCCTAGAAATTATCAAATCTAATAGTTCTTAAATTTAGCTTGTTAAAAATCACATATGCTAAATCTACTGAATTATACTCTGGGGGTGGACCAAGGCCAGATATTTTTAACCACTTCTCAAGGTGATTTTAATACAAAGAGTGAAAATCATTGTCTATTCTCCAGAGAGATATTTCAGTTCTAGAGAAATTCAACAACCTAGCCAAGGTCACAAAGTTGGTTTGGATAAGTAAGAACTAAAATTAAAAGCTTTGGACACCCAGGTCAGTGAGAATGTTCTTTCTAAAACATCAGCAAGTTAGACAAGTTAAAATATAAATGTTTTCTCACTATAAATGTACCAGATGCTAGTGACTTTTGCACTTTGAAGTGATAGTTTTATGTTATGTGAATTGCACCTAATAAAAACAATATAAAAAAGTACTAATTTTATTTAATCTGCATGTAGGCAAGTTAATTCATTTTTTAAATATCACCTAGAATGGGAACATATGTTATATCTGGCTAGTGCTCCAGCAGTCAGGGAAACTGTTGAAATGGATCGTGCAAGCTACTTAGTTAGCTTTCTGGTCTGTAAGATGGGGGAATGGGGACAATAATGTCTTTTTTGTTAGATTAATGTAAAGCTTTGAAAGAGGATATATATAGTGTGCCTGGCACATAGTAGATGGTCACTGCTAGTTTTGCCTGAGGATGTATAGCATGTTATATGCTTTATTCCCTCTCCTCATCTTGCCTACCACAGTGTCTTACACATAGTAGGTGATTAATAATTTATTTATCGACTCACTGATTGATAGACACACATAGAGATCAGCACAGCCTTTTATTGGGTAAAAAAAAATTTCCTTGAAACCTCCATTTGAGGGAGAGCTCAGCAAATTCCATTTAGTCCATATGTGAATGTTCTGCTTTCCTGAGTCTGATTAGGTTACAAGTTGTAAAGGCAGGGCTCGTTTTTCGGTAATTACAGCATTAAATGCACCCAGAAGGCTATTACACACTGGCCATATCCAATGCATATAATAAATAATTAATTGGACAAATAAAAAATAAAAATTACAGCTCATAAAAGCTCCCCATTAACTTGCCCAGTACTAGTCTGGCTCTTGCAATTAATTTTAAACTCTCTTGTTTCTCCTTTATTAAGTAAGCTGAAATGAAATAGAAATAATTGTTTTTGCCTTCTCATTTGGAGAAATACTCATGTGGGCTCAGTTCTCACAGCACAGAGAAAATGAGACTAGACAATCCCCATGCAATACACAAATAACCTCCTTATTCCAGTGAATATATATATTCCAATGCAGAAGATATGATTCTTACAGACTTAGAAAAATAAAAATACTTGTTTTGTCATTACCAAATCATTCCAGGGGAATAATTAGAATTCACCCCTCTTTTTTTTTTCACCCCTCTTTTATAACCACTGTTTTGTGAAGCTTTGCTATTAAGCCCATTTCCTCTCTTTTAGTGGGGAAAAATGCACATGGGTACACTTGCCATAGATCCATGTGTTGGTGATGATTTGTATTCTCCATCCCCAAATTCCTGGTGTGACACAGTCAAAGGATGGAATATGAGGACCCAGAAATGAAGTTTGCCAGTATGGCTTCCAGGGAAAGTACTGAGTGAATTATTCTGTCTGTTCTGTGAAGGCCAGCTGATGTAATATTTTGAAAAATGGACATGATGTGGTATTGTTTTGTGGGATTTTGTAGATCTTAAGGGAGTGTGGTGGTGGAAGTGAACAGTATTCAAGAGAGAGTACTCTCCTCACGACTGGTTTTATAAACTCTCCTGCAGGAAGTTGTGGATACTCAGGCAGAGGACACATTCTATTCCAACTCTGACTTGGTAGATAGATCACTGATTGTCTGTGCAGAAATACCTCTTTAAAGCTCATTGTTTTGGGTTCTAAGAGCTTCAAATGCAATTCAATGATTATTTTTCTAATCCCAAAATCAGTAGGTGAATAATGTCCCACATAATTCATCTGAAGGGATCTTAACTTGATTAAAATGAATTACCCAGGCTTATAAAAATGTCTTGCACACAATTTTATTTTGAATTGGCAATGTGGCTTAGTGCAAAGAGAACTGGACTAAAGTCAGGATGGCTGATCAAGGCTGGAATCTTCCCCAACAAGCTGTGTGTGATGTTTAACTCTGTGTGTCAGTTAGACTGAGCCACAGGGTGCCAGACATTTGGTCAAACATTATTCTAGGTGGTCTGTGAGGGTGTTTCTGGAAGAGATTACCATTTGAATGGGTAGACTGAGTAAAGCAGATTACCCTCCCTAATGTGGGTGGGCCCAGTCCAATCACTTGCAGGCTGAATAGAACAAAAAAGCTGGCCACACCTCAAGTAGGAGGGAAATTCCTCCAGCCTGAACAGCATCTGGGATATAGTTTTTTCCCTGCCTTCAGACTTGAACAGAAATATTGGCTCTTCCTAGGTCTAGAACCTACCAGCATTCAGACTGGAAATATATCACTAGCTCTCCAGGGTCTACAGCTTGCTGACTGCAGGTCTTGGGACTTATCACTCCCCATAATCATGTAAACTGAATCCTTATAATAATAAATATGTATAAAATAAATATTCCTCCATATATATATGTATAGGCAGTTGACCCTTAAACAACAAAAGTTTGCACTACTCAGGTCCACTTATATACACTTTTTTTTTTTCAGTAAATACGTATTATAGTACTACATGATCTGTGGTTTGTTGAATCAACAGATGTGAAACTGTGTTTACAGGGAGGGCTGACTATAAAGTTATAAATGGATTTCCAAATTTACGAAGGATCAGTTCCCCAACCCCCACATTGTTCAAGGGTCAGCCCTGCGTGTGTGTGTGTGTGTGTGTGTGTGTGTGTGTGTGTGTGTGTATACGAATACTTATATATGTGTGTATATAGATATATATGTTCTTTTTCTCTGGAGAACCCTGACTAATACAGTATGACCTTGAGAAAATCAACACAGCTTTTTTGAACCTTGGTTTTCCTTATCTGTGTAGTGAAAGAATTGGACAACATAAGGCCATTGTAGCTTCAAGGCACAATCTGGCTCAAATTTATAATTTATATGACAATTCTGGGCTCCTTCAGAAGAGAAATTTTTGTCTCATTATCCCTGGAAGTAAAGAGAATATGTTTGTTTTCTTTCATCTCTCCATTTGTTAGAGGCCTTTAAAATATTCCTATGTCTCCCTCCTTGATGTTCTGTTTTAATCTAGGCTACTCTGTGGACAGAGCAACATTATCAGTTGGGGAACCATGATTGGCTATACTCACCTCTCTCTAAGCTGGTCTGCTAATGGAGAGGCATTTTCTCAAATAGAATGGCTAACAATATGTTAGTTATCTTGGAAAAAAACATCAAGTTTATACAAATGTCATGGTGCTCAGTGAAAGAAGCACTGAGGGTACCACCTTGCGGGTAGGCGGGTTTTCTGGTATTACTTGCATGGTTGTGAACATAAGTTCTCCCTGGTGGGGACTACCCAAGCCAGCCTGACATTGTTTCTCCTCATGGTAGGTAGTTGTAGAGTACAGTGGAACAGTCAGTTCCTTGGTTGTCCTCCAAGGTGAGCAGGGTCATTTTTAAATAGCTTTGCCATCAGACAGCCTCATATTTTACTCCAGGTTCCTGACCTCACAAATCTTGGGGCTGACACTGAAGTCAATGAGTCCTCGGCAGCCCCATTCCCCACAGCAACTTCTCTCCTCTGACAAACAGTGCCTCATTATGGCTCTGCCAACCCACACAGGTTTTCAGGGAGCAGAACTGCAATTAGTCACTGCAGCCATAATTCAACTGTAATACCGTATTTGCTTTCACCAAGCATCCTGTTTCTCAGTCCCAAATTGAGCACCCATGAAAGGAAAACTACCCTTGAAAGTTTGGCCCTTCATATTAAATCACAGAGCTGACTTTGAGCTTCATCAAATGATCGTCATAGGAGAGGGTGAGATTACACAGTCATTTGCTTATTAGCATTTCATTTAAAACATTACCATATCAAATTGACATAATTCTTCTCAGGGTATAAATATTTATATTTTCCAAACTCCCATTATGTTCCTTGCCCCCATTTTATTCTTCACACAAGAGAAAAATGAACATGAGCCACAGAAGTGTCTGTTAATCTCACTTAAGGCAAGGAGGAGCCTGAAGAGAAATATTTCCTTCTTAGGACGACAGATATCCTAAGAAAGAAATATCTCCAAAATAAAACTTTTATACCAGCTCCTGTTTTCTTAAGTGACAGGGATGTTTCCAACTAAAATTATATTTGGCATTTAATTTCAAGTAAATGAGCTAAATAATGATGTTTGCAGATAGATACCTGTTAATGTGTAATAGGTTACTTGAAGATATTTATTATCAGGGCAGAACCCTTTTGGGGTGTGCCCTGTTGATTCTAGTCTGCTTCCAATATGTCATTGACATCTCTAGGTCACCAGCAGGAAGATAGAAACAAACGCTCCATGGAAACAATTCTAGTAAAGGAATTAAAAGGTCTAATTTCCATTTCTGCTTCTGCTTCTAGGACTATGGACCAGTAGAACACTAAGGAACCTGTCTATATGGATGGGGCATCGTATGGACCATCTCAGAAAGATTAATTGATGCTTCAAGTCCTCTGAAGTTAGTGGCCAGAGATTGGACGAGAAGGATGGGGGTAAATAATTTGCTTGTCTGGTTCTTGATTTCCCTGACCTCGTGGTCATTCTCTCATGGTTGACACCTGCATCACTAGTGCTGAGCAGCAACTAAAAGTTGAAGATTTAGGAAGAAAACACTTTATAGCCTGTGAAGCATTTTACAGAATCCTGGGTAGATGAGGCATGTGGCATTCCACATCTAATGCTATGAGGTTTTTTTTTTCCTGTTTCCTTTTTGCATGCAGCTGTGTAAACAATAGGACTGAGCCCTGTGGTGACCCATGGGATAATTATAGGTATAGCAATGCTTGTCTTTGGTCTCTCTGACAGAAAAAAAAATATGGAGAGGTATGGTTATTGTGCCATATTAAAGTTTAGTTGTATACCAATGGTCCAGGAGAAAATTGCCAACATCTCTTGAGTAGGGCTTTACCAGAAGGTGTGATCATTCTTGTTATGAATCCACTGGAGAATCTACTACTTTTAGAATGAAAACAAAAACTCAGAGGGTACACCGTAGGTGGGCTGCAGAATCTGAATCTGTCTTTCTGGGTCTTGATCATAAATATATCATATATATATATTATGAAAAATTAAAGATGTGTTATATGCCTATGTTTACTTTATGTGGAGGCCTTATTTCCTTCCAAATTTTTCCAAAATGACTGAAGAATTCTTTAAAATGCAGTTCTATGATACTTTCTTTACCATAGCCTTCTGTGTATTTCTTCCTTACAAAACTCTCTTCCTTTCAGTCTCCTGCTCTAACCCTCTATCACTTTTACTCAGTACTGTCCCAATCCCTTCTATCTCATTACCTTACCTGTTTTCCTCACTTTCATTGCTTCTGCTTCCTTTGTCTCTCCCCAAACAATGAGCAAGACCTAACTCCCAGGCTTTGTCACTCTCATCAGTCTGCCACTGTCTCACCCCCACAGAGCTCCTTCATGATTTCTCCTTGACTTTCTTTACCATCTCACACCACTCCCTCGTGTGTCCTACACTTTACGCATTTTGAACATTAGCACTCTTTTGACTCAAACTTGGTCCTTCTCATCTTTGTGCTGTTACACATTCTCTAACTCGACAAGAAGGTGGGAATATATTTCTAAAATGCTTAGTAACCTCTATTCTGCCCTTGGAACAAGTTGGAAGAACATTCTCCATGGCCTACTATGGCCATGGAGCCATACTAAAGCTAAAAGTACTATGGCCTACTATGAAGCCTCCTCAGGTTTCCTCTGAATGATTGATGGATCCTTCCATTGCACTTTTGATATAGAATTGATTTTATTGTGTTGCAAACATAACAGGTGCCTGTCTTTCTAGTGATGTGTTTTGTTTTTTTTTGTGGTACGTGGCCTCTCACTGTTGTGGCCTCTCCCGTTGTGGAGCACAGGCTCCGGACGCACAGGCTCAGCGGCCATGGCTCATGGGCCCAGCCGCTCCACGGTATGTGGATCTTCCCGGACCGGGGCACGAACCCATGTCCCCTGCAGTGGCAGAGGACTCTCAACCACTGCGTCACCAGGGAAGCCCTAGTGATGTGTCTTTTTCATTTCTCTGTCTTTCCATCCCAGTGTTTCACAGTATCTAACATATAAGAAGAAGTCGATCATATTGAATTGACTGGCTGAATTATTTAATTCTTGTTTTCTTTTCCCAACTATTAACTCTATGTAGGCAGCTATTACATATTTCTCTCTAATTCTTTGGCTATATAATCACATTTCATATTGCCTCCTAGAATCTATACTGTGAATCCTGTGGTCACCTTAATAGTAACATTCCTATAATCACACTTATTGCCTTTCCCTCTCAAATTTCCTTATGTCTTTCAGTGAAGCCATCATAATCCCAGTTACCAAAACTAACCTTTGTCCCTTTCATCCATCCACATCAGTCAATCTTAGATTTCAGGCATTTTTTTCTTTCAGTATTTCTCTACTGTTTATTTTAGTATATTCTTACCGCCACCTTCCTAGCCCAGGCCTTTCTCTCCTTGTGTCTGAATCATCACCTTGTTATTTTAAGTTTCCTGAGTTTATCTGTTTCCCTTTCTAATCCCTCCTACTCTCATCACCAGGCTAATCTTCCCCAAACTACTCTTTCACAGTGTTGCTGTGATACTTCCAGAAATGCTGTTTGCTGTCATATCAAATCTACTCTTCTGCCTGGTTCTCACTGCCTTCCCCAACCCAAACCCCACTCTACCCATCCCACTTGACTTCCCTCTACTAAGTAGCACCCACCCTCATTTCTAATTATCTCCTTTCCTCATTGATTCTAGCTCAAACAAACACTGGTCCAATCCCAACTGCAACGTCCATCTGTCTGGACCTTCTCCTTCTCGCCCCTTTCCCTTCTCATAACATCAGAATCCTCCCTTTCTTCCAGGCTGTGTCACAGTTTTAATCCTCCATCATTGTTCTTTCAACTTAATCCCATCCACTCTGCTCTCTCCTTTGAACTCTGACTGCAGATGTTTTGTCAGAGCTACTTTTCACTAATCACTTCCATTTGTGCTTTACTAACAGATGTGCTTTTTGACGTTAGAAACTATGGCTTATAGTCCTTGGTTGTCCTCACAGTGTCACCATGTCCAGCACAGTGCTGACCATGTAGTAGGTGCTCCAATTATAAGTGGGTGAATTATATGAACTTGTAGTGGACATTTTCTGGGTAATCATCTATGGGCCAGTGGAATGGTATTTTCTTAGGATAACTCAGGGTGGCAAGGAAAAAAAGGAGGCTTCTCAATGTCTCCAATTTCCAGGTGAGGTGTTTCCTACTTTGGTTCTGGATATTGGAAAATACTAATAACTAGCATTTTTATGGAATTTAACTGCTTATAAAGTACTTTCATTGATATTTACTTATTCATAATTTTATAACTTCCTCCAGGATTGCTATGCACTTTGAGGCTGGAGGTACAGTGTGTGAAGATGGAATAAATGGAGGAAGTAGGGGGTGAGGAATTTGGATTTACAAAAATATTTGATAGCAGATTGCACCTTTTATTGCCCCTAAGAAGTGTTGATAAATATGAAATATGTGTGTGTATACACACACACACACACACACACACACACACGAAAGAGTTTGCTTCTTTAATGTTTAAGCAAAAAAGAGAATTCAAGATATACTGATATATAAGGAATAAATATCAGTATTGGTCAGCTCTCAGGAACCAGTGATAGCAAAAGACTGAAGATCCAATATTCAGGACATACTACAGAGGGATTTCGAACTTCTCTTCCTCAAGCCAGCTTGAATGGTTTAATAGTTTTCTGTTACAAGAATGGGGCAGATGACACAAAATTTCAGAGTGAAAGACAACAAAAATGAAAGCAAGAGAAAAGTAACATTGGAAATGAAAAAATGTGTCAGTGAAAAATTGGAGAGCTGAAACTTTTGCACCAGAATGTGGATGCTTATTTTTAAGATTATATCGCCACCTAGTAAATTAGCATAGAAATACATCCACAGCTAACGGCAGCATCAGCATGGTGTTGAGCCCTAATCCTCTGGTTAGCAGTTCCTGGCAGACACCTTTATAAACATCTGCACACACAACAGGGCAAACACACAGCCTACACCAGCATCTCGAGTTCTCAGTGCTCAGCCCCCACTCACATTCTCCTGTTCCTCTGGAGTTATGGAGTGGAGAATCAACAGCACACATTTTAGATGTGAAATGTGTCAAGAATTTCTCTCAATCTGTTACGCATCCTTGGAAAATGATTAAACAGTGCATATTATCATTTGCTTGTTCTAAATAATTTAACTCTGGGCTGTTAATTAGTGAAAACATTTTACATTTTTTCCTTTCATTTCTGCCTAGTAAAAGAAGTGGTCTGATCATGATTTTTTTTTTAAATGAGGAAGCATTGGAATTGTGGAATTAAAAACACTAAACAGAGAACCCTACTTTTTTGTTGTTAAAGCCACATCTTCGATTTTTCCATATCTTATTTCTTCTGCAGTGGTTTTTGGCACTGAATGCTTGATCACTCACCTTGGTTTTGTTTTTATAAGGAGATCCTTAGCTTGATAAAATATTGCACGGGTTTTAAGGCTTGGTGTCTACAGACAATTGGTTACCAGAGGTGGCATCCTGGCTATATAGACTCCTTGCTAGTCTCAATTTTTCCATCTGTGAGATGGGGACAAAAATAGTACATACAGCACTGGGCTTTTAGGAGGAATAAATTAAGCAGAAGTGCTCAAAAATATTAGCTATTATAGTAACAACAAAAATACATTGATTAAGAATGGTAGAAACAAAGAACAGAAACTAATTTCATCTTGCCACTCACAATAGATCAAAATGCTTTAGCCAAACAGATAGACACAAAGAGAGGAGGAATATGTTCTGAGGCCAGAAAACCATCCATTAAAAAAAATCTAAATGATTAAATTTAAAAAATTATTAAAGTTTTTAATAATTATAAAATTGATTGCATTCAAGTGCTTAAAAGACCTTGAAAATGCACCCCATTCTTTTTTCTATATGTTCTTCCTTCCTTTTAGAAACCTATCCTTTGCTTCAGCCTTCCAAATAGATCTCCCCTTCATTTTAAGGACTACTTAGAATATTTTGACTGAAGGAATTAACCAAGAGTTTAGGGTAGAAAGTAGAGGAGGGGAGATTTCTATTGTGGAAGCCTTTCCCAAGGGGCAGTCAGTCATAGAACTATCAATTTAACTTCAGGCATGGGAGAGTCTGCCATCTGTCTTCTTTTTCTTTTAAAGATTTTTTATTTGATGTGGACCATTTTTAAAGTCTTTATTGAATTTGTTACAATATTGCTTCTGTTTTATGTTTTGGTTTTTTTGGCCCCGAGGCATATGGGATCTTAGCTCCCCAACCAGGGATCAAACCCACACCCCCTGCATTGG
This sequence comes from Physeter macrocephalus, assembly GCF_002837175.3. Taxonomy (NCBI): domain Eukaryota; kingdom Metazoa; phylum Chordata; class Mammalia; order Artiodactyla; family Physeteridae; genus Physeter; species Physeter macrocephalus. The sequence continues at coordinate 110,728,994 of NC_041214.2, read as the reverse complement.
AAGGGGAAGTGTTAACCACTGGACTGCCAGGGAAGTCCCTGCCATTTGTCTTCTAATGGCTATTTTTCTTTTTTTCCTTTTCCTTTGGCTGGCACATAACCACACAGCTAAATATGTCTAGTTTCCTCCTGAAGTAAGTGTGGCTTTTGGACTTGTGATATGTGTAGCATCTGGGTCATACCCTTATGAAGAATGTGTGTGCCCTCCTCCCTTGCTTCTTTTTCCTTTTCTACTAACTGGGATGTGGATATGATGGTGGGACTAGAGCGGCCATTTTGGCCAAGGGGTGGAAGTTAAGTTTAAAGAGGAGCAGAGCAACAAGGTAAAAACAGCCTGGCTTCCCAGCACTGCTGATGTGCCCTGAGTCCTTGGAACGCCTATGCAGACTTGTAGATGAGAGAGAAGCCAATTTCTGTCTTACTTTAGCTTATATATTTTTGAGTCTCTTTGTTATAGCAGTCTAAGCTGTATTAGACTGCTAATAAATTCTAACAGTCTCAAGAATAACAAGCTAGAAATATAAATGTAAAATTACAGATTTTAAGTATGAAGAATGCACCCTGCAAGGCAATAGTTCCCAAAGACTGGTCCTTTGAGGATGTTGAACTAGAAAAGACTTTTCATGTATGCCAAGAAAAAAGTTCTCTTCTTAATAGTTGGTAGGAGAATTCTATTGTTTGGGGCTAGGGAGGAGGAGGGTCCTGCTTTCTTAAAAAGAAGCTGTGAAGGAATTAATTCAGAAGTGTGGCTTGGCTGACACCCAAGTTTCATGCCGAACAGAGAAACAACTATGCATAAAAAGGGGAAAAGGAGTGGCTATATCTGAGCACTGAGTGTAGAGAATCACAGAAAAGGCCATGGTGGATGGAACATAGAAGGCATTTAGGAGAAGAAAAAAAATATTAATTGGGGTTTATTAAGATATTTGCTACCTGGATTACAAAGTAGTTATCCATCTCTTCTAATAATAGCTAACCATTATTGAATGCTTCCTATGTGCTGGACATTTTTCTAAGGGTTTTACATCTATAAAATATGTAATCCTTACAAAAACTCTCTGAGGCAGGTGATATTATTATTATTTTGGTTTTCCAGATAAATAAACTGAAGCATAGAGGGGTAAATTAATTGGCAGAAGTTGCACTTGATAGCAATGTTTGGCATTTGAACTCAAGCATTTTGCTGTAACCAATATGCTCTACTATCTTTTTAAAATGCTTACTCAATTCTTTATTGTTAACCATTATTTTCAGACAAGTAGAATTTGGTTACACAGGAGCTGGAGAGAGAGGGCATAACTGGACACAGTGTTATATTTAGTTAATCAATACAATTAGCATACTGAAGACTTCCCAGTAAATAAAGCTGCTTAACTCTGTTTAATTCAGAAGTTACCAAGTGCACTTTATCACAGAACTAATGTTTTAAGCACTGCCTATTTACACCCCAAGAAGCTAGTGTCACACTGAACATACTTTTTTGAAATTCTAGGGGAGAAAAATACATTGACCTGGGGGTCAGGAGACCCACAACATGGTCCTGATTTGGTGAACTAATTTGTTCATGTGGCTTTGAGCAAGTCACTGAAGATTTCTGGGCTTAGATTTCTTGATTTAGTAAAATAGGAGCCTTGGTCTTGGTGAAGAGATGACCAATGACATCTGATCTTAAGAACCAAGCTTGTATTTGGAAAATGCAAAGCACAGATGCAGCTATGAAAAAGTCAGGTAATTAAGTCAAATTTTAGGTGGAAAGGGCAGAAGTAGAACCAGGGAGATTTTTCCTTAAGCATTTGAGTATTGTCACCAAAGAATATATATGGAGATGCCCCATAAATATTTGGGTTCCACATTTAGGCTTCATATACATGGGAATGTCACTGATTTCCATGTTATCTGAGATCCCACTACATTTCCTATCGGTATCTTTCTCCAACTTGTGACCCAGAACCTCCAACCAGTTATTTTATATTTATCTTGTTCATGTAGGACCTTGACAAAACTGGAAAGGAATGAATCAAACAGAATTGACAGTTGATCCTTGGCCAGGTGTACAGGGTAGAGGAAGGTATTTCAGCAGAGGAAGTAGCATATGTGAAGGTTTGAGTGAAGGGGACGGTGAGGTGGGTTTAATAATGAGTAGTGCAGTGTGTGAGTTCAGAGGATTGTAGATGTGAGAGTCAGTGAAGAAGGAGAATTACATGGAGAAGTGGCCAACCAGGGATCAAACCCCCACCCCCTGCATTGGAAGGGGAAGTGTTAACCACTGGACTGCCAGGGAAGTCCCTGCCATTTGTCTTCTAATGGCTATTTTTCTTTTTTTCCTTTTCCTTTGGCTGGCACATAACCACACAGCTAAATATGTCTAGTTTCCTCCTGAAGTAAGTGTGGCTTTTGGACTTGTGATATGTGTAGCATCTGGGTCATACCCTTATGAAGAATGTGTGTGCCCTCCTCCCTTGCTTCTTTTTCCTTTTCTACTAACTGGGATGTGGATATGATGGTGGGACTAGAGCGGCCATTTTGGCCAAGGGGTGGAAGTTAAGTTTAAAGAGGAGCAGAGCAACAAGGTAAAAACAGCCTGGCTTCCCAGCACTGCTGATGTGCCCTGAGTCCTTGGAACGCCTATGCAGACTTGTAGATGAGAGAGAAGCCAATTTCTGTCTTACTTTAGCTTATATATTTTTGAGTCTCTTTGTTATAGCAGTCTAAGCTGTATTAGACTGCTAATAAATTCTAACAGTCTCAAGAATAACAAGCTAGAAATATAAATGTAAAATTACAGATTTTAAGTATGAAGAATGCACCCTGCAAGGCAATAGTTCCCAAAGACTGGTCCTTTGAGGATGTTGAACTAGAAAAGACTTTTCATGTATGCCAAGAAAAAAGTTCTCTTCTTAATAGTTGGTAGGAGAATTCTATTGTTTGGGGCTAGGGAGGAGGAGGGTCCTGCTTTCTTAAAAAGAAGCTGTGAAGGAATTAATTCAGAAGTGTGGCTTGGCTGACACCCAAGTTTCATGCCGAACAGAGAAACAACTATGCATAAAAAGGGGAAAAGGAGTGGCTATATCTGAGCACTGAGTGTAGAGAATCACAGAAAAGGCCATGGTGGATGGAACATAGAAGGCATTTAGGAGAAGAAAAAAAATATTAATTGGGGTTTATTAAGATATTTGCTACCTGGATTACAAAGTAGTTATCCATCTCTTCTAATAATAGCTAACCATTATTGAATGCTTCCTATGTGCTGGACATTTTTCTAAGGGTTTTACATCTATAAAATATGTAATCCTTACAAAAACTCTCTGAGGCAGGTGATATTATTATTATTTTGGTTTTCCAGATAAATAAACTGAAGCATAGAGGGGTAAATTAATTGGCAGAAGTTGCACTTGATAGCAATGTTTGGCATTTGAACTCAAGCATTTTGCTGTAACCAATATGCTCTACTATCTTTTTAAAATGCTTACTCAATTCTTTATTGTTAACCATTATTTTCAGACAAGTAGAATTTGGTTACACAGGAGCTGGAGAGAGAGGGCATAACTGGACACAGTGTTATATTTAGTTAATCAATACAATTAGCATACTGAAGACTTCCCAGTAAATAAAGCTGCTTAACTCTGTTTAATTCAGAAGTTACCAAGTGCACTTTATCACAGAACTAATGTTTTAAGCACTGCCTATTTACACCCCAAGAAGCTAGTGTCACACTGAACATACTTTTTTGAAATTCTAGGGGAGAAAAATACATTGACCTGGGGGTCAGGAGACCCACAACATGGTCCTGATTTGGTGAACTAATTTGTTCATGTGGCTTTGAGCAAGTCACTGAAGATTTCTGGGCTTAGATTTCTTGATTTAGTAAAATAGGAGCCTTGGTCTTGGTGAAGAGATGACCAATGACATCTGATCTTAAGAACCAAGCTTGTATTTGGAAAATGCAAAGCACAGATGCAGCTATGAAAAAGTCAGGTAATTAAGTCAAATTTTAGGTGGAAAGGGCAGAAGTAGAACCAGGGAGATTTTTCCTTAAGCATTTGAGTATTGTCACCAAAGAATATATATGGAGATGCCCCATAAATATTTGGGTTCCACATTTAGGCTTCATATACATGGGAATGTCACTGATTTCCATGTTATCTGAGATCCCACTACATTTCCTATCGGTATCTTTCTCCAACTTGTGACCCAGAACCTCCAACCAGTTATTTTATATTTATCTTGTTCATGTAGGACCTTGACAAAACTGGAAAGGAATGAATCAAACAGAATTGACAGTTGATCCTTGGCCAGGTGTACAGGGTAGAGGAAGGTATTTCAGCAGAGGAAGTAGCATATGTGAAGGTTTGAGTGAAGGGGACGGTGAGGTGGGTTTAATAATGAGTAGTGCAGTGTGTGAGTTCAGAGGATTGTAGATGTGAGAGTCAGTGAAGAAGGAGAATTACATGGAGAAGTGGCTGGAAATATAAGCTGAGTCAGGGTGGTGGAGTTTGTTCCATGTATTGTATTGAGACTGCCTCTCCACATAGATTCAAATTTTAGATCCATCTCAATAGAAGTTTCCAACAATTAAACACAAAATGAAACTCCCTTCATGCTGATCAGATTCCATATCTTTTTTTTTTTTTTTTTTTTTCGGTATGCGGGCCTCTCACTGTTGTGGCCTCTCCCGTTGTGGAGCGCAGGCTCAGCGGCCATGGCTCACGGGCCCAGCCGCTCTGCAGCATATGGGATCTTCCCGGACCAGGGCACGAACCCGCGTCCCCTGCATTGGCAGGTGGACTCTCAACCACTGCACCACCAGGGAAGCCCAGATTCCATATCTTTTACTTTATCTTTTTTAGAAAAATGAAGATAGAAGTTAGGATACAGTTAATTTTCCAGTTTTATTCTATTTGAATAATTAAATCATCATGATGCTGAGACGGGATATATCATGAATTTTCAGACGTTTGTTTATTTAGATGTAAATAACTTCCCCTCCTTCTATAATATAACTTCTACAATAAGTTCCTCATGATGTGGGATGTCTTATAGATAGGCCTACTACCTATGATGATGTCCTGTTGGGACTACTGTAACTAAATTCATCTCCGAGTAAGACCAGAATAAGAGAGATTTGTGTATTAAATATAACTGATATTATTGCTGGGGACCACTGATTAAGGTAGACTTAGTCAATGCAGAGGAAACCTTGACTTGTAAGAAACAAAACACACTTCTCTTTCTGGTCTGAGTTACCAGTTCATTCTCATTCATTTCCACCTGCTCCTTCCTTACCTCAAAGTCCCACTCATCTACTCTCTCCTCACTCTGGATTCCCCACTGCTCCCCTTACATTCCTGCCCTTTCATGCTAAGCTTTTAAAGATGCTGTTTTCTCTGCCTGGTCCAGGTAGGGGCTTACATTTGGCTGTTTTAATAGTGCTTTGATACAGTTTAAGTAATTCTCGACATCAATTCCTTACTGTCAATAGGATCAGCTATTATTAGTCTTGCAGTTTGATTGGTGGAGGGAAAGGAATTGGGGGGGGTGGGGAAAAGAGGCTCCTCCCTCAACTTCTCTTTTCAGAGGTAACGTCTGTAATCCGCATTCATAACTAGCAATTTAGAGGAGAAATATCCCTCATTAAGATGCATCTGGAGAAAAAAAAGGAAAGGAAGGAGAGAGAGAGAGAGAGAGAGAGGGAGAGAGAGAGGGAGGGAGGGAGGGAAAGAAAGAGGGGTGAGGGAAAGGAGTAAGAAGGAAGGAACCTACTTTATTTCAGGTCCTCTTCTTCCTGTGTCAGCACACATGCTTTCATGTAATCCTTGCTATATTCTGTGAGCTTGGAATCACTATTTCCATTTTACTTTGAAGCATAGAAGACTCAAAAAGCAAATAACATTTCCAAGGTTATGCAGCTATCAAGATAATGAAGTTAGAATTTGAAATTCCCTGGCAGTCCAGTGGTTAGGACTCTGCGCTTTCACTGCCGAGGGCCTGGGTTCAATCCCTGGTCAGGGAACTAAGATCCTGCAACCCACGTGGTGCTGCCAAAAAATAAAATAAAATAAAATGAAGCTAGAATTTGAATCCAAATTTTAAGACTTAAACTCTACCTTCCTTTCCATTTCAACAACCATCAACAGCTCTGATTACTGCCTTATTACAGATAAAGGTAGGAAGTAAATGGGAGGAAGATGTTCTTGAAATGGTAATTTTGGTCTCCTGATTTATAGCCCAGTGTTCTAGCTCTATTGCATTTGAACTACTATCTTTTGGATGGGAAGACACTGTCCTTCATACTTTGGTTGTGGTCATCAACATTAACCATCTACCAAATGGTCATCTACTGGATTGACTTGGCACATGGCATTACTCATATATTTTTCTTGGAAATGATTGGAAATATATAATTTTTGGCTCTCTGGTATAGACCAGGCAGCATGCATTATACATCATTGGGTAATTCTGCATCTTAAAATTATTCTTGGTTAAATACCTTGCTCTCTAGACTATATCGAACTAAACAGAATGTGCTAACCTAGATGTTAAGCTAGGAATATAATAAGCCATATTCTAAAATCCCTTGAGGCTCTGGGTTCTTTGGTTATACTATTTAGAATTACTGTGATAATGTGTTACAAAATACAGGTAATGGGAGGGATAAAAGGGGAAGGAGGAGACTTCTATAATGTTGAAGGTGGTTGCACGTATAGTGACTAGTAAGAATAAGCTTGGATGTCCTCTAGCATCAGACAATGACAGTACAAAAAGGAACACTGTAATAGCAACATTTTAAATGAGAAAATAGCTTTGCTTTATCTCACCCTGGTTTATGTAAGGTGTTTCATCCTTCCAGCTGATTGAATATATAAGTTCTTAATAGAATCCTCAATAAAACAACAATAAAAGTAATGGAAATAAGAGAAGGATATAAATGCTTTCAACTCCACTGAAATTCAAGTGGGCATGTGATATGTAAGGGTTAACTTCTTGCCTTTAAATTTTCTGATAAACTTGGTAACAGGCTGTTAAGAGTTTATTAGCTTGATGTTGGTTAATCATCCTTATTGTTTCTGTTCTGGACCACAGTAAAGGCACACAAACCAAACTAACCTGCACATGAGCACTTTATAAGAATCTCTTAAAATAATTTATTTAGCTTATTCACTCCCACATTTTTGAGTTCTCTGAATTATAGAATTCTCCAAATGAATCAGTACCTCAACTTGTTTGCCAAAATATAAAGATGAAAGGAAAAATGAGCTCTCTTACAATACCCTCTGGGACTAATTACACTGATCTGACTACACTGGTTTGTTAGATCTGAATTATAGTCATGAATAAGTTAGATCCTAGTTAAAGTTATGTATGGGGTCCAAGAGGCAATGTCATACAGGCAAAAAAGCTGTTTTGTAATAAGTGGAAATTAGTACTATAATGCTTTATGAGAAATTGGGCTCCTAGTTAGAAACCTATCTGCTGAGATGTATAAGAAATTTCAGGCTTAAAAAATTAACCCATCTTCTTTTACTATATATGGGTCCCTTCTAAATGTTCGGTTTAGAGCCATGTTAATTGTTGGGTTTCCAATAACACGAAGGAAATAGTGTATTTTCAAAATTAGCTTATCCTTGTTTATTTTCTTTTACCTGCAAATTTATTTCAGCTTTTATTGAAGTTTTTTTAACTTTTTTAATAGTTCCCAATATCTAATGTGGATAAGAGACACTGGAGCAAGAAAGATTTTGGTTAGTTAGATAATGTAGGAGAGAATTTCCTGGTAGTAGGAAGTGTTAAACATTACAAAATAGATCTGGAGTAAATAATGGAATTTTATTCTCTAGAGGCTTTAAAATTTAAAGAAAGTTTGTGTCACCCTACAATTCATATATTAAAATCCTAACCTCCAAAGATAATGGTATTAGGAGGTGGGCCCTTTGGAGGTGCTTAAGTCATGAGGTTGGAGTCCTCGTGAGTGGGACTGGTGCCTTATTATAGAGGCTCCACAGAGATGTCTAGTCCCTTCCACCATGTGAGGATAGAACAAGAAGTTTGTGACCGGGAAGAGAGTCCTCATCCGACCATGCTGGCACCCTGATCTCAGACTTCCAGCCTCTAAAACTGTGAGAACTAAATTTCTTTTGTTTATAAGCCACCCAATCTGTGGTATTTGGTTATAGCAGCTCAAACGGACTAAGACAGCTACATTTGAGTTTGGCCTCTAGTGTGCCTGTTTCTTATCCCAGTCCACCCTTAAACACAATCATCTGAGTAATTTGGTGAATTGGTTATGAATTTACTATCATAATTTATTTAAAAAATATTTTGGCATCCTGACTATTCAACAGCCTTGTTGCAAAACATATTGACTCTCATGGTAGGTGGTTCTTTGAATGGAATTAACTCAAGAGTGGTAGGAAAATTGAATACAAATGATAACAGACATGGTTTTTGTATTTAAGCATTTAAATCCTCCCCTGAAGCACATACACTTAGATCAGGACTCTCAGTATCCATTGCTGGGGTTCAGGCAGGTCTAGGCAGAGAGTACTAGCAAAGGCAGTAGAAAGGATCTGAGGAGAGAGGTCTTTGCAGAGAAGAAGCCAGGTCTGAGAAGCTGAACAATATTTTTTTCCACCCAAAACCCAAACAGCTCTGAAAACAATGATTTTTTTCCTAAGTTTCCTGCGAACACATATGGTGGGAAAATCTGAAGGGAATTCATGCATATACTTGACCCTCTTAGAATATTCCTAAGTTTCACTGCAGAATGTTGGAGCCTTGACTACAGGTGTTGCCCCAAAAGCTGTGGGGAGGGTTATGCAATACACGGTGTGGACACTATGGAAATTAAAATTTTTAATTGGAAAAATTCTGAATTCTGAAACACACTTGGATTTTAGGGAAGGAATTGTGGACTTGTGATATTTTGCCATGCAGAGTTTCCACGTTTTTCTACTAACTGATTTGCTTTAGGCCCCAGGTTTGTAGTTTTGAACCTGCTTACTGTCTTATCTCTGACCTGACCTCTTCATTTATGCTAAAATCAGTAATTAGTGAAAAGGCTAAATGACGGTATTTATCCTTCTGATTTCTCCTCTGTATATAAAACAGATTAAAGGTAATTTTTGGTTGTTGTTTTTGACCTCCTCTGGTACCTTGAGTTTGGAGAAACAATGAAAACAACCAAATTGGTCAGAAAAGGCAAAACAACAAGAGTGATGGGTATGTCTGGAGAACTCGGTGGCACTTGCGGTGTGGATTCACCGTGGAGTGCATGAGGCTAATGGCTTCTCTATCACTAAGATTGTTGTCATGGGTGTAACTCACTGAGAACTGAGAAACACCCTCTGCTGTCCAGTATTTCCAAGCCTTTTATTTTTTTTGTTTTTATTTATTTTATTTGTTTTTGGCTGCATTGGGTCTTCATTGCTGCACGCAGGCTTCCTCTAGTTGCGGTGAGTGGGGGCTACTCTTTGTTGCGGTGTGCGGGCCTCTCATTGTGGTGTCTTCTCTTGTTGCAGAGCACAGGCTATAGGTGCGTGGGCTTCAGTAGTTGTGGCACGTGGGCTCAGTAGTTGTGGCACGTGGGCTCTAAAGCACAGGCTCAGTAGTTGTGGTGCACGGACTTAGTTGCTCCGTGGCATGTGGAATCTTCCCGGACCAGGGCTTGAACCCATGTCCCATGCACTGGCAGGCGGATTCTCAACCACTGCGCCACCAGGGAAGCCCTCCAAGCCTTTTATTGCTTTATTTGTTCAGAGGTACATCAGGTAAATGGACTGCTTATAATTGTAGATGTAGTACCAACCATTAAAGCAAACATATTTACAGCCCCTGTAATTATATTTTGGTAAAAGTTATACTGGATGGCTTGACAGGACTCCTCTCTGGGTAGTATGTTTACTTCGATATTTTCTCCAATGATGCAGAACGGCTTCTAGTCCAAACATTTTCTCCTGATGATACATTTATTTCTGGCATGACCTTCTTCTCTTTCAAGTGCAAAAAAAAACCCCACAATTTATAGAAACATATAGAGTGACAGATGAATGTAATACACTACAGGAACCTATTGATTTATTGACAAACAGTCACATTTTAAAAGATCTATAGGGGCTTCCCTGGTGGTGCAGTGGTTAAGAATCCGCCTGCAATGCAGGGGACACGGGTTCGAGCCCTGGTCCGGGAAGATCCCACATGCCGTGGAGCAACTAAGCCCATGCACCACAACTACTGAGCCTGCGCTCTAGAGCCCGCAAGCCACAACTACTGAAGCCCGCACACCTAGAGCCCGTGCTCTGCAACAAGAGAAGCCACCACAATGAGATGAGAAGCCCGCGCACTGGAACAAAGAGCAGCCCCCGTTCGACACAACTAGAGAAAGCCCGCGTGCAGCAATGAAGGCCAAACACAGCCAAAAATATAAATAAATAAATAAATAAATAAATAAAAATAATAAAAAGATCTATAATTCAAAGCTAATGAAAGAGGGAAGGCACAGTAAGTATGATGTAAATAAAGTATGTGTTCAGGCATGATGTTTGAATTCTTACCCTGATGTCCTTGTTTTTGGACATTCTTGCACAGATTTTTCTATTGCTTAAGCATTTATGTAGAACAACAGGGCCATAGATGCTGTGTAACAGAAATACTGTATTACAGCTTTCGGTTCAATGACAGTGTGAGCTTTCTCTTGGGAGTGTCTTAAAACTTAATTAGGTCACCTTTGGGCAAATTGAGTTTCAGGCAGATTGAAAGGTATCTAAATTCTTTTAGATCACCTCAGTACCATTTAGTATCCTGGTGTGTTAATATGCCAAATGGAACACCAGGGAAGAGAATAATTAAGTCAATAAATAAAGAAAATAAGTAAATGCTTACTTATTCTTGAAAACATCATATATTTTGTATATGATCTCTGATTTGTTTTATGGAATATGATATAAAATATTTGATGAAATGAGTTTAATTATAATTTTATAACATTCTTTTTTCAAAATGCATTTCCATGTTTTTCCCCACGAAGTCTTCATAGGTTATAAGGTCACTGGAAGAATTATTTTCTCTTTCTTTTATAACTGCTTATAATGCTTAATATGGTGCTTTGAATAAATTGTGAGTAACTGTATTATGTTGGAACAGTAGACCTCTAGTCCTATAAAACTCAGGATTCTGGAATCAAGTTAGAAACAAAAATGTAAATTAATATGTCTCATGGAATTTTTTGATCACTTAAAGCCGTGGGATTTAAGTGATGATTCTGGCCTTTCCAATACCTATTTTCCAATGGAAGATTGTCTCTTTTCTTTCAAACATGTAATACAACATGTCTATTAATCTGTGTCACCCAGTTCCTGACAGCAGGAATTAGGCCCTAGAGTTCTCTAAATACAGGCATTTTTCCCATTCCAAGTAGAATAGACAACTGTAACAGGGTCAATTAAAACCTTTTTATGACATTTTACCTATGAATGTTAAGAGAGAGGAATTCTTCCTATTGAATGGTAAGCTGTAAAAAATATATGCTTGGATCAACCAGCATCCATCTGTCCATATAGATAAAGTCAGTTTGTTGAAGAAGACAATGAGGCCAACATACAAAGAGCATCAAGAAATGGAGCTGAGGGCTTCCCCGGTGGCGCAGTGGTTGAGAGTCTGCCTGCCGATGCAGGGGACACGGGTTCGTGCCCCGGTCC
>NC_041214.2:110703709-110717179 GCF_002837175.3 Physeter macrocephalus | reverse complement strand
CTCCGCAACGGGAGAGGCCACAACAGTGAGAGGCTCGTGTACCGCAAAAAAAAAAAAAAAAAAAAGAAATGGAGACGAAATATGAAAAGAGAGCCACTTAACTCCTTGATCTAGCCATACCTGACTTCACTTTTGGACTTCCTAGTTATATGGCTCAATCCCCCTTTATCTAAACTGGTTTCAGCTAGGTTTAATTCACATGTAACTTAAAGTATCCTGACTCATAGATTTTGCGTGTTTGGAAATTAAATTTATTCAATATATTATTTTGACACATATTTTAAATAAAGATGCATGAAAAATTTTAAAAATGATACACATTGATTTCTCATTTTTAGCAAATCAAGTAAAGATTTGTAAACCAAATGTTTATAAATTATAAAGTTACTTTTAGGACCCTAAGTTTTTTTCCAATTATTATTAATCATCATTTTGTCATAATTAGTTTGTAAATTCATGAAAATAGAATTTGTTTTGGTACATGCAGTGTGATTTCAGAGTGTTGTCAGTACACGGTCACTTGACAGTTGTTTTAACACTGACAAGCCTGCAGCAAATTTTAGGATACATTAAAAGGTGTTTATCATACCCAGTATCTGATAGATGTAATCACACAAAGGTTTTTCAAGCCAATTCAGAAGATTCATTTTATAGGCACAGGTTATGGTAATTTATCATTAATGTTATCTTCTGGATGCTATAGTTTTTGGTTAAAGTAAAGATTTGCAGTTTCACATCTCCCCGTCCATGGTCAGTGTTCATCTAATATAAATCTAACCTAAGATTAGATTTATACATTTGTTTTTGGTTCAAGGTTTCTTGCTCCCGCTGGCAAACACAGATGCTCCTTAACTCCTCTCCACCTGAATGTGCACAGAATATAATTCTGATGGGAACTAACATTATCTGAAATACATTCTGTTTATGCTTGTAGACCAAGGTCAGAACAATTAATCTGAAAGATGGTAGCACCGTGGATTATGCCGAACAATATTTCCCCCAGGAATGTAATACCATATATCACAAATAGGCAAAATATTCATGCAGATCCTCTGCTGGCCTCTCTGTCAATCAAGGTTTACTGTCACTAAATATGAAGTTTACAAAATAGACTGCAGGGAATACAGATGTTTCTAGTGGTATGTGTTTCTTGCATATGTTGAAATAACATTGTGATGATTCATTTTATTCAGCTTTATTGAGATATAATTGATATATGTAAGTTTAAGGTGTACAATGTGATGATTTGATACATGTATATATCGTGAAATGATTACCACAATAAGGTTAGTTAACACACTGTGATGGTTAAATTTATGTGTCAGTTTGATTAGGCCATGGGTGCCCACCTATTTTGTCAAACATTACTCTGGGTGTTCCTGTGAAGTTGTTTTTGGATGAGATTAATGCTTAAGTAGATAGAATGAGTAAAGCAGACTGCCCTCCATAATGTGGGTGGACCCTTTCCAACCAGTTGAAGGCCTGAATAGAACAAAAATACTGACCCCTTCCCCCACCCCACCACACACATACCCCAGAGTAAGTGAAATTCCTGCTACCTGACTGCCTTTGAACTGGAACATCATTTTTTTCCCCTGCGTTTGGACCCAAACTGAAACATTAGCTCTTCCTGGGTCTCAAGCCTGCCAGCCTTTGGACTAGAACTAAATTTTTGGCTCACCTGGGTCTCCTTATTCTATCTATCAGCCTATCTTTCTATCTATCCACCTACTTACCTACCTACCTATCTCCTATTGGTTCTGTTTCTCCGGATAACCCTGACTAATACAGATATTATATTGATGATCAGTAAAATGGTAATAGTATTCTTTGCTCTTACTATCTGATGAAGAGTCTGGGGACGTCTCACGTCCATTATAAACATCCGGAATGGCAGGTATAATGATATTGAATAGTATCATATTTAGTGTCCCCTCCCCCCAGTTGCCCAGAGCAATTTGTGACATTGAGATGACACTCTTGGACCATTAAGCTTCTCTAGGTAAAGTCTGGCTCTCTGGGTTGGTTAAGACATAAAGGCTCAGGTCCACTAGGGTCCTGACACTAAATCATTTCCAAAGGAAATCTTATGACTCTAATAACAGATTATAACTGGCCTGACTTAAGAAAACAGAAAAATCATGTTCAACTTTACTTATTTTGAAACATTAAAATTTTTGCAACTAAATCAATTTAAAAAATAATTTTCCTTTAACCTTGAGCTTTCTGAGAAACAGGTAGGACAACAGTCATGGCAAAGATATGGTTATTGGTGATTAACTGGCACATTTCATGGCTGTGGTTGCTGAAAATCCACTTCTCCTGTGGTTGGAGGAGGGGCTGGTTTGGGAATCTCTGTAATAGGAGGTGCAAAGTTTGTGTGTGCATTAGAAGCCTCCACAATTGTCTCCACATTACAGTAGTCCTCAATTGGCTGTAATTTGGGGTTAAAACAAACTGATAAATCAAGTTAGTAGGGTAATAATCAATTGACAGAATTGGAAGCTCATGCTTTAAACTGCCTTTGACAAAATCATAGAATCAATCAGTGCAAGAAATGGTCCAGTCTTGTTACCCATGGACCTTTCATTATTACCATTTCCTATCACTCCTATGGGCATCAATTACTTCATCCTACAGGGGAAAGGTGTTAGGGAGAGGTAGACAGAAAAGTCTGGTGAGCTGGTGACTCTACTTTGACAGCAAAGTGCAACTGTATTTTAAAACTAATCAGCCCTATATAAATTTTTCTGTTGTGTGGATGTGATCTAAAACACATAAAATATTCTGGGGCTTGAAAACACCTTATATCAGTCTAAAAAACATGTTCTTTTAAATAGATTTTAAAACCTATAGCCTTATATAGGCTACATTCTGGGATTTGATTTTTATTTTTAACTTTAAATCTTTATTAAAGCAGGTTATCATCAGAAAAAAAAGTCTGTTCAGAGAGCAGAGGAATTTGATCCTGTGAGTGATTGTTGCTAAGGGACCATTTCATGCAAATTAATCTATAAATATTTAGCGGTTAGATACCTGATGGGAGGGGAGAAGAGTGGAGAAAATTAGTCAGGTGGAGATCAAGAAAATTACTCCCATCTGATTAGAAAAAGATAATCATGGTGTTTTCATGCAGACCAGCAGTATCATGATGTTTCTTTAATTTCCCTTTCATTTTTGCTTGCCTTGGGGTGAGAGTAGGGAATGCTGAGGAATATGAGGAGGTATACCTGGTTGCCTGGAAAAGGAAGGCAACTGGATACATTCCAGGTTAAGTCACACCTATTCAGGTATCTCAATAAAGACAAGATCAAAAACTGGGAATATACTTGTCAGATTCTGCCCACCCACCCCGGCCCAAAGCTCATTGGAATTTTCAGAGTTGCCAACAAATTCTGGTTGAATTAGAAAGGTGTGCTTTACCAACATCTGAGGGAAACCAAGAGCTACTTACAGTCATATTTGGGATTGGTCAGATGTTATCTGTAAAAGATGCTTCCAGGAAACTCATTTTTTTCTTTTAAATATTGTGATAAATATTTACCTTTAGAAAAGTATAGTTTTAGAAATTAGTAATTAGTTATATTTAGTGTTTTTCTTATTTATGTGATTATTTAGGGCTTAAAATATTTATGTAAGTTGAAACTGAACTAATAAGACTATTTTGCTTAATTGTGCCTGAGTTTGGAACATGTAAGTATAATTAAAATGTGGTTAAAGTGTACATTTACTCTAGCAATCTGAAGTTGAAATCAATGGATAATTGTGATGGTATTGCACTATATCTTGCCTGTGGTGATGGTTACATGAATCTGCACATGTGCTAAATCACACACACACACACGCACACACACACAAATGCATTTAGAGCTAGTGAAATTGGGATAAAGTCAATGGATTGTATCAATGTCAATTTCTTGATTGTGATATTGTACTGAAGTGATACAAGATATTACCATTGGGAGAAATGGGGTAAAGGGCTTGCTAGAGCTCCCTGTATTACTTCTTACAACTGCATGAGAATCTGCAGTTATCACAAAATTAAAACTAAAAAGAAGTGTGAATATCATAAAAATATTACTTTTTATTCCCTTCCTTGAAAATTGATATTTAAGCATTGTAAAAGCTAACACATTGAAATTACTCTTTGAAAAACTATGGAAGAATCCAGAAACTGCAATTTTTCTGCAGAGCAGAAAGCAATACGATTTCCCTTATATGGTTCCAAAAGAAAAATTCTGAATTATTGTTATGCTCATGCACCATGCTCATAAAATTGCCAACATTTAACAAATATAACTTGCTTTAAAATAATCCAGCAGGACAGAGCAGAATACAGTGTAGTCTATATAAAGGCCTACTTACTCTAAGTGCATGGAAAACTATTACTTTCCACCATGATGTCTGTGGGTGAGTCAGTTTGAGCAGTTATATTAAAAATTTTAGAGCACATTGAAATATATTTTTTCCAAAAGATTATCAAAAATATAGATAAATTAAAAAAATTAAAAGCATCTATTTACATTTTTTACTGTACTAAATGACCCTGCTTAGTATGTGCAATGTTAAATATTGAGACAACTAAGCAACTTTTTCCTAATTCTTAAAGATCGTTACAAAATATGCATCAGTTATTTTATTTTATTTTTGCGGTACACGGGCCTCTCACTGTTGTGGTCTCTCCCGTTGCGGAGCACAGGCTCCGGACGCACAGGCTCAGAGGCCATGGCTCACGGGCCCAGCTGCTCCGCGGCACGTGGATCTTCCCGGACCAGGGCACGAAACCATGTCCCCTGCATCGGCAGGCGGACTCTCAACCACTGCGCCACCGGGAAGCCCGCATCAGTTATTTTTTCATTAACCATTTTTGAATAGCTACAGTTAGGCACAGTGCCAGATGACATAATAGTAAACAAGAAAACTGGGCTTTAACTTAATGGTGCCTTCTGACCAGCTAAGAACTTATAACAATAATGTTATAATAATAACATTTATTGTTAACTATTAGTGCCAGATCTGGTGCTAATCCCTCTATATTCATGTTTTAATTAACACTCACTATAAACCTGGGAGGTAGGTGTCTGGGATAACAGGGACTGTGATATCAATGATAGAATTAGTTAGAGCTTGGAAGAACTCAAGGTTCTGATAAATACCATTTGTGAAATAAAAAAAGGAAAATCCATTGAAACTTAAAGAAATAAAATTCTTTTTTAAACCATATAGGAGAGACATGGGAGCCCATGATACTGACCTATACAGAAGGAAATATAATGCTAGTATACTGCTTGATGCTTCGGGAAAAAATAGCTACATAGTCATGGTAATGGAAACATAAGTGTCCTGGTCCTCAACTTTTAAATAGTCTGACAGATAAATTACAAAAAACATTTAAATGATTATAGGGGAAAATGTAAATGCCAGCATAAACTTATAGTTGATGGGGTCTGGGAGGTGGAAGGGAACAAGGGAAGATATTAAATTGCACAGAGAAGGGCATAAAGGAGACCTTCTATAGTTGATGGAACAAGAGATGGGATTTAAGGATGTTATTTGAGGTCACAGAGATCACATCTACTAAGGTAGAGGAAGGGAGATGTGGGAGGTAAGAGTTAAAACTTCTCTACTATAGCAAGAAGTTAGTAGACAATGTCCTAAGTTAATAAGTCAAATGTTAATACATTAATAATAGTACAGTTTTGTGGGAAAAAAATATCACACCCAGAAGTGGCTAAACATGATTGTTTCTGAAATGTAGAAAGGACTGGCGATGAATGCGAAAGTTTCTTTTTATCACAGACCTTTATATGCTACTTGATTATATTTTTCTTTAAAAATAAAGCAGAATCTTTTGTTTTATGTAAAAATGTTCCCCCTTAAATTCTTGAATTTCAATTCTTAACGTGAAAACCATTCATTGAGCATATACTTTATGTAAGGGTGAATCTTACTTAAAAGAAAATAAGATTTTTGTGGATGATGATTCATACTAAGTGTGTTTAGCTAAAATGAATTTCTGGTCTGAAAATTTAGATTTGTATATTTGTGTATATATATAACATATTCAATATCTGAGAATGTGGAAAATGACATGATTAGTATTATAATCAATGTATACATCTAAGATTTGATAGTCATTATGCTATTTATTTTAATGTTTTCATGCATCCAAACTTTATTCTTGATTTTTGTTCTTAGAAATCATGAAAATGTTTGCCAGTCAACATCCAGCCCTGTCCATCACCTTGACCTAGTGTCAAAGAAATCTGACCCCAGAAACTCTCATTCCTTACCTCTGTTAAAAAAGAAAAAATACTTATTTACTGTCTATGGTGCACATGGCCCTGACTACGAGATTATAGTTTGTGACCATTTTATTTGGTGCAAAAAAAAATCTATTGAAGCATTCTGGTGTGGTAGCAATGCAATGTGTGTAAAGAGAATGTTTCCCAATTTAAAACCTATTCAAATCTTTGGAAATTGTTGAAAATAATTGTTGATCTGAGGTAATTTGTTTTAAAAGATTAGACTTGTAACATAAAACACAATTTCTGGGCTTCCCTGCTGGCGCAGTGGTTGAGAGTCTGCCTGCTGATGCAGGGGACACGGGTTCATGCCCCGGTCCGGGAGGATCCCACATGCCGCGGAGCGGCTGGGCGCATGAGCCATGGCCGCTGAGCCTGTGCGTCTGGAGCCCGTGCTCCGCGACGGGAGAGGCCACAGCAGTGAGAGGCCCACGTACCGCAAAAAAAAAAAAAAAAAAAACCCACTCCGGGAGGATCCCACATGCCGCGGAGCGGCTGGGCGCATGAGCCATGGCCGCTGAGCCTGTGCGTCTGGAGCCCGTGCTCCGCGACGGGAGAGGCCACAGCAGTGAGAGGCCCACGTACCGCAAAAAAAAAAAAAAAAAACCCACGATTTCTGCATCTGTTATCAACATTATATTAGTTTAAAAGCATATAGTCAGGAAGGAGTCCGGCTAAATAAAGCAAGTACCTAAAAGGCAAAGTTTAGGAGATGATAATGGCAATAATTTTGTGATAACAGCTGCCTCAGATAGGAAGTCTTACCTCCAGAGTCTGCTTTCCTGTGACATTTAAGGGAAAGGGCATGGGCTTTGCTATTACTAGGCAAAAGTAGAACAGGCATTCAGGAACATAACTCAGATTGTCTTAGTTTCAGTTTATTTATCTGCAAAATGGTGAAGTAATAGTATCATTAACTGAATCACTAACAACACTGTTGAAAACTCAGTAGTAGTAGCTAACACGGCCTGGGTACTTACTGTTAAGTGCTTGTCTGTGAATCTCATTTGATACTCCCAACTATTAGAATCCACATTTTAAATAAGAGGACAATGAGGGTCACGGGGGCCCTAGTTCTCCATAAGGTTAAGCGGCAGGAAAGAAACTGAAACATATTTCTCTGATTCCACAGCCCTTGTACTTAAAACACTACCCTAAATTACCCACTGTATGTGAATTTAAGGGTTCCCACAGTTCAGATACTCTGTTAGTAGCCCTAATTCCTTGCTCTGGACCTTGTGGGTGGGGCTCACAGCTGCTGTAAGACATTCACAGTCCACATGTGTCCAGAGCAAAATTTATAGACTGGATGACATTACATACACACATGCACTATGATATTTCAAGAGTAAATGGATGCCATATGATTAATAAAAAGATGAATGTAGTTAAATAAGTATGAGACGTTTATTTTTTTTCTAATCAACAGTTTCTAAAAATACAATTTATATCATTATGGGAAGTGAAAGATGTTTTGATGTTAAATAGGGATCATCAGACTCTGGTTCACTGCATAGCTCCAGGGGTACCATTTCCATAGACCCCTATGTGAGTAAGGTCCTGAGGAGTTGTGTCATGCACAAGTTGTACCATTATACGTGCCCAAATTCAAAGTCTGGAAAGGAGCGTTTTATTGAAATAGGCACTGAAAAATGAAACAACATGCTTCATTGTATTACCTTTGTTTATACTATCAGGAAGGTGCCTTTGGAGATACATACTTAAGACTCTTTGATTAGAAGTAATAGAATACAACAGAAATAATGATGAAAAACAAGGTACATATTTATTTCTAGGACTGGCATGTCGCTTCATGGTGTCAAGGACCATGTTTCTTTCCCATTGCCCTGCCATTCTCAGCAGGCAGCATTCTGCCATATGACTGCTGAGTTTCCAGCAATCATGCCCACATTCCAGAGAATAGGAAAGAGGACATGATGAAACAGGCATGCATCTCTCTTTAAGGACCCTTCTTGGAAACCCCTTTGCCTATATCTCATTGGTCAAAACTTAACCACATGATTCAAGGGGGCTGTGTGTATTCTACCTAAAACCTGAGTTAGCACTTGTGAAGGAAAGAAGGGGAGAATGAATATTGGAAAAACATTAGCAGTCTCTGCTAGACATATTGGTTTCTGGTCATATCCCTTTCCTTTAGTTCCAAAATTAAGGCTGGGAAGCATCTCCCAGGACTTCATATCCTACTCGAATTTTTAAGATTTGCTCATCTTTATTAGTGGTTAACCCTAAGGATTCAGTAATAAAACTCTTAGGGTTTCTTTTAATATTAAACCCAATAATAAATGTGGGTACACACTGATATACCTTAAAACTTGGTTTTAAGTGTATGGTAATATCTTACAGATGCAAGGAAAAGTAGGCAATATGTGAATATGTCTGGTTGGGATAATGACGTTTCCCTTCCTCATCTCTGGATTGTTCAGAAATGGACCATAAATCTTCATTCTGCCTGTGTTAGTTAGCCAGGGCTGCCATAACAAAGTACTACAGACTATGTAGCTAAAATAACAGAAATTGATTTTCTCACAGCTCTAGACTAGAAGACTGAGATCAATGTGTTGTCGGGGTTGGTTTCTCCTAAGGCCCCTCTCCTTGTAGATGGCTGTCTACTCCCTTTATTCTTACATGGTTTTCTTTCTGTGTCTGTGTCCTAGTCTCCTCTTCTAAAGAAAGCAGTCGTATTGGATTAGGGTCCACTCTAATGACCACATTTTAACATAATTTTCTCTTAAATACTCTGTCTCCAAATACAGACTCGTTCTGAAGCACAGGGGTTTAGGACTTCAACATATGATTTGTGGGAGGACATCTGTTTGCCTGCTACTTCCCTGGCTTTTCCTTCATAGGCATGTTCTGGCTCTACTTCTTTTTGTCCTCTGTTTTTTTCTATCTACTTTTACTTTTATAGGCCATGTCATCCAACCTCCCCCTAAAGCTTCAGACTCCAGGGATTCTAATGGAGAGCTGTAACTCAACACAGCCAGACAGAACTCTTGATAATCTTTCACCTTCAATCAATTCCTTGTCTGTCTCAAAAATAGCACCACCAATTGATACTATCACTGCTGAGAACCAAAACGTTGGAATAATCTCTTGTAGTTCTGGTTTCCTCACACATGTATTCAATAAAGCAAAAAATCCCTATTGTCTCTACCTTGAAATGTAAACTCCAATTTCCAACTTGCATTTCTCACCACTTCAAGAAGTTATCATCTTATTTCAAGCCTCCATTATCTCTTTTACATAAACTATAGCCATCTCTTCCTTACTAGTCTCCATGCTCTTTTCTTGTGTTTTAATTGCTCCCATACCCCCTACAGTGATCTTTTAAAAGCAGAATTCTGAGTGGTGGTTACATGGTGTATACTTGTGTAAAAAGTCATTGATCTGTGCACTTAAGGTTTTCTTGTTTTGCTTTATGTAAATTTTTAATTCAATTTCAGAGAATTCAGAGAAAGCAAACATGGTTCAGTTCATTCCTCGTCCCTGCTCAGAGCGGCTAAATATTACTAAATATTAGTGGCTAAATATTACACTCCAAATATTCTTCAAGTTCTGTATTATATGCCCAGTTGAGACTTCCAACTCTTTTTGTCACTGTTGCTTACTCCACCTTGTTCACACTGGCCTTCTTGCTGTTTTTTGAATGTACCAAGTTAATTTTTGTCTTAGGGTCTTTTTACTTTGCCTCAAACACTCTTCTTTTTAAATCACTGTGCCTTCACTTCTTAAATATCACTCCTTTAGAGAAAGCCCTACTTGATTGCTCTCTATCAAATAGCATACCCCTGCCCATTATTTTTTTAATCTTCTTTCACTGCATTCTTTTCCTTCACAGAAATTATCAAGCAACCCTGGATATTATATCATGTATTTATTCCATCCCTTGATTTCTGTCTCTTTTCCTCACAAGTGTACTCCCAGGCCTAAAACGACGCTTAGTGCATTGTTGCTATTCAGTATGGAGGGGGGACCTTCAAGGTGGCAGAGGAACACGATGTGGAGATCACCTTCCTCCCCACAAATACATCAAAAATACATCTACATGTGGAACAACTCCTACAGAACACCTACTGAACGCTGGCAGAAGACCTCAGACTTCCCAAAAGGCAAGAAACTCGCCACGTGCTTGTGTAGGGCAAAAGAAGAAAGGAAAAACAGAATAGGGACAGGACCGGCACCTCTGGGAAGGAGCTGTGAAGCAGGAAAAGTTTCCACACACTAGGAAGCCCCTTCACTGGTAGAAATGGGGGGTAGGCGGGGGGGAAATCTTTGGAGCCATGGAGGAGAGCTCAGCAACAAGGGTGCAGAGGGCAAAGCGGAGAGATTCCTGCACAGAGGATCAGTGCTGAACAGCACTCACCAGCCTGAGAGGATTGTCTGCTCACCCGCTGGGGCGGGTGGGGGCTGGGAGCTGAGGCTCGTGCTTTGGAGGTTGGATCCCAGGGAGAGGACTGGGGTTAGCTGCTGCACAGCCTGAAGGGGGATAGTGTGCCACGGCTACATGGGAGGGAGTCAGGGAAAAAGTCTGGAACTGTCTAAAAGTCAAGAGACCATTGTTTCGGGGTGCATGAGGAGAGGTGATTCAAAGCACCACCTAAACGAGCTCCAGGGATGGGTGCAAGCTGCAGCTATCAGCATGGACACCAGAGATGGGCATGAAATGCTAAGGCTGCTGCTGCAGCCACCAAGAAGCCTGTGTGCAAGCACAGGTCACTATCCACACCTCCCCTCCCGGGATCCTTTGCAGCCCGCCACTGCCAGGGTCCCGTGATCCAGGGACAACCTCCCCAGAAGAACACACTGCACGACTCAGGCTGTTGCAGTGTCACACCACCCTCTGCCTTCCGCAGGCTCACCACGCTTTCCATACCCCTACCTTCCCTCTGGCCTCAGTGAGCCAGAGCCACCTAATCAGCTGCTACTTTAACCCTGTTCTCTCTGGACGGTGAACAGATGTCCTCAGGGAGACCTACATGCAGAGGCGGGGCCAAATCCAAAGCTGAACCCCAGGAACTGTGCGAACAAAGAAGAGAAAGGGAAATCTCCGCACAGCCTGAGGAGCAGTGGAATAAATCTCCACAATCAACTTGATGTACCCTGCATCTGCGGAATACCTGAATAGACAATGAATCATCCCAAAACTGAGGTGGTGGGCTTTCGGAGCAGCTGTAAACTTGGGGTTTGCTTTCTGTAATTAATTTGTTTCTGGTTTTATGTTTATCTTAGTTTAGTATTTAGAGCTGATTATATTTGGTAGATTTGTTTATTGATTTGGTTGCTGTCTTTTTTTAAATTTATATATATATATATTTCCTTTTTCTCTTTTTCTGGGTGTGTATGTATATGCTTCTTTGTGTGATTTTTGTCTGTATAGGTTTCCTTTTACCACTTGTCCTAGGGTTCTGTCTGTCCTTTTTCTGTTTTTTTTTTTAGTATAGTTTTTAGCACTTGTTATCATTGGTGGATTTGTTTATTGGTCTTGTTTTCTCCCTGCTTTTTTTTTTTTTTTTTCTTTTTTTTTTTTTCTCTCCCTTTTCTTCTGAGCCATGTGGCTGACAGGGTTTTGATGCTCTGGCTGAGTGTCAGGCCTGAGCCTCTGAGGTGAGGGAGCCAATTTCAGGACATTAGTCCACTAGAGACCGCACGGCCTGACATAATATCAGTCGGCAAGAGCTCTCCCAGAGATCTCTGACTCAACGCTAAGACCCAGCTCCACCCAGCGACCAGCAAGCTCCAGTGCTGGACACCCCATGCCAGACAACTAGCAAGACAGGAAAATAACCCCACCCATTAGCAGAGAGGCTTCCTAAAATCATAAGTTCACAGACACCCCAAAACACACCACTGGACATGGTCCTGCCCACCAGAATGACAAGGTCCAGCCTCATCCACCAGAACACAGGCACCAGTCCACTCTACCAGGAAGCCTATAGATTTGTTTATTGATTTGGTTGCTGTCTTTTTTTAAATTTATATATATATATATTTCCTTTTTCTCTTTTTCTGGGTGTGTATGTATATGCTTCTTTGTGTGATTTTTGTCTGTATAGGTTTCCTTTTACCACTTGTCCTAGGGTTCTGTCTGTCCTTTTTCTGTTTTTTTTTTAGTATAGTTTTTAGCACTTGTTATCATTGGTGGATTTGTTTATTGGTCTTGTTTTCTCCCTGCTTTTTTTTTTTTTTTTTCTTTTTTTTTTTTTCTCTCCCTTTTCTTCTGAGGCATGTGGCTGACAGTTTTTAGCACTTGTTATCATTGGTGGATTTGTTTATTGGTCTTGTTTTCTCCCTGCTTTTTTTTTTTTTTTTTCTTTTTTTTTTTTTCTCTCCCTTTTCTTCTGAGCCATGTGGCTGACAGGGTTTTGATGCTCTGGCTGAGTGTCAGGCCTGAGCCTCTGAGGTGAGGGAGCCAATTTCAGGACATTAGTCCACTAGAGACCGCACGGCCTGACATAATATCAGTCGGCAAGAGCTCTCCCAGAGATCTCTGACTCAACGCTAAGACCCAGCTCCACCCAGCGACCAGCAAGCTCCAGTGCTGGACACCCCATGCCAGACAACTAGCAAGACAGGAAAATAACCCCACCCATTAGCAGAGAGGCTTCCTAAAATCATAAGTTCACAGACACCCCAAAACACACCACTGGACATGGTCCTGCCCACCAGAATGACAAGGTCCAGCCTCATCCACCAGAACACAGGCACCAGTCCACTCTACCAGGAAGCCTACACAACCCACTGAAACAAACATATCCACTGGGGGCAGACACAAAAACAATTGGAACTACAAAGCTGCAGACTGAGAAAAGGAGACCCCAAACACAGTAAGTTAAGCAAACTGAGAAAACAGAGAAATACACAGCAGATGAAGGAGCAAGGTAAAAACCCACCAGACCAAACAAATGAGGAGGAAATAGGCAGTCTACCTGAAAAAGAATTCAGAGTAATGATAGTAAAGTTGATCCAAAATCTTGGAAATAGAATGGAGAAAATACAAGAAAGGATTAACAAGGACCTAGAAGAACTAAAACTACGATGAACAGCACAATAAATGAAATTAAAAATTCTCTAGAAGGAATCAATAGCAGAATAACTGAGGCAGAAGAACGGATAAGTGCCTGGAAGATAAAATAGTGGAAATAAC
>NC_041214.2:110667916-110703436 GCF_002837175.3 Physeter macrocephalus | reverse complement strand
CAAACTATCAAAAATTAAATACAAAGAGAAAATATTAAAAGCAGCAAGGGAAAGGCAACAAATAACATACAAGGGAATCCCCATAAGGTTAACAGCTGATCTTTCAGCAGAAAATCTGCAAGCCAGAAGGGTGTGGCAGAACATATTTAAAGTGATGAAAGGGGCAAACCTACAATCAAGATTACTCTATTCAGCAAGGATCTCATTCAGATTTGATGGAGAAATTAAAACCTTTACAGACAAGCAAAAGCTAAGAGAATTCAGTACCACCAAACCACCTTTACAACAAATGCCAAAGGAACTTCTCTAAGCAGGAAACACAAGAGAAGGAAAAGACCTACAAAAACAAACCCAAAACAATTAAGAAAAAGGTAATAGGAACATACATATCGATAATTACATTAAATGTAAGTGGATTAAATGCTCCAACCAAAAGACATAGACTGGCTGAATGGACACAAAAACAAGACCCATATATATGCTGTCTACAAGAAACATAGTGTCCTCAGAGTCTGTCTAGTTCACAGTGGAAGCTCAACTATTATTTGTATTTGGAGTCAGGCAACGCATCCTGGTGTGTAGCTCTAGTTTTATGCATTTTTTTGCCAAAGACTTTGAGCACCTTAGTTAATAACTTGTCCATACGGAAGGATCAGAACTACGTTTGACTATCTCTTGATCTTAGGAGAGGGCCCAAGTAAATCTAAAGTACAGAGAGTGCTTTAAGATCCTGGAGAGAATTTGCTAAGGGACAAAGAGTCTCATGACATGAACCAAATTTGGGGACATAGCCTGAAGTGTAGGGGGTTAGTGATTCTAAGAACAGAGAGAAGCTGCATTTGAAATCACTCTGCCCAAGGCCTTCTTGCCATTCCTATGTATCCATGAGTCCCTCTTGCCTGTGCTTCTTGGAGCTTTTCACCATCAGAATTCATCTTTTAATCTTTGGTGCTTTTTGCTCTTCTAACAGTAGAAAAATCCTTCTTAACCCTGAATTATATTCTTTTAGCAAGGCCCCACAGTGGTATTATTTAGGCTTGGTAACTATGTATTCAGATTTGACTAGAATAGTCAGGATATGTATGTTTTCTGAGTGTAATTATATATAACACCTCCTTTAATTCTCAAAACTGTCCTATTTTGGACAACAAATTATAATTTCACCCTATTGAGGATCCTGGTTTTCAGTGTTCAGACCTGTTCTACAAGGTACAAAGGAGCCCAAAGACAGGTCATGAAGGCAAAGATTTCTGAGCTGCATTCCAGTGTCTGTATAGTGGTCTGTGTGAAGGGTGTTGGCTGGCAGCAGTGGCCTTCATGGAGCAGCCTGAGGGTGTCCATGCAGTGGTGCTCTGTAGCAGTGATCTCTCAGGACTGTCAGGCCATGAGTGGCTCAAAGCAGAGCAGTGCCACAGCATGGGTGGCAGTGTAAGAGGCACACATATAGTGACCAGTTGTCCTGGTTTGCTTGAAGTGATCCAGGCATAATAAATGTTAATGGTGATCCTGCAGTGGGTGCTGTTAGTGACTCACCCAGATTCTTTTACAGGCTGATGCACCCATATCTCAATAGCTGTGAGTGTGGACTGCTAATGGTTTACGACTGATACCACATCAGCCCTCCCTGCCCAACACACAGGCTCACAAACATGCACATGTACACACACACACAGAAGTGCCCTCAGCTAAGAAAGGAGTGGTCCTCCAGGAGTGATTGATCCATAGACAATGGCCGACTAGGTGCAAAAGATTCTCCCCTTAGCTCAAGTTGGGGACATCTTTCTAGAGCAATTTATGCCTCAGAGCCTCCTGTGGATCAGGCCAAGACCATACCCCACAGAGACCACATCCTTGCTCAGTTCGTCTCTCTTTTCCTTCTCTACTTCCCTCACTGTCTTATAGTTTTATCCTGAAGAGCTTTTCCTCAGTAAATCATGTGCACATGAATCCTTGTCTGGGGGAAAGAGGGCTCTACTTCTAGGAGACTTAACCTAAAGCAACCTCCTCTCACTCTCAAGAGTGTTGAAATTTGGATAATAAATTCACCCTTGACATCAGTCTAGTGCAGCAGAGGCAAGCAGAGTAACGATTGAATGAAACAGAGAGATTGCAGGAGAGCAACAGGAAGGCAGGGAGAAATGGGAAGAGGCGGTGGGGCAGACCATATGTGACAGCCCCACTCTAGGAATTTCTGCAACGATACTACGCAGCAGAGGGATAAGGTCCTGTGTTAGTGTGTAAGAGCCAGTGACCCAATGGGCTTTGGGTCTAAATGTTAAAATGAATGTATTTTGTGTATCCTAGTGGATATTGTTTATATAGATATTAATGTAACCTAGATGTTAGTTGAAGTTATTCTGTCCTTTTTAGTAAGATAAAGTTAGCACAGTTTTATTATCTTGCATCTCAGATAGTCTAATATGCTGCCCCAACACTTGTGCAAGTTTTGATTGCTTATAGTCTACATTGGACTGGGTTTTGCTTTTGCTGGAATATGTCACACTCACTGTGGCAATATGAAGGTCGGTGGTAACATTAATTGCGAGCTAATTTAGTGGAGTCATAGGCAGGGCTTGGGGCCTTGATTGGAAGCGTGGGAGGTGAGGAAGTGGAGATATGAGAAAAGACTATTTTGAAACGTTCACAGGAAAGAAGATTGGTGAAATGGGACCATAGATGGAAGTTGGCCTGGTGTCTAAAGAGGACTTTTTCAAATATGGGAAATATTGAAGTATATTTTTATGTGAATAATAAAAATAGCTCATTCTTACATAACCAACCATGTGCCTGAAACTAAGTGTTCTGAAAATATCCATTTATTTAATTCTCAATTTTCATAAGAATCTTTCATCTTACAGATGAAATTAACTCACTAAAGAAGTCAGTAATGAGCTCAGTGTCAGGCAGCTATTACAGGGTAAGACCAGGAGTCCAACCCTAGCATTCTATTTCCAGAGCCCGTGTCATTTAGAGTATAGTGCACTGCCTCTCATAAAAATAGGAGTGATCCTGTAGGGAGAGAAAAGGTGTTGAGGAAAGAATGGGGAATATTGCAGGAGCAAAATCCTTAAGGATGAGGAGAGGTTTGGGATCAGTGTGTAAGTGGAAGGATCTATCCCTTAGAAATCAAAACAGTCTATTTGATGGACTGTGGATGCAGGGGGGTTGTTAACCTTTATGGTGGCTGTCCTCTAATTTTATTTCCCTTATTTCCTCAGTGTAGTTAGAGTTAGGAGTGAAGTAGAGAGGGTGGTATTGAAGAAGAGAGGAAAGGTGTGAGATATTCTATGCAATATAATGACCTCATTTCTCTCATTCCCTACCATAGATCTTGAAGAGGCTGTCAACCAAATCAGGCACCTCTTAAATTTAGGACGTTGGCTACTTCTTGCCATATAGCTGGGTTGACATCCATCTGTGCTATGGCTACTTTCTTAGTTAGTGATCCAAGAATTCTCTCCTTCATGAGGCTTGAGCTCCTTTTCATGGCCGGATTTCATGAAAATGGAGGAATGTCTCTTTCCAAAGAATCATATCAAGGCCATATGGGAATTAAAATAAGGTTTTAAGGTGGCCATGGGGTAAATGGAAGCATTTCATGTGCCTCTTTAAAACAGAATACCATAATTGAAAAAGAATGAAACTTTGAAACCAATCGTCTGAGACCTCACCCCAGGAAATTTTATTTGCCTACAGATTAAGCATGTCTTTTCATTTTCTTGGAAAGAGACCTACTTGTAAAAGTGTTTTATGTACAGTTTAAGTGCCATTAGTGTGGTGTCACAGGAAAGTGTGAGTCGCTTTGTGAATGTTCTCTGAATCTTTCCTTCTTGCTCCCTGTCAAGATGTGTCTTTAGCTACTGATCCATTAATGCCCAAGATGTTCAAATATACAAACACATGCACTATGAACTTGTTGAAATTTTGGCAGTCATCCCTTCTGCTACTCATACTTTTAGCTGTAGTGAAGCATCCATGATCTAGGCTCTTCAACACGTGAGTCTGAATGCCAGGACATTTTTGGTGCCATTTCTAAACCCAAACACAACCATTCTGAGAAGGAAACAAAAGTTACAAAGGTTTTTTTTGCCTCATGTATCTAAATGACCAACTTTATTTAACCAGTGACAAGTTTCCTCAAAGTTGTTCTAAAAGCCATTTGGCTCTTTTATGTTTAATTGGAATTTCTAGCGAAACTGGTTAATGAGGGTACACTTGTGAACCTAGCCATAAAAGTATTACATCCACATTCTTATACCTCCCTCCTTTGTATCTACTGCCAGAGTCACCACATCTTGCTTGATTGTTGGGGGGCAATCATAGCCTTTAACTTCCTTCTGTTTGTCTCTTGCTAATTTCCTGTTAATGGCATTCCCATACCTCAGCTTTCACTCATTCATCCAACATCTCCATTTTTCAGAATAACATCAAGATTTCACATCTCTGTGCTGCCCTAGTAGGGTGTACACACAGGTGATGCCGAACCAATGCATTTAAAGAAAAATTTATGAGGCAACTATTAAAATTGATGTTGAAGATTTCCCATCTATTGTTGTGGAAAGATATGTACAATAATATGTTAAGAAACAAAAGCAGATTATTTAAGAATACATATAGTATGATTCCATCCTGTATAAACTTGTCTTTAAGTAGTTTAGAAGGATTGGTATCAGAATATAAGCCGGTTAATTCTGGTAGCATGGTGATAATCCAAATCCCTTAGAATTTTATTCATGAATAAAAGTACTTTACCCATTTAATATAAAGCATGGGGGAGGCATGGAATAGTTTTCCTTTCCATATGGCCCTTCATCTCTTGGGGTGCCTTTTAGCTCTCATTATTCTGTTTATTCAGGTTAGCATGATGGTTATATGCCAGAGCTACTTACTATCTCTGTGAATGTATGCTACTCACCTAACTTGTATGTACATCAGCTTCCTCACCTATAAAATGGGATAATAATGGTACCTACATCAAAGGATTGATTTGAGACTTTAATAAATGTAAAAGGCTTAGAACAATGACCTATATGTTTTTTTTTCATTCTTGTGTATTTAATCCTGACATGTTAAACAATATGCTAGAACATGAAACTAACATAGAGAAGAATGTAGAATCAATTTCTGTTCACAGTTTAGTGGAAGAGAGACAAACAAGTAGATAATTACAATAAATAAGCTGATTGCCACAGAGGGGCTATAAAGAGTGTTATTGTAATGTTTAAGAGGGGCATGCACCCCAAAGCAGAAGGCTTCCTCTAAGAAGTAATGTGGAAAAGGAAGAACTGTTTTGGGGGGGGTCAAATTCCAGTTATGTGGGCCAAGGTCCAAAGCCAGAGGGTGACAACACCAGTTTCTTCTACCTACAATCCAACATGCTGTGAACTTGATCTTTTAATTCTGCTTTAAACATCCCAGTTTCTCCATCCACTTCTAGTATTCTATGTGATGGAGACATTAAATGCTCCCTGTCTTCTAGGAGCTATAGAGAAGTTATAATAATTTTTTATAAAGAATACTGAAAACTCATTTGTAAAATCTCCTTTGGGAATGGAATGATTAATCCTCTAATAAATAACTTTATAAACCAAAAGAAAAAAGACAAATTTTAGAAAATTAATCTGTAATCCAAGACCCTGGCTTTTATTGGCCACTTATTAGACTTTTCTTGAAAAGGAATTTTTAAAATTTTAAATTGAAACCTTTGAATGAAAAGAGATAAAGAAGGCAAAGCTGATTTCTGTATGCACTGAGATAGTATTTAATGGTATAATTAAGATGCAGATTAAGTGGTAGATATAAGACCTTAACTATTCTGGGTTCTAACCAGGGAGTTAAGAAGATTGTATTTTCATTTTGAGCAAACAGATGCAAACAAAGGAAATCTTAGTTGATGAAGACTGGTGTTGCCAAATTGGTAAATTACCTGCAATATGTATGATGATCCTTTGATTCTTTTTTGTAACTTCAGATCTTTTTTAAAAATAATTTTTGTAGTTCATATCTAATATACTTTTGGGGTCTTTTATAATTTCAGACATAACAAAGAAAGTAAACATCAGAGATTTCCCTTTGACTATAATTAGGTACAAATTATTTTATTTATAAAGAAATACTGAAACAGTTAGCCCTGACTTTATTTTCAAATTTTTCCCTTGTCTTCAAACACATATAGTAAATTTATCATCTTAACCATTTTTAAGTGTACAATTCAGTTATATTGAGTATAATCATATCATGCAGCCATCACCACCATCCATCTGCAGAACTCTTTACATCCTGCAAAATGAAGCTCTATATCCATTAAAGAGTAAATCCCCATTTGCTCCTCTCCCTATTTCCTTGACTTTTAAATAATGTATTCTAAAGGCTTTTTAAAAAAATCTGAACCATAATTTATAATAGGAACAACATAGTAAGTGATGATTGAATTCTCAATTCACAAAAAGCCTGTTTAGAGACTGGTTCACAAGACTTATTAAATTGATAAAAGAGACAAATTAACAGATAGGGTTAGAAATCATAATAGGCAATGGGCTGAAATTTGCAGTGAATGAAAGATATTCATACAAAACCCTCACTTTATTGGGTGCAAGGTGATCTTTAGGCAAAGTTCGGAAATGAGCAAAGTTTGTGTTTGATAGCGGTCATGCCTTTCGTTGTGTTTATCTCTTATATTCTGGTGCTTTTCTCTCCAGCTCCTAAGCATTTACTTCCCTGATACTATTAGAAGTCTGAATGTTATGCCTCACACAGGTCTATATCACTTTCAAAGTACTTCCTTCTTTTTGCACATTTCATTTGGAGATTTCCAAAAGTGAAGATGGAGGCTTGAAGAATACCTGCAAACATTTACAAGTCGTTTTTCACATTCTTAGAACACATGAGAGAATTCAGAGGTAGTTTTACATTGCCAGACAAAAGTGTAAGAAACAGATTTCATCACACCATGCAAAATACTAAATGAAAAACATTTACAAGTAACTTAGTAGTGATGAAATTCATTACAGCCTAGTCTCCTTATCAGCCGTTTTTCAGATGCCAACTTTGTGACTTATAGAGGAGCTGCTCTGTTATTAAACTTAAAACATATTAAATTGCATTTGCTACAGTTGGATTATAGATATTGAACTTTAGAAATTCCCTCTAGTCAGAACCTCAATTTACTTTCTCCATCCATTATCCTTTCTGTGTTTTCTACTTCTTGAGGAACTTTGACCTGAGATGGTGCTGGGGGGGTGAAAATTTAAATTGTAGATTTTGGAGGAAGAAGGATGATGCAAATCCCTAGGCTGGAGGTCATTCCTCTAAACTTCTATGGGAGGGTTGTATACAAGGGTCTACATTTAATAATCCTCATTGTACTGGGAATCACTAGCTTCTCATATATACTGTCAGGAAAAGACAGCAGGCACATTGTTTTGTAGGCCAATAGTCATCCAAATAATATATTATTTTCTATATTAAGGTATCACATTCATCATTATTTCGGGTGAGAATTTCAAGCTTTCTGGTATGTGTCCTCACCTATCCCTGATTGAATAATCTCTAACTCATGAAGTTTGATTTGCTGGAAAAACGACAGCCGTTTATTTTTTGATGTGAATTCTTGCTTTTTGGCAAAGTTTGGGTGGTGATAGTTTGCCCTGGGATCTCTGGCAGCAATGTAAACTTCTTTGGGGAATGTAGGAAAGGGAAAGATTCCCTTGATATTTAAATGTTGAAGATTTGGGCAATTCCCAGTGTTTCCTCATGGTTCCCCTAAGTGATAGTGGTTGGGATAGACTCATAAGAAAAGAACAGCTTTTCTGATCCAGTTATTCCATTTATTCTATTCACTTCTGCTCACTTTGCCTCTTCTTCTGTAGCAGGAGAACTGTTGCTTACCTCTGAAGGGTGCTTGAAGGTCAGTCTGTGCTTGAAGGTCATCCCTCAGCTGACTGTTACCTTTTCTTGCTGGCTAGGACATTTCAGCCCATGCCTTTGTTCTGGAAAGAAATCATGCAACTGTTTTTACAGAATACTTTGGTAATTAAAATAACCACAAGTGTTGTGGTCACAAACCTGTTCCATTTATTATAGTATACTATTTTAATAATATGTCAATACTCAAAGGTTATTTCTATACTGATGACTATGCTGAAGCATACAATTTACTCTCATACTTAGAGAATAGTATCCATTAAGGGTTAGATGTTTGTTTTTTTTTTTGGGGGGTACGCGGGCCTCTCACTGTCGCAGCCTCTCCCGTTGCGGAGCACAGGCTCCGGACGCGCAGGCTCAGGGCCATGGCTCACGGGCACAGCCGCTCCGCGGCATGTGGGATCTTCCCGGACCGGGGCACGAACCCATGTCCCCTGCATCGGCAGGCGGACTGTCAACCACTGCGCCGCCAGGGAAGCCCGGGTTAGATGTTTGAAAGGAATATTTTTCAGTAACACTAACTCTTTTCTTTTTACTCTTTTATTTTAATCATTGCTGCACTTGGTTTAAAACTGTGACATCTTCACATCAGTACTTCTTATAGGTATAATTCCAAGTTAAGTTATCCTTTTCAGTTCAAAACAGTGCTGTAGGATAAAACTAAATCGGGGTTAAAGAAGCAATATAAAAGTAAATCAGAACAGACATTTATAGGGAAGAAATAATATTTTTATTGAATGGCCTACAGCAGCAGTAATGTTCAGAAATGGGAAAATGCCATCCTAAGGAAAATAGATAATAGGAGACTCAGTTTGAAGAACCAAATACTTGTAATTCTTAAATTTTCTCAACGTTATAAACTCTTTTTAATCAAAAGAGAGGCAATTATACACTAAGTCTAGTCCATATAAATAAAAGAAAATGGAAATATGTAATAAAGTTGATCAGTTTAAGCAGCTGTTCTAGCTTAGTCTTATATATCTTTACCCTCTGTATATTTGATTTCTCTATATATTTGGTATCTGTTATTTATCTCAATTAATGGTGAATATGACAAAGTCTTTGGTCTTAGATTATGACTATATCTACCTAGCCCTGTTGATAGAAGCTGATTTTTTTTTTTTTTTCTAACCATTCAATTATGCTGTTGTAACAGTCACTCAGTGGGTTTACATCTAGGAGAGATGGGTTGATTAGAGGAATAGAAACCATTAAATAAAAATATTCGGGGCTTCCCTGGTGGCGCAGTGGTTGCGCGTCCGCCTGCCGATGCAGGGGAACCGGGTTCGCGCCCCGGTCTGGGAGGATCCCACATGCCGCGGAGCGGCTGGGCCCGTGAGCCATGGCCGCTGGGCCTGCGCGTCCGCAGCCTGTGCTCCGCAATGGGAGAGGCCGCAGCAGAGGGAGGCCCGCATACCACAAAAAAAAAACAAAAAAACAAAAAAAAACATTCGGTTGCTATTATGCCCTATTTTAGTTACTGAAAATATTAGTTTCAGAGTTATTTGATACAGTTACAGTGAACCATTCTATGAATCATCTGGAGTATTCAGGCAAAGCCTATAGAACCCTTGGCCAAAAAAGTATTACATTTAAGCCTGAGTCTGGCTCTACATATTGGTTGCATTTACATGACAATTCACCAACAATTTTGTAAACCTTGGCCTATATCCTACAATGACTGGAAGGGTTCGGTGAGCTCAGCTTTTAACCAGAAATAACCCAGTAATTATTCGTAATTACAGACACACTCAGTTCCCAGAGTTCAGCACACAAGCATTTATTTGCTAAAGGGAACCTGAAAGTCTCTTCCTTTCTTTTCTACTCCCTTCAGGCTACTACCTCTGTTTGGCCTCAGCTCTTTGTGCCCCAGGCCAAGTTCTATTT
Organism: Physeter macrocephalus; assembly: GCF_002837175.3. Lineage (NCBI taxonomy): Eukaryota > Metazoa > Chordata > Mammalia > Artiodactyla > Physeteridae > Physeter > Physeter macrocephalus. Next base: position 110,693,626 of record NC_041214.2, on the reverse strand, counting down.
ATTCCTTGAGACCAAGGCTCTAAAACCCTATTTGCTCCAAAATTTCAAAATCTTATTTATTTACAAGACAACCAAGCCCCTATCTGTCTTGATAATATTTTTTCCTTCCTAAGAACAGCCTATGCTTTATTGTGCTAATATACCCATTGCCCATTAGGGATTAGAGTGGGTCAGGGCAAAGTAAGTGAAGGGTCCAAAGATCTCTGACCCCCACATCTTCCATGGTTGATGTAAAGATGACAGTAGAAATGAACCTGTAGTTTTCAAACTGGTCTATTGATTAAACAAAGGAGAAAAGAGAAGACACAGTGGTTATGTTCTAAATGATAACATCAATTTGTTCTTAGTTTTCCTGTGTTACCCTTTACTTATAAGGTACATTTTTAAAGATTGTGCTTTTAATAGGCAACATTTCCTCTAGTTTTGTTATATATTCTTACATGCTATATCTTATATACTTTTTACATATGGAACTGAATTTACCGTACCCAAGGTTGACTTTACTGAGAGCAGTGCCTTCCTTTTCTATACTTTAGATATGGAAAAACAATCTTTGCATTTCTCATTTTTCAATTTAATTGTGTATGGGTAAAAATATCCTCTTATAAACATCTCACCAACAGGACTTTCTACTTGCAAATGGAATTTTTAAAACTTGCTAATGTGATATCTGGATAGAACACTCGTTCTTGACAAATAGGGCTCATTTCCTACTGTTTTGAGACCACATCAGTAGCATTTGCTGATGGAGGTCATAAAGTACCACTGAAAGAAGTAAGTTTAAAACATTCAGAAGAACGCTGAAAGGTTTGAAGTTGAGTTTGGAAGGGGATATAATTAGCTGGCTTGTAGGTTTCAGTCACTCCTGAGGTATTGATGGAAGACTGCATTATCTGAAAAAGCATTTCACTGACTTTGAAAGAGAGAAAAGATCTAAAATAGGAGCAATAAACTGTACATCACAACTTCACCTGATGAAGAAATGTGAGCTTGTAGAAGGGAGACTGCAAGAGGGTCGCTCGGTAGAGCTGATGCGATAGTTCTAAGATCTTGGTTATTAACAAATTGATTACTGCATACAAATCTGTATTTACTATTAGAGACTCACTAGCTTTTGAAAATGTCCTCCAGGGCTTTCTTAAAGCACACAAGACACCATATGGGAGGCCTCAAAGGTCAGAAAGAGCCAAGGCATTAAAATTTGCCATATGTGTTCTGAAAAGTGGGAATAAGATATCTTCTTGTAATTCACATGGAATTTCTTTGAAAATACTATTATGTCTTTTGCTATATTCAGTATTTTAAGAGTTGTTTGAATATCGTCTAGAGAAAGAAAAGCATGTAAATGTGTTGCTTCCGGATTCCTTCTGACTACATAGTTGTTGTCAGTTTAAATTATCAGAGTAATGGCTATCATTTTTTGAGTTTTTATTAAGTGTGAGGTATGATACTAAGAATTCTATATTCCTTCTTATTTTCATCCTGGAAATACTCTTTTAATCAGGAAGGTACTATTATTATCTTTAACAGAGAAGGAAACTGAAATAATTGACTTGAGCAATTTAAGTAAGTTAAGTAAGTGCCATATGACTACACGGTCAGTAAAGGGTATCCTGGTCCTTTTTAACTTGTAAGGTCTGTCAAGAATTTTTAACTCTCTGTAGTGCTGAATTATAAGCTAAACTGAAAAGCAAAATTATGCCGTGTCTTCTAAAAAAATTCTAGGTAAAATGCCCCAAACTTATTAGCTGTCCATAGAGAAGCACAAGGAAAAAACAGACTTCAGACATATATCAGGCTCACAAGAGTGCAGATCAAACATAAATGTACAGTTTTTACTTTTGCATATTTATATTTCTGAGCTAGAACATTCATTTGATCCATATTTATTGAGCACCCATTATATACTAGATACTAGATACTTTGCTAGGTCCTAGAAGAGTATATGTGTGTGTGTGTGTGTGTGTGTATTCCTGACTTCAGTGACTTTACTCTCTACAAAAGGAAATATAAATAAAGAAGCAAACCCCAAAATTACAAATTGAGATAAGAACTGTGAAGAAAACAAACATGTTTGTAAGAGAGAATAACAGGTGAAAAGAACTAATTTAGATAGTGTGATCGGAGAAATCCACTCCTAAGAGTACATTTATGTGGATCTGAAGGGTAAGAAGAAACTATTCAAGTGAAAGAAACAAATTCCAAAAACCTCGCAGAAGGATGCTTGAAATAGTGGAAGAATTCAAAGACCACTGGGGCTGAAATATGGTTAACAAATAAATTGCTTTTAAAAATGGTGGGTTAAGGATTCAGTTAAGCATTTCCAGTTATCCTAAAGGATTTCAGGAGGTAAAGCTTAATGTATTTGATTATCCAAGGAAGCATAATTTTGTAGGCTCACATTTCTACCTAGACAAAGATGACCTCTACAGGCCAAAAATCAGAGCTTGGAAGGGAAGAATCTTATAGCTCCTTCCTTTCTAACCCTGGGAAAGTGAAGCTTGTTTATCTTTATTACAGATAATTGCCCATCGATTGTTGGGCTCCTCCAATGGCTTCATTCAGGTCACAGCTAAGAGATCTCTCAAAGACACATGAATAGTTAATTTATACTTGGGAAAACTCAGGAGTTCCAGTGGCCAGGATATTTCTTAATTCTAGGATTTCTGAAAGTTTGGAATCTTATTTTTTTTTTCCAACTCCACGTTTTTTGTTTTTTGTTTTTTACCATGAACTTGAAGCTCTCATTCTAGTACACACTTTATAATATACACATTTAAGATGTTTGGTTTTGGTTTCGAAACTACATATTCAGCTAAATGCCATCACTACCACATATCTTTAATTCACCTCTGAACCTTAAAACTTGCACCCTTTCTCTTTTAATTTTTTTAAAAGTTTCTTTCACCAAAAAATTAGCTTTCTCAGTTAATACTTCTAAAAATAGTCCCTGGTAGGAATTTAAAAGGCTAAGAGATGTAACATCCTGTCTTAGAACCACTGGCTGGGGAACATTCAGAACTTTTGGTGTCTTCCCTGGTTCTTTGGGGGAAGTTATACATGTCTTACACAAACATTGCACATCCTTGTACATCTAAGCAGGATTTCTAAGCTCAAATAGATAACCTACTAGCTGGATGGGTTAGGAGAGGGTTTTTACACTTGTGATTTTTCATCAAGAGAAGACTGAAATCATCAGTGATCTTTTCTTGAGGACTGCATTGGTCCTGGGTAGGGATGGTTTGGGGGGATGAGAGAGAGGGATTAGCAGCCAGTTTTTCCCACTCTCTGGCAAAGCCCACACATGACATTTGGTTAGTTGTTACAGGAATATTTTGACCCTGCAAAGGACCTGGAAAGCTGTAGCTGTTAGGAACAGAAACATTGACTCTATGATATCCTGGCCTAATAGTCAAGAGAACTGGCTTCTGGTGCCATTAACCTTCTGTGCTTTGTGGAACAAGTCACTTAGCCTGTCTTGGCCTCAGTTTCCTTGTCTGTTAAATATCACGAGTTGAATTCAGTTCTCTTTGGAGCATCTGTGTTACTTCATTCAGCAAATATTTAGTGGGCACCTACAATGTATAAAGTACTTTGATGAGTGCTAGGTAATCAACATCAAACTAAAGTCACTTTGGGCAATTACTTCTCCAAGGTCCAGTTTTTTTCACATGTAAAAGAAGTGTTTCAAATAACTCCTATCTTACAGGATTTTGAGAATAACCTGTGTATGTGAGGTACTTTATAAAGAGGCATGCCACATAGGATGTGCTCAAGGTGTAGCTATTACTATGCCTGTTATGAGTGGGGATTGTAGGCCTTGCCCTCGTGGGGCCTCGTGGAGGGGATACAGATAATTGCTATCCTGTGATAAGGGCTAGCGTAAGGAAAAGTTTCTGAAGGTAGCTCATATCCCATCCCCCCCCCCCCCCCACCCGCCAACAGTTGCCTAAAAGCAGCCTGTGATTTTAAACTCTGAACCTCAGGGTATCACTTTTTCTGCCTTTCATAGTCAAAGTCATACACAGGTTCTGTTCTACTGTAGAGCTGGTAAAATGTAGTCTCCAAACTCAGTAGTCATCACTTTCTAAATGTTCCCAAATTTTCTTAGCATAAGAACCCTTGATTAATGTCAAAAAGTTTTGCAGATTTTATTATATTTATTTTAGTATTTATTATTTGTGAAAATATATAATGACAAATATTACTACATAGGAATATATTTGAAATCAATTTACATATTTAAATCCCAATTATATGTACACACTTGGAAAAATAGTATTGTATCAGAGCTTTCCAGAGAAACTAAACCAGTAGTTATGCCATGTATGGCTTACATTATTATGCAGGCTGGTAAGTCTAAAATTTGAGGGGGCAGGCTGGCAGCTGGAAACTCTTGAAGAGGAGCCGATGTTGCAGTCTTGAGGCAGAATTTCTCTGTCGTCAGGGAATCTCAGTTTTGCTCTTAAAGATTTTCATCTGGTCAGATGTGGCCCACCCACATTATGGAGGATGGTCTCCTTCACTTAAAGTCAACTTATTGTAGATGTTGACCATATCTAAAAAATACCTTCACAACACCTAGATTAGTGTTGATTAAATAACTGGGTATTACAGTCTAGCCAAGTCGACTTATAAAATTAACTATTACAAATACATATTTCTAAAAAATATTTTGTTCGTTCATTCTACAAAAAACGTTTAGCATGCATATGAATTGAAGGGACTCTCTTTGGTCTTCCTGGGGACAAGGACCACAGATTGGCCTCCATAGGCTTAAATCAATGAAGATGGCACGGTTCTTTAAGACCCAGGACTGTTCTACACTAAGGGTACAACAAGAACATTAGACAAAGTGTCAAATTGTTTTTTCCATGGAAGACGCTGATTTTGCTTGTTTCAAAATTATTGGATATGCCTGGCTCACACTGGGACACTGCCCAGCAGAATGAACAGGCTTCTGAGAACTCTGTACTTGTGATTTGTGATTCCTGTTTTGTTGCTGAATGCTTTTCCCAGCGAGCAAGATATGACTGCTCCAACTGGCCAACAAAGGCAGTACAGAGAGAATTATGAATTATTACTAAAGCATATTGATTTTTTGAAACGCTGTCTATGATTTAAAAGGAAGCATAAAAGTCAAATCCTTGGTAGGGGAAGGCTGGCCCTTATACAGGTAGAGAAACATCTTTATAGACATCTCTAGGAAAGATATATACTTTTATAAAAATAGGTCTTTCCATTATAAATACATTTTCTCATCTCTTTCTCTCTCTGACTTCTCTCTCTCTCCCTTTCAATTCCTCTGGACAAAGATTTTACAAAACAGTGTGAATGTTATAGGCTTTGGTCCAAATAGATTGAAAGCAGCTAAGAAGAAGTATTGCTGAACAAATATTTACCTAATCTGAGAAATTTCACATAACATATTAGTTTTTGAAGTTGCATGGTTTTGTCATTACAAGAAGATTGAGAGTGAAGAATACTTTTTCTAATTCTAGTCTAACCTTAGCACTGACCAAATATATTGCATCTCATGTTAATCTTTTAAAAAGTAGTCCAAAGAAGGGAAATAAAAATGGTCATAGAAATTGAAAAGTCATTTGAGGAAAAGTTAAACTCTGGTGAGCTTAACTAAGGGCAAATTTGATTCCTGTCTGTGAGAATTTGTAGGACATTTAGGAGGGGGATGTTGGCCAGTTATACTCTGTCAACAAGGAAATAGTCATGAGAAAATAATCTTAAATCCATGGCAAGTGAGAGCTCTGTTGGACATGGGGGTTACTTGATCATATGGTGGTAAAACACTGAAATTGCCTGCTGAGAGCAGCTGTGCTGCCTTTTTTTCTTGAACATGTGGTATACTTGATAACAAATAGCTCTTATTGATGACAGATTTCCATGCCTTAAGCTGGGAGGCTGTACCGTGTATGCTTTCAAACTCCCATGCAACTCATCAGATTGAATTGAACCTCTTATGTCCAAAAGCAGGTATTTATTGAATATCTACTATGTAAGTTTTTCTATGTTACAGGAGTCTCACCTGTTGTCAAGCTCTGTTTCTTTCTGGAGGCTCTAGGGGAGAAACAGAGTGCTGAAATGATGAACTTTGTTTCTTGTTGGAGTCTGAGAAAGTGCAGAAAAGGCAACGTTTAAATAGAATCCTGTAGGGTGAATAGGAGGAAGGTATTCCAATCCAAGGGAACAGCCTGGAGAAGTGAAGTGCATGGCATGGTCAGGGCTGTAAATATAGGGGGCATGTGTGAGTGTGGCAAGAAATTCTAGAGAGGTGGGGGTCTAAGGAACTTGGATTTTATCTTTTTGGCAATGAGAAAAATTTGAAGAGTTCTAAACTAGGATGTGAAGATCTGATTTTCATTTCAGAGAGGTCATTGAAATAACACACGTAGTAGCAATAAGGGTAAGAACTGAGAAAATAACTCATAAAACATTTACTAAGTAAACTTAATAAGTTTTGGTGATGAATTTCATGTGGTTGGTAAAAGAATGGGAAGAGGGGAGGTTGATGCCCAGGTCTCTAGGCTGAATGACTAAGCTGAGGATGGTGCCACCACCCAAAGTAGGGAGTGGAGGAAGAGATTGATGTGGGAAAATGAGTCAGTTCTGTACCTGTTGAGTTTGAGATACTTGTGAGGGATCCAGGAACTGAGGCCTGAAGCACAGAGAAGAGATTTGGGCTGGAGATAGTAAGGATATGGTAAACCAACTCCTAAAATAGGGAGATCCCCAGAGGGAACATACAGAGCAGAGGCAAGAGAGCCAAGGTAAACTAGCAACAATAATAGGGTAGACAAAGCATGAGAAATCTATCACACAGACTGAAGAGGAAAGGAGATAAATCATGACTAACTGGAGGAGAAGAAAGTCACAAAAAGAAAGACGCCATCTTTTCAAGTCATTTTTCAATAGTGTCAATTTTAATGGATGGATAAAATTAGCTTGCCCAGATTTGGTGATAGATTTGTAAATTAGGTCATTAGTGGCCTTAAATTGGTTGTCTCAAGGGCAAAAAGTAGGTTACTTAGGTTGAGAAGTGAAAAGGAAAAAAGTAACATTTGAAACAATCAGTGAGCAATAATAGTATTAAATCATATGGTACTAACTGTAATAGAATAGGAGTTTGAAGAAGTGATATGTGATGCCTGGTGAATGGAAAAAATATAGAGATAGATGCAGAAATTGAATTTGTTGCTGAAAGATGGATAGAGTGGTGACAAATAAAGGTGACTAGGGAAAACCGTCTAGGTGTAGGCAAGCTCCACAATTGAAGACATAAAAGTGGAACTGGGCCTACTGTATTTGTGAGGGTAGGGTTTCTGTAATAGAAAGCATGGGCAATAATTTGAAATAGAAGAAGTGAGACGGCATTATGTAAACTATGATGGTTAAGGATAGGAATTTATATAAAGTATAACAATTGGGTAGATCATGAGGGTTTCTGAGTATGGAATGGCATGATTAAAGGATGTCTGAACATGTAGCTTGAATATCATATCAAAGGACAGGGGTTTCTCACCCTTTTACTTTTCTACTTGCTACTGCCTACCCCTACCACTCCAGAAACCACACCTTGAAGATACTTTCTCAAGAAACTGTGGTAAAGTAAGGATTTTGGGACTGGGTAGGGGAGTCATCCACAGTGGGGGATGAAGTTGGGGTTGAGAGAACAATGAACTTTGATAGGTGTCTTACGTAAGTGATCTCATGTAATTGTTCCAACAGGTCGAAAGGAAGGCACTTACACTGTGTTGCCATTTACAGGTGAGAAAATTTGGTCTCAAGTAGTCATTAAGCAGAACATGTGTAAATCAAATTGAGGTTCTGTCTGCCTTCAAAGCCCAAGGAATACTAAAGTAAGAGGTATACCTTCAATAGTCTTTCCCTTCAGCAATAAGGGACTTAAGTAAATAAGGTATAATTGAGTTAAGGCTTGTATTTAATTTGAAATTACAGAGTATTTGGAAATGTAGAAAACTTATAGGACTGTATACCATGGTTTTTGATGTCCTGTCTCCCTGTGTCGTTTCTACTTATTCTGTAAGTTCCAGTTTCTGAGAAGCTTTTCAGGGCTCCCCAGGTAAGGTAGGAGGCTTCCTAACTGTGATCATCTCCATCACGACACTTATAAGACTGTGTTATAATTAATGATTCACTTGCTTTTCACTGTGAATGTCTTCAAAACAGGGAATGTGTTTTAAATTTCCATATTTGCTGCCTAGTTTCAGCATCTTTACATAGTAGGTACTCAGTGGTTATTCAACAAATCAGTGGATGATAGAAGCTATATGCATCAATAAAAATTAGTAATAACTTCTGGTTTAATTTAATGAACATTTGTCCACTACCAGTGCTTTTCTAGACAATATCATCTGTGCTATGTTTCCTGTCCTGTAAGTGTTGCCAATCTAATGGTCATCATACATACAAATTATTCTAAATGAAAGACAGACTGTGATAAATTGTCTGATATGTGTATAAACAAAGAACTATGGAGATGAAAGTGAGGAAGTGATTGTACCAACTGAAGTTCAATATTTATAGTCTGACTGGTGGTTTCCAGAATTGATAATTTAATAGAGATGTCTATTACTAACATTTCTTAAAAAGATCACAAAATATTTTAGAGTCAATATTTTATTAATCCTACTTGAAATCTAGATGATAAATATCTTTAGTTTGTTATTGGCACAAACAAAATATTGATAATCTCCACTATAATTGAATCCACCTCAGCCCCAATTGTTTCCCCTTGTGCAGTTCTTTTTCCTTTAGTCAGTTCTTCACATGGTTGCAGTATTAATTTTCTGGAAGCTATTCTCTTACTATCATGTCTTTTGTTAAGCACTCAGGGCCAAGCTTATAAGTCTTAGCTTCCTACTGAGGCCACCATGATATAACCTACCTTTTTAACCTCACTTGCTTCTGCTCTTAATACTTCATCTAGTCTGGGAACCACTGTTCTCTGCATATAGCCTGTCCTTTGCTGCCTCTGTGTCTTGCTCCCGTAATTCTCTCTGCCTGGAATGCCTTTGCCCATTTCTTCTTGTCCAGGTTCCACCCACCTTTAGGGTCAAACTGGGAGGAATACCTGTCTCTCTTACATAATTAATCTTCAATTATTTTACTTCCTAATCATTTATATATATGCCTTGCTTAATTGCAAATTCTTGTAGGCAAAAATCTGTATCCGATTCATCTTTGCATTCATTCAGTGCTCAAAACAGTATCTTTTAAGTAGAAAATGTAGATAAATGTTTGACACATAATGCTGAACATATAATGAATTAATGGAATATCTTTCATTTCATCAGTTTTCAGATATTTCAATAATTGTAATGTTAGTGAATAAAACATGCACTTATAAATCAAATACTCACTTGTGGTATACAATCAACCGATACTTGCATTTCTTCCAACACAAATGCTATCATAATGTTAGACTTGGATGAAGACCAAGGTTCATACTGAGGAGGGCACTATGCTAAGTGCTGAAGATTCATAGGCATAGAGTAGCCTTCCTGTAATCTAGGAGTTTCTAGATATACATGGAGTAAACAAGGCATGTGCTTCAAAAGTTACCTAACAACAACCAGGAACAGAGGTTAAGCCACAACTGAGCAGTGTACTCAATGACTTTCCAGAAGTGAGTGTTTTGGGGAATTATCATGAGGTAGTTATAGTTTAGGACACAGAACTTCACGTTAGCAGGTCTAGTTTTGAGCCTTGACACTGCCTAGCTATGTGACATCGGGCAAACTGCTTAATTTCTCTGTGACTGAATTTTCTGATTTGTGATTTAAGATAATTAGAATACTATGTACTTCATAGGGTGGTTGTGAAAATTAAATAAGATTATATGTATATATTTAAGATTATCTATCTATCTATCTAAGCTACCTATAGAGCACAGTGTTTGGTACATAGTAAAATGTTACAGTATAAACATTTTATCATTATTTGTGTATAAAGAAGATTGGGGAGGCTTCCTGGAGAAGTCAGAATTTAGATCTGAATCTGAAAGATAAGGGAAAATTTTGTGGCAGGCGAAAGGCATGGAGAGGAGGGTTCAAGGCACTGAATTAGAAAAGAGGAAATTCAGCCTTTAGTGGTCTTCTTTCTTTCTGATGCATCTCCAAAAAGTAAAGTACTTTTAATTCAGGAAGGTTAAGGGAATGTAAGAGAGTGCCTGAAATTATTCTTCCAGTATGACTGGTAATGCACTTAAAAATGGCTTTAGTTTGTACCATGGGACTCTTAACAAGAGCAATAACCATCAGAAAATGGATATCAATAGAATTAAAAGGTCTTTTTTTTTTAAAAGAAATCCATAGTGTACCGGAGCATTCAGATCTTGTAGATCATCCTGATCTGAAATAAAATGCTGAGGTTGAGCACAATGTCACACTCCAGGTGACCTAGCTCACCTGTCCCTTCTGTCTCTTCATTCAGAGATTTTAGTGATTCCAAGTCTTATATCCAGGAAGGAGCCCCTGGGGAAACATGCACTTTGCCCTCCTTATTCCCTGGATGCCTCTGGGCAAATGAAGACCTCCTCCTACTTTGAGATGTGGTTCTGACAATGGGGTGGGGACATTCTATTGCCACATTTCTTAGGAAACAAAGAAAAGGTAGTGTCCCGGAGGAGGAAGTTTTCTCCTCTAACCTCTTGAGTTCTTGTGGCTGGACTAATAATACAATTGACAGAAGACAGATTAACAGGAGAGAAAGACATTTTAATTCTTGCGCATGGAGGTCTCATAAAAATGGGACCTAAAAAGTGGCTAAAGAAGGCAGCTTTTATACTTTTTACACAACGAAACAGTACATTTGTGAGGAACTGACCAGACAAAGAAACTTAGGTTTTGGGTACTCAGTTAGTGAAGAATCTAAACAGAGTTTGTCCTTGGGGTAGTAAATAAAACAAGTAACAGGGTTTGTTTATATAGGCTTTTCCTGTGTCTGGCGATAAGAGTGTCTTTCTACGTCCTGATGCAGGGAGGGCACCTTTCACATGGGAGATTTATTTTCTGCTCTCAGGGAGACAAAAAAGAGGGTCAGAGTGTTCCTCTTGCATTGGCCATTACTTCAGTAACTTTAATTCAAAATAATCAGTATGCCATTGTGGCATACATGAGCCCTTCATGAACCCCAAACATAGCTTCCATTCTTTGGATGCAAAGTGAAGTTTCTGCCAAATGTCTAGGGCTATAGGGTCAGTGATGAATTGAGCTGCAGGATAACAAAGCATAGGCTTTGGACCAGTCATGAGTGATTCAAATCATGTCATGCCTCATCACCTAAATGACAATGATTGAAATGGAAGGTACAGCCTGGGTTTAAGAACACCATCTGTACATCAGACTGCCTGGATTCAAATCTCTATATATAGGATGATCGACCCTTCAGAAATACAGGAGAGAGATTTCCTGAAATATAGGACATTCCATGCTAAACCCAGGACAGTATTGAATAAACTAGCATAGCTGATAACCCTAACACACTGGCTGTGTGCCCTTGGGCCACAATCTTTTATGCCTCAGTTTCCCCTTCTATAAAATGTGAATTATAATACTACCCACTTACTAGGTTTGTTGCATAATATTTTTTAACAGAACCCAGAACATTGTAAAGCACTAATAGTTATTGGCTAGATGTATGTGTTAGTTTTCTATGGCTGCTGTAACAAATTACCACACACTTGGTGGCTTAAAACAATAGAAATATATTCACTTACGATTCTGGAGGCCAGAAGTTTGAAACCAGTTTTATTAGGCTGAATTCAAGGTGTTGGCAGGTATGCACTCCTTCTTGAGACTCTAAGGGAGAATATGTTCCTTGCCTCTTCCAGCTTCTTTTGGCTGCTTGCATTCCTTGGCTTGTAGTCTCATCATTCCTATCTCTACCTCCACCTTTGTATTACCTTCTCCTGTTCTTGTTGTGGTATAATCTCTCTCTGCCTCTCTCTTACAAGGACACTTGTGATTACATTTAGGGCACCCCTGGATAATCCAAGATAATTTTACCATCTCAAGATTCTTAAATTAATCACTTATGCAGTGAAGTTTTTTCCAGGTAAGGTAAGATTTACAGGTTCCCAGGACTAGGACCTGATCATTTTATATACCAATATTCACCCTACAACAGTGAATTATTAACCTTCTTTATCTTTCTGACTTTTGTCTTTTTTTCATTTGTCAAATAAGCCTCACAGTCTTGTTACAGTAATCAAAGGAAATAAAAACTGGGCACATAGTAGGTGCCTACTGTAGACTGAACTTTTTTCCATATTCCTTTCTTTTTCTCCATTACTGGAATACTTCATGTTGAAAGGGAGTAGAACTAGGATGTGTATGCATTAGCTACTTCAGGTTTCTCTATGATATTGGTTGTTTATACTGCTTGCTGAAACTGTAGTGATAGGTGCAATGGTTTCCAAAACAAAATACGTAAGACCCTATGGCCACTTAATCTGGTCCTAAGGAGTTATTTCTCACTCCACTTCGTACACTTGCATTTTTCTTTGTTGGAAACTTGATTTTAATTTTTTTGAAAGTCTCTGAGAGAAGGAGGGAAGCCAGATTATTTACTGCATTTCCAATGACTCTGAGCTCAAGAGGGGTTACAAATGAGTGGCAAGCGGACAGAAATAGTTGTGAAATTCCACAAAGTATACAGTGTCTACTGGCTAATTTAATTTTCCAAGAGCACTCATTGCTTTTTTGGAAGACTACAAGTGAAATTTTCTGTTGCCTCCCTAGCATCCTGTATCTCTCCATCTTTACCAACAGTGGTGTGTGGGGCTGCTGTAACGAAGTACCACAAACTGAATGGCTTAAAATAACAGGACTTTAACATCTCACAGTTCTGGAGACTAGAAATCTGAAATTAAAGTGTCATCAGGTGCATGTTTCCTTTGAAACCTGTCGGGGAGAATCCTTTCTCGCCTCTTCTAGTTCCTGGGGTTTGCTGGCAATCCTTGGTGTCCTTCGCTTATAGATGCATCACTACAATCTCCTCCTCTGTCCTCACATGGTCATCTTCTCTGCGTGTCTATGTCCAAATTTCATCTTCTTATAAAGACATGAGTCATATTTAGGGTTCACTCTAAAAACCTCAGCTTAAATACATCTACAAAGAGCTTATTTTCATTTAAGATCATGTACAAGTACTGGTGGTTAGAATTTCAACATATCTTTTTTGGGGAGAAACAATTCAATGCATAACAAATAGCTTAATTTTCTTTTGAGAAACCATCAGACTCTTAATTCTCAGGCATACATTTTTAATAGGATTGAATTGACCAACTCTCAATTCCAAGAAAGGACTATGAGAGGTTTAGTCAGAGAATCCTGCCCCATCTCCCTGGCCCCTCTGCTTGGTTCTGGGTGTGTATGTATTTCAGTCAAAACTGTTGAGACACTAGGAGGCATTTGCTAGAGTTCTTGGAAAAGAGTGGGTTTCTTTCTTTCTCTCTTTCTTTCTCTCTTTCTTTCTCTCTTTCTCTTTTTCTTTTCTTTTCTTTCTTTCACTTGGAGACCAAATACAGTATAAGGATTTGAAATCTGGGTTGACTGAAGTCATCTCACTAATACCAGGGGCATCAGAAAATGGATAGAGCCAACATACAGCCTAGAAAGGATACCAACAGTTATAGAGAGCTATACCCTGATGATATTGTGCCCCAGCCAGTCAGTGTTCGAAACCATCCCCATTACTAGACTTTTCTATTTTCTGAGACAAAAGAAAATATATATTTTCATCTAAGCTAGTGTGTTTGAGTTTCTATTCCTGCAACATGGGTCTTCTAATTCAATTATGCTGGCATTGGAGATGTAATCCTCACATTTATGGCAGGCATCTGAGAAATAAAAACAACTAAAATTTATTGAATGGTCACTATATACCCAGCTTGGCACCTTGTATACATTAAGTCATTTAATAGCTACGACAATCCCAGGGGCTGTTATTATCTCTGGTTTATAAATGAAGATGCTGAGGCACAAAGAAATTAATTTCCTTATTTGAGTTCACACAGTGATTAAGTGGCAGAATAGGAATTCAAACTCTACAGCTTGGCTCCAAGGCCCATTTTCTTAGCCACTATGCAGTACTGTCTCCTTCTTTGCTATCAGGGCCTAATATTTTATATACCACAGAGGAGTCATTAAAATGATTCAAGATCCCAACCATCCCCCCCGACACACACCTCCCATTTTGTATGAGTTTGCTATTGCTGTGTAGCGTATTAACACAAAGTTAGCAACTTAAAACAACATCCACTTAGGACCTCCTGTGAAGCAGGATTCCCATCTGGGTCCCCTGCTCAGGGTTTCACAAAGTTAAAGTCAAGGTGTCAGCTGGGCTTGAGATTTTCTTCTCAATTCATGTGACTGCTGTCAGAATTCAGTTCCTTGTAATTATAGGACTGAGGATCTCAGCTTAGAGGCCACCCACTGTTCCTTGCCATGTGGCCCTCTCCACAACATGCCAACCTACTTCTTCAAGTCCAGCAGGATTGACTATCCTGTCACATTTGCCATATAACACAACTTAAGAAAGAAACTTTCCCATCATATTTACAGGTCTCACTCACACTCATGTAGAAAGAATTACACAGGGCATGTACACTTTGGGGTGGAAATCTTAGAATTCAGGCTTCTTAGAATTCAGGCTTCTACAAACTCCCTGCATCCAAAAAGGGAATGGGTTTTTATGGGGAAGGATGCCATGGGAGACACCACGTGTGCTTCCTGCCTCAGACTTGCCAACAGGCTCCCAAAGAGAGCAGAATACAAATCTGGTATTCCTCTTTGAGATATTGTGGGAAAACATGGTCACCTATCTAGGGCATTATGAGTTTAAAAGACCTGAGAAATTATGGAGAGTTTTTAAAATGAAAGAGCACTTTAAGAACACCCCATCCAAAAAAGTATTACCTCCATGGTTATGATTAAATTGTGCAGGAGCCACCTTGCAAAATGGTCATTACAGTTAGTTGCAGCTCATTAAGAGTGCTTTGTGAGTAACTCTACTAGTGTTTTGGAACCTCCATTGCTCGTGGGGTCAGTCCCACTAAATCTGGTCTGCTGTAATAAGAAATCTTTTGGTAAAAATCTATTTGGACTACAAATACTTAGAATCAACCAAAATTTATTAGCCTGAATTCAAAGAGGATTCTTAATTCTAAATCTGCTTTAAAATGAGTATTAGTTAAAATAGGTTTGTTTTTCATTAAAAGAGCATTTCCATGAAAGATTAACCTTAAATTACCTTTTTTATTTAACTAGTCTGCCTAGGAGAATCAGAGGTAAATAAACACATTGTGTTATTGAGCAATTTTTATCTTTTGTTTATATTAAGTAGGCACAGCAAGACTATCATTATTGCAAAGAAAATGGATTATTCTATTGCTAAATTTCAAGTGTTGGAACAGAAACTAACGTAAGCTTTTAAGCCATGGTATTCAAACATATATTTCCAAGGAAAATTGATTGGTCATGTAGAGTTTTTTCAATCATTAACTATGCTCATCTTTTTCTGTTTTGATTTTATTTTATACTGTTCTGTGTAGAAAAAAGCCTCTAAGAGTTGTGTGAGGCTGATCTTATAAAGAAGCCTTGATATTACTATTGATCATTTTCAGTGGACTTAATCCATTTAAATGTAATTTCAAATATGCAGTTATCTTATATACATATTTTGTGGACATTCTTTCTTGATGCTGATTACACTGCTGTAGATTTAAAGGCTCTGTGCCTAACTGCCTTATTCTACTGCTTCCAAGGCTCTGGCTTTCTCATCCATTTTATCTGACTGCAGTAGCTTTCACTGAGGACCCTGTTGTCTGTAGCTTCTCTGAGCCTCCCTGGATCCTGATAGAAACCTGTCATCAGCTTACTAATGATCCTTACCCTAGGAAGCATTTGGAGAAGAAGAATTGTGATGGTGGAAATGATCTTGATTTTTTTTTTTTTTCCTCATTCCCACCTATCAACACACTTGAAGGCAAGTCTCTAAAGCCCAAGACTTTTTGTGCAGATGCCCAGAATTCTTTTCACTTATTGCTGGCCTGTTTTTGCCCCAGGCCATCCCTATCAATATTCTTGCCTCTGCAGTTCAAACTTTAAACCTGTTTCTAGCCTTTTTAATTCAGTGATTGCTTTTGATCAACTCTTTTTAAAGACTGACTTGCTGCACTCCTCAGAGTCATAACAAACTGGCTGCCTCAAGAAGGAAACCATGCTCTAATTTGGTTCCATGGAACCAACTCGCTGCAACAGGCAGGGACAGCCACATCCCTGAAAGAAGGGAGAACCGAGGCCAGAAAACATGAGAGATGGTTTGGGAGACGGCACTAGTTGGCACAATTCAAATGTCTACCCACCTAGTCCCTGATGAAATACAACACGTATTCTTCTAGACTAAAGTCATTCTTTGGGGGTGCTTAGTAAAAAGAGCTCTAACACTAGAAGGGAGGAAGTTTCTTTTTCTTTTCTCAGTGATAGCTGCACTAATTAATGACTACAGCAATTTTTTCATGAGATACTATCTATAGAAGGTTTTGATTCTTATAGTCATGGTCTAAGTACTTGCTGAATGTGGAGCTTTAACTGTATTCCTCCACTAGCTCAGGTCTAGGCTCAACCCAGTCATTTCATGACTTAGATTGGAAACAGTCTCAGAAATTGAGAATTGCATGTGAAAGGTTTATTGGGGGCTGCTCTCAGGAGATATATCTGCAAAATTGGGCAAAGGGAAAATCTGTGCCATACTGAAGTAACTAATGAGGCATCAGTCAATCTATGGTAAGCTCTGGAGCTGGCCCTCAGTGTTATCCCAGATTGAGGCAAAGAACAAGTACATTTTTTCTCCAGTTAATATAGTAATTTACTTTGGATAGAGCACTTCAGTATCCACTACAATACATTGTTACATAAAGAAACAGTGCACAGATAACTGTAATAGCAACATATGACCTATAATCAAGCAACTCAACATGCTAAAAATCATTTACATTAACTATCATTAAGTGCATCTGCCATTAGGATCTATGGCTAATGTGTTGGAAGAAGACAGAATTCACCTCAAATAGTTCAAATGATGGTATTTCTATTAAAGTAGCAGTTCAAAGACATAGACAGGTCAGGGGATATATAGGGATGATGAGGTACCGAGAGATAGTAACAGTAGGATGCAATTAACTCCCTTGGTGTAGAAAGGACAAGGCATATAAAGGGAGATACAGAAGACCAATGAGAGTTGGAGTCATGGAGGAATGTCTATACCAGAAGGAGCTATAGTCTTGGAGATGAAAAGCTACTGATAGAGAGGAGATAGATGCCAAAGCCCTTGATTACATACTGGTGACTTCCCATTGGCCAACCCAACTGGAAGGCAACTAACAAGTGAGTCTGGGAGATCCAATGCACAAGGGTTAGTCTCCTGGGGCAAAGAGTAGGATTAGAATGATAAGAGCAACGAATGGATAAGACTTGCAAATACAGAATAATCATCACAGTTCCCAAATAAAATGTAGATCACTCTCCTATCCACAAAGCAAGCCATTTTCTCTAACATATTTGACAAATAATCCCTAAGTAAAACACTTAATAAAGAGACACCACCAACTGAGATCCCTAGGTCTCAAGAGAGGAAAACTTCATCTACTCATTTTATTTTATTTTTTCTCTTTAGAATAAGCCCTCAGTAATGAAATTTTGAAAGAAAAAAGTATCTCTAATTGCTAATTCTATGTTGTAACTGCCAGTCCATTTTATTTGTTGGGCAGGTGCCATGCAAACAGTGCTGCTTTTGAAAACATGGCAATTACAGATACTAGAGAAGCCCCCAGGAGAATAACTAAAAGAAATAATTATTACTGAATGTTCAGTGCGGTATGTGTGGCTTTTACAGTACAACATCCATTAAGTGAGAATCACATGATTAAACCTTATACATATTTTTTCCAAATTTACCCACTAAGGGGCAAATTACCAGCACAGTTCTGAATAACATTATTGTAGCTATTAGTCTTTGTGTGCAGAATTCCCCGTCCATGATGTTTACAATTTTCTCCTTAGTGTTTCTTTGAAAAGTGGCACAATTACAATATTTTCACTATACTATGGCTTACACAGATAATTAAACAAATAAATACGTTCTTACACAATTCATTTTAAACATTCCCAGTCTTTATAAAACTCCCTCATTTTGGAAGAATAAAGACATACTCTACACCTGCAATTTTAATTTCTTTTACAAAGGCATCACCTGGAAGATTAATAGAACTCATCAATTTAAGGTATAACCTTAATAATTCTCTTTCTAATGAGAAAGTAAACTAGCGCAAAATAATAACAGTCTCACAGCTTTTACATGGGAATGGTAAGAACAGAATATTTTCATTTTAGAGAGATCGGAGAGATTAAAAATGTATTTCTCACAGTGTATTGATTTTATTATTGAGGCTGTAGTTAATTTTAAGTGTTTAGTACATTTATGAAAATGAATTAAACTCTCAAAATTTGGGGCTTTTAACATATCCCATTTTTTGTAGGTGTTAAATCTAGTAAAAACTGGTACTTAGCTATTATAAGCAAACTTCCAAAATATCTAGATTTTACTTTCAAATAATAGAATATTAGAGTAATTTGGAAAGATAAGTTTATTTTGCCAATAAATACACCAAGTCTCAGAAATATTAAATGGCTTTCTAGGGTCTCACATCTGGTTCCTACCAGAGACAGAACGGTAATAGGCAGTCTCCTAAAATACCATGCCTGTGTCTTTTCTCCTATTCAGGATGCCTCTTCCAGGGGACTTTATACTTTCTCTTTCCGTAAACATTTTTGAGCCTCTGCTGTGTGCCAAGTACTACTTGGGGTGACGGGGACAGGAAAGTGAGTAAGACATGTTCCCAGTTCTTTTAGAACCTCACAATTTAGTGAAAGAATCAATTGTGTAGATGAAAAATTGTCCTTTATTATGAATTATGGAGCACAGAGGAGGGAGTGCTAGCTCTCTCTTAACTCTCCCTGGCTTTGGGGTTTGATTTCCTGTCTTCAACTAATACAGTTACTGAGATCTTCAAACACAGCAAGTTCCTGCTCTTACCAGACATGGTGGTGGTTTCTTACACTGTTTTTTGTTTTTTTTTTAGTTGAAGTATAGTTGATTTACAATGTTGTATTAATTTCAGGTGTATAGCACAGTGATTAGGATTATATATATAATATATACGTATATATTATATTCTTTTTAAGATTCTTTTCCCTTATAGGTTATTACAAAATATTGAGTAGAGTTCCCTGTGCTGTACAGTAGGTCCTTGTTGATTATCTATTTTATATATAGATGTGCATATATGTTAATCCCAAACTCCTAATTTACCCCTCTCCCCCTTTCCCCTTTGGTAACTGTAAGTTTGTTTGCTAAATCTGTGGGTCTATTTCTGTTTTGTATGTAAGTTCATTGATCATTTTTAAAAATATTCCACATATAAGGAATATCTATATGGTATTTGTCTTTCTCTGTGTGACTTCACTTAATATGATAATTTCTAGTTCCATCCATGTTGCTGCAAATGGCATTATTTCATTCCTTTTTATGGCTGAGTAATATTCCATTGTGTATATGTACCACATCTTCCTTATCCACTTATCTGTTGATGGACATTTAGGTTGCTTTCATGTCTTGGCTATTGTAAATAGTGCTGCTATGAACATTGGGGTGCAACTGTTTCTGTTGGCTTTCTGTGTTTTCCTGTCACTCCCACCAGTCCTGCTTTTTTCCCTGTTGTCTCATGCAGTAGTTGCTGTTTATGTGCTACTATTTCTGATTTTGGAAATTTGAAACCATCTGCAGCACCAGAAGTGGAAGCTGCTCTCTTAAAGAAGAGAGAGTACTCTACTCACAACAGTTACTGCTTCTTCATTATGCTTCTCGAAGGACTGCCTTGTCCTTTGAGTTTCACCTTTTCCTTCAACCTTTGACCACACCCATCCCCAAACTGGAGAATGGACTTTCAATGACACCATCCAAATGTTACACCCTAACTGACTCACTGAATGTGACTGATGACACTGATAAGCATGACATACTCCCATGCAGGTACCAAGGTTTATGTACCCCAAACACACAAGGCATAACCTCCCTTTTTTTCCACTCCCATAGGAAATCCCGTAGGAAAAAAGGAACGAGCATGTTATAAAAAAATAAATTACCTCATAACTATTTACATAAGGTTATGGAGTCACCTATGAGCAAAACCACTAAATAATGGTGTGTTTATCCCATTAAAATGGCCTCTATAACCTTGGCCAGAAATAGCATTTGAGACTAGAGGAGAATTAATGTTCAGTAATTTTTGAATCCTTATTTAAATGTGACTTTCAAATATCTTTCCCAGGAGGAGCACTTAAAAAGATCCATCAAAAGCAGTCGTGCTAATAATCTGTCCTGGGACCTGGGCAGTAGGTTAAGAGACTCACCTCTCATTAATTAGGTGAAGGATTCACCAAATGTTAGGAGTGCACCTGAGCCCGGTATTCATTTTCAGGAGAGCTATCTATCCAGGAGTGAAATGATATTGGAATTATCAAACATCTAACCGAAGGGAGAAGAAGGTAACGGAACATTAAAAAAAAAAAACCCAGAAGTCGTAAGTGTGAAGACAGTGAAATTGTTTTATGTTTAAATGGTTTAAAAGGATATTTACAATGGAATCATTTTGGCATTCACTAGAAAACAAAGAGTGTCTTTGTGTGTATGTGTCTCGGAAATGGAAATCCAAATGGGTATTAGGGATCAATTTCTGAGCGAACACTTAGTCCTAGCAGCAGCTCTGAATTTCTAAGTCCCACGCTACCACTTCACCTTTTGTCTGTAGCATCTATGAGCCACCAATAAAATCTTCCATAATCACCTTGCCTGGGTGGTCCTCCAAGCACTCCAGGGAGGTGCTTGGTGGGTATTTAAGCCTCTAGCATCTGTTGATTCATTCAGTCCCTTGAGGTGTGGGTTTGAATAGGCAGAGTGGGAGGTGTAGGAAGGAGAGCAGCTGAAAACAGGAGTCCTGTTCTCTGGCCCTGAGGAAGTCAGGCCATATCTTTTCAGGATCAAAATTATTTGCCAGAGATGTAATCATCTGTAGAAGTGAGCTGGAAAAGAATGATTTACCCACCATACCAAACCTAGGAGCTCTTTTTGTTTATTTTTGGCTATCCCTTTACTGACAGATATATGGAAGAATAAATTCTGACTTTGCAGAAACTACCATTCATTGACTTTGAAAAATACATAGGATAGAGTTAAGGGCTCAGTTCAACAACATTATTTTGAAATGTATTTGTAAATAAGTTACCTGTAAAACTTTGGTCATTAAGGAAGTTGTGTAGCAAAGGCTTAATGAAATAAGAAATAAAACGACCTAAACTGCATCTCTTCTCCACCGTAAGAGTTGGGCTGCTTTGTTCAGAGTCTCCACTGTCTTTTCCCAGATCCTGCAGTTACTGTATCATCTCTAGTTATGTTAGACTCTTGAAGTACACAAAGGGCCTTTATTTTAGCAGGAAGGAGTGAAGGAATCCATTAAGGTCAATTGGGTTTTTTTTTTTTTCCGCTGTCAACAGTTTATTCAATATACAAACACCATTTTGTACACTGCAATTAAATAGTCAATTGGGTTTTTTTTTTTTTTTTTTTCGGTACACGGACCTCTCACTGTTGCGGCCTATCCCGTTGCGGAGCACAGTCTCCGGACGTGCAGGCTCAGCGGCCATGGCTCACGGGCTCAGCCGCTCCGCGGCATGTGAGATCTTCCCGGACAGGGGCACGAACCCGTGTCCCCTGCATTGGCAGGCGGACTCTCAACCACTGCGCCACCAGGGAAGCCCCATAATTGGGTATTTTTAATGTTCCTATGTTCTATGGAGACGTCAGATCAGTGTGAAACTAGGAGAGAAGAGTAACACAAGGGACACCAGTAACCAGAACAAATAACCTCAATTATCTAACAGGGCGGTGTGGCCGTGATGATGAAGGTGTGTCTGAGTAAGAAGTCAAAGGGTCTACAGAAGTGGTTTCCTATGTCAGTTTAAACTGGCTGGGTTCATCAAAATCAATACACAGTTCTTTTAAAGTATCAACCTAGGGCTTCCCTGGTGGTGCAGTGGTTGAGAGTCCGCCTGCCAATGCAGGGGATACGGGTTCGTGCCCCGGTCCGGGAAGATCCCACATGCCCGGAGTGGCCGGGCCCGTGAGCCATGGCCGCTGAGCCTGCGCGTCCGAGGCCTGTGCTCCGCAACGGGAGAGGCCGCAACAGTGAGAGGCCCGCGTACCGCAAAAAAAAAAAAAAAAAAAAAAAAGAATCAACCTTTGTGGTGGTCTGTGATCTTAATTAGCAATCACAGGCCTCCTTATATTCTTCATATGTCTAAAATAGAATTGCACAAACATTAAGAATGGTAGTCATTAAGACTGCTTGGGAACACTTCATTTCTTTTCTAGTCCTACAACCAGTTTTTTGCCTATTAACATTTCTAGACTAAGGCAGAAATGGAGTTGAATATACAAGGGGTTCATAACCGTGCTTGTAGAAGATAAGAAATCTTACCCTTTACCTTGCAAAACACTGAAAATCTCTTATGTTTCCAGCCAAATCTAGAGACTGGGAATCCAAGATAAGCAATTCTTATGTCCATAAAATAAGTCTCTACATAAAAGACCATAACATTGAATTTTCCCTGCGCCCTTTGTTTCTGGTAAACAATGAATTTGAAAGGAATCCCCTCACCCTTATTTATTCTGAAAAACCATTTACTGCTAAGAACCAGCCAACCCGGTATGATTCAGATAAACTTAGATAATGCTCTGGGATGTCTCCTTTGCCTTTGACAAGGCCAGACTTAAGACCCTCCAATTCCCTTTCCTTGCTTCAAACAGTTAGCTGAACTGCTTGTTTCTCCTCTAATTAATCAGAAGGAACAAAGTGCGTGTTAACCAAATTTGGGGTAGGATTGTCTCCTTCTCCCAAACGTGTGAACTTTGGCCTACCCTGAGCCTGATCCAGCACAGAAGCCTTCTTAAGGGCCCCTCCAGAAAACATAGAAAAATAGACTGGCCTCAGTGTGAAACTTTCTCTGATCTTCTGTCTGATCCCACTGCATGTCACCCCACTTCCCCACATCTTGCCCTCGAGCCTTGTTGACTTCTCTCTATAATAGAAAAATCTTTTCTGTCTAACTCTTGCGCCTCTTGGAACGGATATTATGGCCACAGCTTCTCCCTGCTGCCATAGTCCCCCTCTTCCTATTCCAATAGTCCCTCCCCCTTACAATTATTCTTTTGAATAAAGTCTCTCCTTACTAAATCCAGAAATGTTTTTTATCTGATAAAAGCATACAAGTTTGTTCCAAAAATAATTTTTGTATATTTTTATCTGTGGTTTGTAAGAGGGATCGTGTCTCTCTATGTTCCACGTACAATTTAAATACCGATTTTATATATCGACTAACTCTGTCGGTGTTGAGAGAACAGAGGATTTAGTGGGTCTCTCCGGAGTTTATCTGTTTCCTGTATTGGGAATTGCTTCTGAAGTAAACTGAGCAGAGAGGAACAGGTGTCAAATACCTCTTTCAAAGACTCTTCAGAGCTTTGGAAAACCAGACAAAAGCCTAGCTAGAAGTGTGCATACTGCTTGAGACATTTCTAAATCTTTTGAACATTCAGAATTTACCCAGGATTTGGAGAGGATCCATGATTATATTACTGGATATGGGATACTATCTATTCCTAATGAAAGAGGACAAAAAAACATTACTTATTTGGGTCATTAAGAAACAGGGATTTGGATGAGGGAAACTGACACAAAAGTGCTTCCTGAGACTGATGCCAAGTTCTGGCAAATTTTACAGGAGTGAGGTTTCATTTGCAACTGTTTTCATTAAACAGTAAGAGCCTTTGAGTCATGGTACGGAGTAATACTGAGATAAATGACTTAAGAGAGCATGATATGTAAATGTAAAATGGGTTGGCTCATTGACTCAATCATTGTATAAACCAAGTGTCCTTTGTGTTGTTTAATACAATGACTGACTCGAAAAACCAGCACTCCCACCAAGCTGCAGTCCTTGAGTTTTTAGTTAACATGTTAAATCTTCCTACTTGGCTGTTTTTACTATTGGCTTCCCTACTGAGTCCCCAGAGAAACGTTGGTTGAATATCCAGCTATGCCTGGGGCAAGATGTTGATTACCGAACAGTCAGAAGCAAAATAAACTGTCTGCAGATATATCAGAGAACAAAAATATTGGCTTTGGAACAATGGAGAAAAATTGTAATTAGGCTTTTTCTTCCCCATTTGCAAGCTAGGCTGTATCCTACATTATTTATTGTGTATCGTTGTCGATTGGTCTTTTGGCCTATCACAATGCTTTCTACATTTGATAGAATGGTGATAAAAGGGCAAACTTATTTATTACTTTTGTCTCTTAATTGAATGTCAATCACTTTCCATTCAAAAAGAAATGGCTTTCTTTGTCATTGAGAACTTCACCGATCTTTTCCTATTCTGCTCTAATATTTTAGTACATACATTTCCTTTAATTTTACTATTTATAGAGTCGTTATAAATCAAACCAACTGCAGCGTAACAGGAAATGGTTGACATTTTCTATCTCAAAGACTCATTCATAATTTCCCAATTACATGTAGTTTAAATACATAGCATCCAATCTGCAGTCTTTGAAATGGTGCCAAATTCCATCTGCTTTCCTAAATATTATTATAGTTATTTCTGAGCATGACATGAGAGAGGGCTTCTAAGAATTCTAACTTGAACACAAACCTCTCTCCTCCATAGAGCCTTACTGTTAATCTTGCACTTTTCTGTTCAATGACCCTCTCTTACATAAAAGCACAGTTTTATTGATTTCCCTATCTGGCTGCTTACTGACCTCCACTAACAATCTATCAGCATTTCTTTTCCATTCAAGGATGAGCCGATACTTCTTTCAAAATTGCCTCAAATTCATAAAAGTTGATTCTGAGGAAATGCCAACAAAATTGCCAAATTTTTATTGGCATAACACTTAATCTTTTGATGCAATTCTTAGGTTATGTCTCAAAATTCTACCCAGAAATATGAAGAATTTAAATTACACTTTGAGAAAGTAAATCCAATTCTACATACAGTGTCACTAGTAAATTATCTTTATTTTATTTCTTTTTTAACATCTTTATTGGAGTATAATTGCTTTACAATGTTGTGTTAGTTTCTGCTGTATAACAAAGTGAATCAGCTATACATATACATATATCACCATATACCCACCCTCTTGCGTCTCCTTCCCACCCTCCCTATTCCACCCCTCTAGGTGGTCACAAAGCACCAAGCTGATCTCCCTGTGCTATGCGGCTGCTTCCCACTAGCTATCTATTTTACATTTGGTAGTGTATATATGTCCATGTCACTCTCACTTTGTCCCACCTTATCCTCCCCCCTCCCCGTGTCCTCAAGTGCATTCTCTATGTCTGCATCTTTATTCCTGTCCTGCCCCTAGGTTCTTCAGAATTATTATTATCATTTTTAGATTCTATATATATGTGTTAGCATACGGTATTTGTTTTTCTCTTTCTGACTTACTTCACTCTGTATGACAGACTCTAGGTCCATCCACCTCACTACAAATAA